>NC_066629.1:19665666-19984110 GCF_025201925.1 Gopherus flavomarginatus | reverse complement strand
TGTGCACCTACTCTCATAGGAAGCCCTGGAGGAAGAGTCCTTGGGCTTAGGAGCTGCAGACTCTGCTTCTAAGCTCATACTTCAGGGCACTCGGGGTGCTGCTCATCTGTTGGGGCCAATATACAGGGGATCTCCCTGGCCCAGGTCAGTGTGGGGCCATATTGCTTTCTCCATAAGATGTTTCCTTAGATGAAGCTCAAGAACAACAAATACTGCATTTTGCAGAGATATGCATCTCACCCAAGCAATAGAGGCAGTGTTGGTCATCCTCCCTCTCAGAGAAAGTGCAATGGCAGGAGATACAATTCTTGAACACCGGGATTCCGGGCATAGTCCCAGACCATGGGCAGGGAGTCCCCAGTGCAGGGGAAAACGAGCTATATTAACTATACTATAAAACGCTAGCTATCCTAATATAAAAGATATGAAGTATAAAACTATTTACAAATCAATTTGAAGGTTCTATCAGAAATACTGCAGAAATCTGTGGACATAGGATTCCGACTCTGGTCAGCAGTGGTATGAAGGAACTGAAAAGACATCAGCCCACACTGCCTCATATGTCCTCGGTCAGGAGCATGAGGAGACCTACTGAGCATGTGCAGACCAACGGACACTGCTTGTTAGACTTTCCAGATGTGGGTGCATAGCATGCATACATACCTACGTGCAGAATACAGGTATAAAAAGTTTCATAAATCTTCTCTCAGAGCATATGGTATTTCACTTGGAGCGCTTGTGACTGATGCAAGATAAACACTTAAAAAATTACCCTGTTCTGATAACTGCACTTGCTTAGAAAGCCCTGGGCAGCAGCTGCCTCTCTTTTTTTCTTTTTTTACAACCTCAGGTTAAAAATCAGAGCAAACAAACCCAATCTACACCAAGAATAGAAAAGTCAAAGTACAAACTTTTAAAGGAGCACTCTTCCCCCGTGATATTACAATCCAAAGTTATTGACTGAACATATAACAGCTATCCTGTTGGTACCTGAATGGCATAGTGATGTTATTTTTAGAGGCCTCATGCAGATACATGTCAGATCACTTAGAGGAGTGTAAACGACAAATATTGCCCACACCCTCTCTGCCCCGCCACATGTTTTGAAGACACTGGGAAATCATTTGCAGGAGGTCAATGCTGGTGAATCTCTGAAGGAAACTCATTGCTTTTAACAAGGTGAATAATGTACCTGTTCCTCAGTTGGAAGCAAACATTGCAAAGGAATAATTAGAAACTATTTGACCTGAAACCCACATGCCCATTACTGTGGTATTTTTCCACCCTACTGCAGGTGAAGCAGAAGATGGGCTGGACCTGAAAGAGGAGGGGAGGAGTGGCAGAGCAAGTGCTTATTTATAAAGGGACATAAAGAGAACTCTCTCCTCACAGGCTTTGGAAGGCAAACCTATCCTGCCTGAAGGATGCCTAAGTGCGGGGAGGATTCCAGCTAACATTGGCTTTCCAGTTGGGAAGAGGCTACAATCCCTGCAAGCTCTTGCACTCTGACAGCCACAACAATTCTGAGCTACTTGCATCTTGTGTTCATACCATTTTTCCTTTTCATCCAAGCACCTTACCTCAGTATATATCTTCCTGCCTGAGAGATCCATTGCTCCACTAGAGCAGGGAAGCAATAAGCTCACAAAAATGGGAAAGGTGAGTGAGCGTTCACTGAAACAGTTGCTATTTAAATATCTGGTTTCTTCTGCTAAGCTCTAAGAGAGAGAATTTATTTGATAGATTAAAAATGTACGTATGTTTGAAATGCTTTTCTGTATACATGCCTGCTAAGGCAGGGGGAAAATCGGTCAGAAATGCAGGTTATTGTGTTTCATAATGATGGGAGATCCAAAGAGATTTCGGTCTTTCAAGCAGTTCTAATGCTAAGTGTTTTAAACCCAGAAGAGCAGAGAGATCAAATAGGAAGGGGGAATACTGTTGAGAAGTCTCCTTTGCAAATGGATGAAGGATCAAACCAATATGAGAAGGTCTGAAAATTCAGGGTTAAAAGGAGGAACCTCAAAACCTCTCTAGAAACTAAAAGATCTTGCATAGGAGGACAGAACAATTCATTAGCTTTTACTTATCTCCATGAACCTTCTCTCCTATGTCTGCTAGAGTTATTATAGTCCATAGAGTTGTTTCATAGTTTCTTCTCTTTATGGAGACTTGAAAAGCTGAGTAGATTTTTTGTGGGATGAGGAAAGGAAGGTGGAGAAGGATGAGAGTGAAAAAGATAACTCTGATAGATAACCCCAGCTTGTGTATCTTAGGAAAAGCAGCAGAGAGAGAACTCCTCATAACAGAAAGCCTTTATCTGGGATGCCTATGGTCAAACAAACTGAAATGTCCTAGAAGTGGTGGTTCTGGGAGTTCAACTCCTAAAATATTCATGGGGGCAACTTCTTCCCTACTGTCTCCTCCCACTTGCCTCACCCTGCCCATGCACCTCCAAAAAAAAAATGGTGATAATTGCAGCATTCCTCAAACTCATGTGCACCTAGGGGTTTAAATGTGGTTCTTTTTGGTAGTTTTTAGTTCAGAAAAATAGGAATTAATATTTTCTCATGCACTTATCAGATGATATACAAGTCCATTATTTTATCTGTTTGGCTTTGTATTTTTTTAATTAAAATGTTCAGTTTTAAACAAATCTGCTTTTGTCAGTGTAGAAGTCCAAACATGGAAAAGCATCCTGCAGAAGTTTACATGTATGTATTAGATACACACTGTATGCAAACATAGCCAAGTAGAACAAGCCACTATCTGAAGTTCAGCCAATAAGTATGATTCAGTCTGCAACTCAAAAGATTAATCTCTATGGAATCCAGTGAGAATGGGGTCAGCCAGTAGCTCTTCCAAGGAATGGCATGCAGTTTACAGAACAATTATGATCTGGAATTATGATTATAGAAACTGGTGAATTAACAACACAGGAAGCCTGCCCTTAAGTCTGAGCTATTAGCTTGTAGTGAGGAGGCAGCAGAAGAAAATAGCTTATCAATAAATCTAATGCAGTTAAATAGGTTTGGCAGCTTCTCTATGCTGAGGGTTGCTATTTAACTGCTGTATATACCCTGCAGAAAACTGGGCTAACAGATCACTAGCTCCTGATCTGTTCTGTGCTCTGTGCACAAGAAAGCAGAGTTCTCCCAGTATTCTGTGAACAAGAGGATCACTCTAACTATTGAGTGCAATTTTTGCCTCATGATATCACTATATGACTAAGAGGCCAATTAGACAGTGCTGCTAAATGTCATGATTTTATCATGAGTGCGATAATATGAGGTGTTTTTTCTTAAAGGACAAGCTCCTGGAGTCAGGTGAATATGAAATCTCAGCTTCTATTTGGGAAAAAAAATGTTAAACACGAAATCACAAATCCTAAATATGCCAACAGCATAAATTAAATTAAAAAATCCCACATTTTATTATTTTTAAAATTTCATGATTTTTAAGGCAATCTAATGACTTTTTTTGGGCCTGATTCATGATTTTTGAGTGATCTGCATTGGCAATGGATCTTGGGCAACATTTTTACCCTAAGGACCAGATCCTCAAACTCACCTAAATTGCCATATCTCTACTGAAGGCCATGGATCTATGACAATTTGCACCAGCTGACGATCTGGCTGTAGCTGTACATTAATGCTAGAGAAATTTCAGGTACAGGACAGCACCAGGAGCTATCAAATTCCCAGAAGGAGGAGACTGCAGCCACCTCTAAAACACAGAAAGCTTAGAGGTCCTGGCTAGGCACAGTATTTCCCACTCCTGTTAGCTACAGTACCTTATGATCACATGGCAACACGAAGCATAGTAAGACCAGTTAGACCTAACTTGCCTTCTCATTTCTGATTCTAGAAAAGGTCTGACATTTACTCAGTCGAGATCCATGGCACACAGGATCTGGAGAAAACAGACAAGGAAGATGAAGAGGAAAAGTACAAAGACCTGAAAGGCAACAAGAAAAAAAGCAAAAAGACAGATGACCTTAAGAAAGAACTGGACTTGGTGAGTGTCCTTTTTGGGGTGGCCCTAATCTTGCTCCTATTGATGGTTCAGGATCAAACTGACCTGTATAAACAGAACGATTCTTGCAGAAATTAGCTGGTGTTGGAACAGTATGTCCTTTATTCCCAGCACTTCTCATCAAGTCTGCATTTTCCTAGGTGAAGTGGTTATAGCAGGATTTCACCATCACCTCCTTGGGTAAAGTTCCATTGGCACAGAGCAGATTGACAGAAAGATAGAAAAGCAGAAGCCAAACCTCTCAGTTCAGAAGCTGGTAATATGTCTTAGAAATGTGTACCAGATTGAAGTGCAACTTTTTCAGGCTGAATGATTGGAGAGTGGATTAGTTGCTAGAGCTCTAGGCTAGGACTCAGGAGAATTGACTTCTATTCCTAGCTCTGCCAGTGACTTGCTGGGTGACTCATTGTGCAGGAGGTCAGACTAAATGATCATAAGGTCCCTTCTGACCTTAAAGTCTATGAGTCTATGAGACTTGGGGCAAGTCATTTCCCCTTTATTTGCCTCAGTTTTTCCATCTGTAAAATGGGAATAAGAACACTGGCTTCCTTTATAAAGTGATTTGAAATCTACTGATGAAAAATATTAGATAAGAGCTAGGCATTATTACAGTACCTTCAAAGGGCACTGAGTTGCCACAAACGTGTTTCCAAGGACTCTACTAATAGCAGTACTTACGTGGTGCTTTTCATCTTTCAAAGGTCTTTACAAACACCAGGTCATTAATTCTCAATATCCATCCTCTCCAATGAAGTGAAGGGGTGTTCTTATTTTCATTTTACTGATGGGGAAACTGAGGCACAAATAAGTTAATTTACTCAGTCAAAGTGACAGAGAGTCATTGCGTCAGAGCTGAGATGAGATGAGAACTTGAGAGTTCTTGGCTTCTAAGATTGAGTTCAGAATACTACACTATGGGTAAAATTATCAAAAGTTCCTAAGTGATTTAGAAACCTAAGCTCCATTTTCAAAAGTGAATTAGGTACCAACAGGTCAACAGGACTTAGGTTCTCTGGTGCCTATGTCACTTTGAAAATGGGACTTATGCACTTCTGAAAATTTTATCCCATGTCTCTCTCCAAAACCAAAATGTAGTCCACAAAATTCCTGTTGGATTGTGTTTCTACCATGCCTAGCACAATGAGCCTCTGATCCATAACCAAGGTGCTTCAGTTCTACAGTAGTACAATTAAACAACAATTTCACTCCAATAAACTAGATTTCCAACAGGATGAGATGGAAATATTAATAATCTCACTAACGGTCATATTTTAACACCTCTGATGTAAGTTCTGCCTTTTATAGTCCAGAAAAGGAAGAAAGTACAGTTAAAGGATTTGTGGGGGTACCTTCTGACTCATTGGGGTCCTTGGCCATGTAAACTCACTGTGACCCGGTTCTCCCATATGTAAAATGGCTATATATCTGCTCCACGGGTGTATTGTGAGGCCTAATTAATGTTTGCAAGCTCTGAAAGGTGCTATTTATGGAAAATAAAGAATTATCACCATGTGGGATTGAAAAAAACAAAGCCATCCTCTCTCCTTCCCCCATTATTCCACACGTAACCCTAGCAGCCCCTGGATTCATACAGAGGGTCAAATGTGTGGAGTGCCCAGGAGCGGCGCCAGGGTTTCTGGTGCCCTAAGTGGGGGTCCTTCCGCGCTCCTGGTCGTTGGCGGCAATTCTGCCGTGGGGGGGGGGCTCCTTCTGTGCTCCCGGTCTTCGGGGCACTTCGGCGGCGGGTCCCGGAGCGAGTGAAGGACCTGCCGCAGAATTGCCGACGATGACCCAGAGCGCGGAAGGACCCCCGCCGCCGAATTGCCGCTGCGGACGGCAAAATGCCACCCTCCCAAATGCTGGTGCCCTAGGCGACCACCTAGGTCGCCTAAATGGAAGCGCCAGCCCTGGGGGTGCCAGCTTTGTTATAAGCCATGTATCTGAGCAGTGTACTGTAGCGATCAGTGTACTTCCTGGGCACAGGGGTCAGGGCTGACTGAATGGACATGCAGAAGACATCTATATAATGCTTTGTTCCTGCAGAATTACAGTCAGTTCATTCTAGTTTTCCAATACATTAACTTTGCAGCCCCTCCTACTTTTTTTAAATGATGCTGTTATGAGGGGAACTGAGAACAAACTTGTCACGTTAATGGATGATCTGGTCTGTTTGCCAACCCTGAGAACATCCCTCTACAGCAAGCATTTAAAACTCCCATACTGTTTCCTGAATGGTATGTGTTTGATTTCTGTACTTCCTCCTTCCTTCATTCCAGTTCCAATCTCTGTAGCTAAACCCTACATTTAATCAAGTGCATTATACCCATGGGATGTCATTGCAGGGAAAGGAGAAAAGTTATCAAGTCTCCCTCTACAACCACCCCTTCCTACCAATGGCAATAACCTGCTGCTTCTGGCTATAAGACTGTAGTGCATGACTGCACGTGAGACATGTGATTGCTACTGTTCAGACTCCATTCCTATCAGATAAGGGCAATGATTTTTAGTACACACACAGACACTGTAACACTTCTTAATTCAGCATGTTGACTAAAGTGCTCAGTGTTTTGAGGCCTATAGCATCTGAGTATTTTAAGATTAGTTATCCTATCTAAATGAAGCAGAGTTATTCATCATAACCAGCATCACACAGGATATGTCTACACTATAATTGGAGGTGTAACTGTGTGTAGCAGACACACCTGAGCTAGCATTGATTGAACTAGCCTGGTGTAACAATAGCAGTGAAGCTGCTGGAGCACAAGCTAGACACTCGAATACACCCCCAGAGTCCTAGGCGGGGTTATATGGAGTGCTGTCCAGAGGCTTCCTCAGACCCAAGCCCACCCAACCGGACCCAAACCTGAGATGGTCGAGTCATTTTCTGACCTGACTCTAAATCTTCCCCCCAAACCCGAGTCAGCACTGCCACCACTTACTGCCCATGGGGTTGGCATAGTGGTGGCCGCGTGTGCTGGCGGCTGCATGCTTCACTGCTACCTCCTGCTGCACTGTGCACATGTTGCAGAGCAAGAGGCACTGCAACTCCTCGGTGTGCACAGCACAGCGAAGTGGTGGTGGCCAGTGGGAATGGGGCACTTAGCCCTTGCTGGGCCAACCCCACAGGCAGGAGGAGGAGAGCTGACCTGAGCCTGACAGGGTCGAGTTGTTTTCTGAACTGACCTGAGCCACACACTTGTGGTCAGGTCATGTCAGGTTGCAGGGCTTTGCTGCAGTCACACCTCAGATTGCCATGTAGACATACCCTGCAAAGAGGTGGAGGAGGCTGGGAGGAGAGGGAGTTACAGAAGTGCTGAAAAAAATGTGGATGCCATTTCCCAATGCTAATTTACACTCCACTAGTTTATAAAACCTAACAAGCTCAAAGCACTTTACAAAAAGACAGTTAAGCTGCACAACACCTCTGTGGGGTGGATATTTGTTGTGACTCCCATTTCACATTTGAATAGGTACAGAGAGGTGATGGGACTTGTAAAAGGTCACACAATGAGTAAATGGCAGAGCTGGGATTAAAACCCAGAAGTCCTAGCTCTTTGGCTACAGCTGCGCAGAAAAATTTGAAATTTTGATAAAAGCTGTTTATGGGAGACTGTGGACTTTGAGAAAAAAAAACATTCCCTAACCATCTCTACTCCCAGCATCTCATGCTAAGCCAAAAGATTGCACTGTGTCTATTTTTGTATGTAGATGGCTTCCCAACACTATAGTCTCTGATCTGTCAAGTATTTCAAAATAGAAATCATGCTTTAGTGTCTAAAATGATGGATGACTTGCAACCATGAAAGGGGAATTTCCAACTCCATCTTCCAAGTATGCAGCCCTGCATAATTAGTTGTGTGGTTATGGGCGTGGTTCTTGCTTTCCTTTGAAGGATCAAGACTTTACCACCACTCCTTGAGGCATACCACCATATACTGGCAGCTGGACCAGTAGCCATGAACCCAGGGCAATTTTAGTGCTCCTCAACCCCAGAAATACTGAATTTTTCAGACCCACTTTCAACTTCAAGACAGTCTGCTCACTTCTTTTGTCTCTTTCTTTTGGCCTTCAGGATGATCACAAACTCAGCAAAGAAGAGCTGGAGGAAAAGTACACTACAAGCATCAGCAAGGTGAGTGAGAGCAAGGAACGGTATGACTCAAATATCCTTAGTTCATCTATGGCCTGAACCAAAGCCCACCGAACTCGGTGGAAAAGCATTGATATCGGCTGGCTTTGTAGGAGCCCCATAGTCATTATTAAAACAAAACATTTTACAGGCAGGCAGGTGGTATTAACTCTCAATAGATACTGAAAACAGAGATCAGCCCAGATAGAGTGATTGAGACCTGGATTTTGATATGAATATCTCTGAAGTTTGAAGAAATTTCTGAGCATTTTAAATCAACACTATTGGAAAGCTTAAACCCAATGTTTGGACCTGATCTAAACTTTCCCAGAGTCTGAGGGAGTTTGGACCCAGTATTCAGAATTGAATAGGTCTCAGTTTAAACAGATGGCATCAGTAAAACAATACAGAATCATAGAAATGTTGTGCTGAAAGGGAATTCAAGAGGTCATCTCTTAGGCAAGTAACCTAGATCTTGACAGATGTTTGTTTAACCTTTTCTTATAAACGTCCTCTGGCAGGGATTATACAACCTCCTTTGTAAACCCATTCCAGGGCTTAACTATTATTATATTTACAATGTTTTTTCCTAATATCTAACCTAACTCTCCCTTGCTGCAAATTAAGGCAATTACGTCTTGTCCTACCCTTGCTGGACATGGAGAACAAGTAAACACCACCTTCTTTATAAAAACCTTTTACATATGTGAAGGCTCTTATGTTCCCCCTCAGACCTCTCTTCTCTGGAATAAATATGCAGAGTTCTTTCTACCTTTCCTCCTAGGCCTTCTTTTCTAAACCTTTTTATTATTTATCTTATATCACAACTGTAGTGAGAAAGCTCACTGCAGATGACTTTACCTTTAAAGAAACCCATGATTAGTGGAAGTCCATGGACGTGACTTCCTATTGACCCACATGGGGGGTGCACATGCACATTATGGCATTAAC
This sequence comes from Gopherus flavomarginatus, assembly GCF_025201925.1. Classification (NCBI taxonomy): domain Eukaryota; kingdom Metazoa; phylum Chordata; order Testudines; family Testudinidae; genus Gopherus; species Gopherus flavomarginatus. Next base: position 19,974,995 of record NC_066629.1, on the reverse strand, counting down.
AATACTTAGGTATGAAAGCACCTTGAAAATATAAGGTCACAGACTATGGACAATCAAACCCCTATGTCCCAGGGAAGAAAGAGAGAAAAGCAAAGTTGCAGGTTTCAAATATGAAGTCTGCATTGTCTGACTCAATGTTTACAATGTTTTTTTGCATTTGCAGGGTCTCACTAGTGCAAGAGCAGCAGAGATTCTGGCCCGAGATGGTCCCAACGCTCTCACTCCTCCTAAATCCACTCCTGAAATCATTAAGTTCCTCAAGCAGATGGTGGGAGGGTTCTCCATCCTCTTATGGGTGGGGGCTTTGCTCTGCTGGATTGCCTTCGGGATTCAGATTGCTCAAGGCGTTGCTTCAGCGTTTGACAATGTAAGTACTATACCAGCTATCTGGTCATCACCTCTTTATAGTCTGGTAGGGCTTTTTAGAGAGCTGCGGTCTCCAATCTTCCTACTTCAGTACTGAATCATTCCAATAAATGACAGATTTATTGGTATATTCTGTCTGCTGTCTCTTCATCTATCTTAGGCTTTTGTACTGCCACCCATCACCATAGTATCTAAGCACTTTTAAGTGCAACAGTGAAGTCTCTAATGGACTTTATGGAGTCTGACTCTTCTCTTTTGGGGTAAAAACTCTACTTGGAGAAGGTTCTCTTTGTTTGCTTCTGGTTGGTTGGTTGCAGTTCTTGTTTTATTCTGGAGATTAGGATAGATGGGACTTTGAAGACACAAAACAAACACATCTTAAGTGTGGTGGGAGAGGGAGGGAGGGTTGTCTGTTAATTATTATGGTGGCCTCAGCATCTTCTGCCTTGGGGTAAATCTTTCAAAAGTACCTAAAGGATTTAGAAGCCTAAATTCCATTTCAGCTCAGGATTGAACAAAGACTGTGAATGGCTAGCCAACTACAAAAGCGGTTTCTCCTCTCTTGGTTTTCACACCTCAGCTGCTAGAAGAGGGCCTCATCCTCCCTGATTGAACTAACCTCGTTATCTCTAGCCTGCTTCTTACTTGCATATACATACCTGCCCCTGGAAATTTCCACTACATGCAACGAAGTGGGTATTCACCCACAAAAGCTCATGCTCCAATATGCCTGTTAGTCTATAAGGTACAACAGGATTCTTTGCTGCTTTTAAAGTGTCATAAGGCTATTCAATTACTATTCCCAATCCAATAGTTTCCAGGAATTACTGGAATTCTCCTGAAAGCACTTATTCCTGTGAGCTCTGAAGCCTGACGTCTAAACCCAAAAGATTCAAAAGTTTGGATGGGCACCCAGTCTTCTAGGTGCAAACCCAAACTGGAGGGTGTGTAGTTCATTTCCAGCCTTCTAATCGTGTGTTTCCACCCTGGCCCCCAAACAGCTGGCTTGTCCTCCATTCAGATGAGATTCTTATGAAAACTCTTAAACCCCTAGTTTGTCATTTGAGGAGCCGTTATGGTCCTTACTGCTTATTAACATGCATGAACAGACAGTAGAATTCCACAGTTCTCTCTTAACCAGTTAAACTAGTTCCACCACTGCCTGAAGAGTTTATTTTATCAAATTGTGTAATTATGATTTGTACTAGGAACAGCAGTAAACGTTGTTTTTAAACTAACTCAAATAATTTCTCTTATTGGTCAGCTGTACCTGGGAGTAGTCCTCGCACTGGTTGTCATCCTCACCGGTATCTTTGCTTACTACCAAGAGGCTAAAAGTACGAACATCATGGCCAGCTTCAGTAAAATGATTCCACAGGTGAGTGGCCAGCTTTCCTCTCTGTTTCTGAAGAGCAAGAGATCGAAACGGTTGGAGGTTGAAGATTTTAAATGTATTAATGGCACAAAACTGGCCTCAATAGCTGGTTAGAGTGGGCACCCTCTTTAAAAATGAAGGGAGAATTAAGTTTCCCTTTTCACTCAATAGTGGCTTTGCTCATGGTATTCCCATAATAGAATTCAGCACCCAGGGCTTTCGGTGGATGAGAAGCAGAATCTGGTCTTAAAATACAGAGTTGGGAACCAATTTTTCTCCAAAATCCATCCTTCATCAGAAGGGTTCAGATTGGTCTTGGGCAATTATCCTCTCTCTTACTCAAACATGAGATTCTTTAGTTTGTTTTATTGGTGTAACCCAGACTAATGTTAACAATTATCAAGAGTGCCAAGCGTATGTGGTATTGTATGTACATGTATTGCTACCAGGAATCTTGCCCAATGAGCTTGCAGCATAATATGGAGTTACTGCTCTGTCAGGTTATAAACTGAATTTAAAAAAGAATTCACCAAAGAGAGCTGGGCAGCAGTATGATTACAGCAAGGGAGACCTCCCATTCCTATTCCCAACTCTGTTACTCATTGTGTATAACCTTGGGCACGTGGCAACCTCTGTGCCTGTATTTACCTGTCTGTGAAATGGCAATAGTATTACCTCCCTTGTAAATCTCTTTGAGATCCTTGAATGAAAGGTGTTATACCAAGTGCTAAGTGTTATCAGCTGACCTTGGTGATCTTTCATTGGTGACTTATGTGGAATTTAGAAGATGATGAGGAAGAAAGGAATTATGCTGATGTATAACAAAGGGGAACCAATAGGGATGAAATTCAGCCTGAGCAGAGCTCAAAAATAGGGGCAGGTGGTACACAGGTCTTGTATCTGCTCTCTGCACAGGGGTGAATTTCACCCATGGTGAAAGCAGGATGTGGGACTGGTTTCACTCTTGTTGTTCTCTTGTCTCATAGCAAGCTCTTGTCATCCGAGATGGAGAGAAGAAGGAAGTGCCTGCAGAGCAGCTGGTGGTGGGGGACATGGTGGAGATTAAAGGTGGCGATCGGATCCCAGCTGACATCCGTCTGATATTTGCTCAGGGGTGTAAGGTAAACACCAGCTTTAGGATGTGTGGGTATGAAAAAGGATATGTGATGTTTATACCACTTTTTTCAGAGAGGTTACAAGAAAGGAGAGACCATTTGTACAGAGAGGATAGCTCAGCAGCCAATAGAAACCTTGGTTTTACATCTATGCTGTCCTTGTGCAGAAGGTCCACTGTAGCACACAGTTCACATGGGACAGAAAAGCCCATTACTTATAACAATTCCCCACTCCAAGGAGAGTCAAGTGCAGCGTCTCTCCATCATGATACCACAGCCAGTCTCCTGCCAATGCTATTTCCCAGTGCAGTGCCCCAGTAAACACTCGGAAGCACTGACCAGTAAACCTTTCTGCAGTGTTGGAGGTAGCTACTTGAGTTATGCTGCCCTCCAAGTCACTAGGCACTACGCTGGTTTGATTCAATTTCCATGATAATAGAGGCATTTGCCTTGTCATACTCTCCTATCAGGAACAAAGTTAGACTCTTCTGATTACTATATCCCTGCCACCTACCACTACATTATTGCAGCTCTTCCATACAAGTGCACATAAGCAAGGGTTGCCAACTGCATGAGTGTGTCTTTTGTTGACTGACAGGTGGATAATTCCTCCCTCACGGGGGAATCAGAACCACAAAGCCGTTCCTGCGACTTCACCCATGAAAACCCCTTGGAGACTAAGAACATTGCATTCTATTCTACAACCTGCCTGGAAGGTAACCTGCAGACTGAAGGAAGGGGCCGAAGAAGCTGCCTGTGTATAGGCACCACATCACACCTGCTACTAATTCTCAATGGCGCTTTTTCTAGGAATCCCCAGAAAGGTTTTGGACAAAGAAAAACAAATTAGCAATTACAAAAAAGAAACATCATGCAAAGAAAAATAAAACTCAAGCACTGGGCTAGCCCTAAGTTCTATCTAGGATCCACAGCTGACGTGTATTTTTGGCTGTCCGGTCTGGTGCTTGATATAAGCAATAGCTGATCCACTCCTGCTTGCTTTTGGCTTTCCCATCATTATCCTAAGTCATGGAAAGTCAGAGCTGCCCATATATAAGTGCTTCAGATGCTTGAGGAAGTTGCTCTTATTTTCAGAGGGGGGGGGGAAAAAGTATTTGGTGCCATATATATCCAATTATTTACTACATGTTTGTCTAGCACTCTGTACAAGGGTCCCTGATTGTTGACTGAGGCTTTACAGTGCTACTGCAGTACAATTAACGAACAACACTGATGAAAATACACTGCGAGACCCTCTCTTCCCTTAGGTAGATAATCCCCCCCGATTTCTGAGAGGGATGTAAAGAAAAGGATGAGAAAGGTCCCTAATAACCGGGTAATATTGCACAAAAGACTTGTAGCACAATGGAGTCTGGGTCCAGGACTGGAGCTCCTAGGTGATGCAGTAATATTATATTTCTTTACTAATTGTAATTCTCTTTAGGGATCCAACCCCACACTGTGCTGATAACCTCTCCTTTTCTTCCAGGTACTGCCACTGGGATGGTAATCAACACTGGGGATCACACTATCATCGGGCGCATTGCCTCTCTGGCATCTGGAGTTGGGAATGAGAAGACACCCATTGCTATTGAGATTGAGCACTTTGTGCACATTGTGGCAGGAGTGGCTGTTTCTATTGGGGTTCTCTTCTTCATCATTGCCGTGTCCATGAAATACAAGGTTCTGGACTCCATCATCTTTCTCATTGGCATCATTGTGGCCAATGTGCCCGAAGGACTGCTAGCCACCGTTACTGTAAGTCTACACAGGTCATTAGCATGCATTGTACAGCTCTGCTTCTGCTTGTATCACAGTTCACGTCAGTGTGTGCATCACAGTACAAGGTGGTCTAGTAACAGGGCCAGTCCTAGGTTCCTGCACTTAACAGCAGGGGATCCCCAATTCTCATAATCCCTTAGTAGAGCTAGGATTAAAATTGGTTCACTCTTATTGAGAAATGGGCTAAGGATGGAACTGTTTACTTAGATCCATCTGAACTTTGGGGCTTTGGACCCACCCAGGTTTTGGAAAATCCAAATTCAACTCCCGACCCAATATCACCATGTTCAGCCATCTTCAGTTTTTGTGATCTTATAGCAGATACAATAGCTGCTACAAGATCAAGTATTCACAGGTGACCTAATGTGAACTCATGCCAGTCCTGAGAAGACCATACAGAGATCTTTTTAGAGCTGGGAATTTCCCATTTCAAGATGGGGAACTCTAGAATTAGCAGAGACCTTAATCTCAAAGACTTCAGCACAACAATTCCATGTATCTATGTGCACACATCCACATACCCTTTAATATAGTCTTGGGTACCATTTCTGTCCCCGTTACTGATCCGCTACATGACCTTGAGCAAGCCATTTCCCTTCTATTTGCCTCCATTTCCTCATCTGTAAAATGGGGGTATTACTACTTCATGTGTATATGAAAGATTCAGTTCAGTAATAGTTATAAGCATTTCAAAAGCCTCAGACAGATGGTACAAAGAAGTGGAAAGTATTATGAATACCATTAGTAATAGTCCTAATCTCTTCCTCAGCATCGAGCTACCTATGTACTTCATGTGGAAAGAACTGCCACTCACACATCAGTGGTCTTAGCCACAACCATACTCAAGATGAGAAACCACTGTCAGTCATCTCTGGTGACAAACAACTATAATAATTATTAGCACCAGGACACCACAGTGATGGTCACTTTGGAAGTATTATGACAAAGTTAGTGGTAATGTCAGCTACCATTAGCTTTGCAGTTATGAGCATCTCCCAAATTCAAGCCCTTGAAATACGCTCCTAATGGCTGCCATGCCTTCCTCCTATCATCAAGGCAATAATAGTCTTGTCTAACCACGCATGAGCCTGTGTGCCAGATGCAGTATTTGCTAACTAGAGGCCAGATTCTGATCTCAGTTACACCATTATAAATCTGGAGTAGTTTCACTGGCATCTATGAAATTACTCTAGATCAGGGGTAGGCAACCTATGGCATGTGTGCCGAAGGCAGCACACAAGCTACGTTTCAGTGGCACTCACACTGCCTGGGTCCTGGCCACTATTCCGGGCAGTTCTGCATTTTAATTTATTTTTACATGAAGCATCTTAAACATTTTAAAAACCTGATTTACTTTACATACAACAATAGTTTAGTTATATATTATAGACTTATAGAAAGAGACCTTCTAAAAACGTTAAAACGTATAACTGGCACGCAAAACCTTAAATTAGAGTGAATAAATGAAGACTCGGCACACCACTTCTGAAAGGTTGCCAACCCCTGCTCTAGATTTACATGAATGCAATGAAGATCAGAATCAGGACTTATAGCTTTAGCAGGACTATAGTTGGTTCAAAAATACCATTTTTAATAAAAAAATTCAGAACTTATTTCCAAAAAGCTCGGTGAACATTTCCTGGATTTTCAACCAAAAAAAAAAAAAAATCTTTTGAGGAAAACCTTTTTGGCTAAGTTTTTTGGAAAACAAAACCCATTTTTGTTCATTTAAAATATAAAAATTTTACTGCATTTTTCAGCTTTTTTCCTTGAAAAAAATGTTTTAGTTGACATTTCAAATGAGCTCAGGTTACAATCCATGGAGTTGCGCTGTGCACAGCTTTATTACATTGCTCACTGTAATGGTACCTCGCTAACAGGGAGCTGCAATTCTCCCATTCCCCTAGGTGAGTTTGTCTCTGACTGCCAAGCGAATGGCAAAGAAGAATTGCCTGGTAAAGAACTTAGAAGCTGTGGAAACACTGGGCTCGACCTCCATCATCTGCTCTGACAAGACAGGGACCCTCACACAGAACAGGATGACTGTTGCCCATCTTTGGTTTGACGATCAGATCTACTCGGCTGATACCAGTGAAGAACAAACAAGTAAATATATATGGGAGCTGGAAAAGGTCAACTGGGTGGCTTAGACATGCCACAAGTGGATGTCAATCTGAATGTAGATGAGGCGGATGGTGACAACTTGCAGTCACATCATCTAATGGCTCTTTGGTGGACTGCCTTCAAGGGACTCAGGACAGGTCCCACTGGACAAGCACCACTGGACATCAGAAAAAGCAGTCCAGCTGGTAACAAGAAGTCTCTCCCCATACCTTGTTGACCATCTTAGTAGAGATGGCAAGACTGAATGGAGCCTGAACTCCAATCTCATCCCTGAAAATGGTCCTCATAAAATCAGGTTGAGGCACCTTGTGTGCGGTGGGGGAAGAGAGCCTGTCCTACAGCTGTTTTCTGGAGAAGTAGAATTCTTCAGTCTAGGAAGTACCAATCCATCCCCTCTCTTCAGGACTAAACAAACAAGGTGTCTTTGCCAAAATAACTCTGGCAGGACTGGTATGGAGGTATGGTGTGCATGGGGAAAGACATGGTTTGAATTTCTATATACCTGAATCTCATAAGAATGGCTGTTTTCTCCTGCAGCTGCTTTACCATAAGGATTCCACTATCCAGTATCTAAAAAGCTACAATATTTGTATGTTTTTTTGCTTCTTTTCAGCCCAGTCCTTTGATCAAAGTTCTCAGTCGTGGGCAGCTTTATCAAAGATTGTAACACTCTGCAACCGGGCTGAATTCAAACCAGGACAGGAGAATGTTCCAATCATGAAGGTATCCGTGACTTTCTGAGCTCATTTCTTTTCCACTGAAAAGACTGCATGCAAAGTTTGTCTTTGTTTTTAGTGCTGCCTTTCATTTTAAAATTCCCATCACTTTTGTGTTCCTTGCTTTACCCTTGAAAGAAATATAAAGAGGGAACAGACAAAAGCAATATTCATTTAAGTCAAAAGACAGCTCAGATATCAAGATTAGTCTTTCCACACTATTAATCTTAAACTAATCAAAAGATAGAAAGGGTAAGAGCTCTGAGTTATTTCCTTGTAGAGCATTTGTTATGGGCAGTACTCTGATTAGAACAGGGGACTCCAGATTCCTGGGCTCTACTCTTGATTCTGTCACTGACTCTGCCATGCAGTGGAACTCACTTGACAATTGGGTAAACCGAGGCACTGACACTTAGAGAGTAGAACATTCATTTGCCCCAGAGCAGAGTCATAAAGCTTCCAGCAGAGCAGAGAACAGCCACAAATCTTTCACTTCCACTGAACTAAATGCAAATCTCATCTCTTCGCAGTAGCTTTTTCACAACAGCAACCCTAAAAAATGGCTCAATATCACTACTCTAAAGACCGCAATTAATAAAATCAACAGCAGTACAACCCAAATGTTCCCATGGCATAATTCAAGAGAAGGATGGAAAATATAATCTCTCATACTGATTGCTTGCTTTAGGTAAACTGGTTGGTGCTTTGCTGCCAGAGTGACAGCTACATTAGAAAGTACACACTCTATCACACGTGTGTAAAGTTACTTCAGTTCCTTGGATAAAAGTGCAAAAGTATTACTACTAAAAATACATGTTTGTTCTTCAATGCACAGAGAGTTGTGGTGGGCGATGCCTCTGAAACAGCCCTGCTGAAATTTGCTGAAGTAATCTTGGGTGATGTAATGGGCATTAGAAAACGGAACAGAAAACTGGCCGAAATTCCTTTCAATTCTACTAACAAATTCCAGGTGTGACTTTCTTCTTTGGAAAATGAACCAGTCAGTCCATATCTTTGTCCAACCCAGTGTTTGCGGCTGGGGCATGGTGACTTTAATGGGGAAATTCATTATCCTATGCAGTTTAAGCTCAGAAAACCGGAGCAATGTATTTCCATGGAGGCAGCTTTCCTGCTGGAACTTTCATGCAAGACCATGCAATTAGTTCCAGGGAATTCAGGTTACATTACGAAAGAGGGAATGGAGCTGTAGCCCATGCAGTGTGGCCAAGCTGCTTTGAGCACTGTATGTAGGAACCTATGATTTCTATAAACATTATTAAAGATGAGGGTGAATCCAATCTGCATCATTTTATGCAAATAACAGTACTGACAGCCCTCAGGCTCCTAGAAAGTTGACAATGCTGCCTAAGACTGGGCAAAGTTTGGGCACCTGTGTCTTATTATTAAAATAGGATACTAGATCACTGTGTGATAATAATAATATGTCATTAGAGCAAGGTATTTCATTCTGTCAAAGACCAGATTTATCTCTTCAGAAGAGATAATGCACCATTAGTGAGAAAGAGGAGGAGAAATATTTCTTGACTCCAAGTTAAATGGACTCTTGTGGCCAAAATCTGCTGTCAGATTCCCATTGCCATCACGGTGGGGGCTGCATATCTGAGGGCAGAATTTAGCCGTTGATGGGTTACAGTGGAAACTGAAGGGGACCATACACTGTTTTAATTATTCCATCTTCCTGGTGCATACAGCTCTCAATCCATGAGACTGAAGACCCCAATGATAAACGCTTCCTGCTAGTGATGAAAGGAGCCCCAGAGAGGATCCTAGAAAGATGCAGCACCATCATGATCAATGGCGAAGAACAGCCACTGGATAGAGAGAGGGCTGAGGCTTTTCAGACGGCATACATGGAATTGGGAGGCCTGGGAGAGAGAGTGCTGGGTGAGTTCAAAAGGGAACTGAAAATGGATTGCAACAGAGAAAGGAATTGCGAAATTAAAACTGAGTTAAATGCCAGTGGCCCTGGGCAACTGGATGTTACAATAATGGATGCATTAGGTGTGCATGGGAATATTATACATGTGACGATCCTCATTCCAGTCTTGGAATGACAACTGAAAATGGGTGCAGTCTCAGAGGAAACAGAAGAGAAACTACCTGCTCATTCATGGATGAAATGGTAAAAAACAAAAACAAAAACACCCTCAAAATAAGTAGAGGGTTAACCCACTTCAACACTGCTGTAAACTCTTTCCAGCAGGGGCCTTGGGACAGTAGCTTGCACTGTGGGGGAGGGGGCAGGTACCAGCTCCATTTCTTTGAATGCTGGTGCTGTAAAGGAACATTAATGCAGCTGACAAGGGATTAAAATTCCACCACAGAGGACATTTCATGGTTGTTCTTTAAAATGCAGTGGTGTAATATAGAGAAGAACTAATAATCATGCTGAACCAGGTCTCCCTTTCTCTTTTACCCTTCCCCGCCACCCTGCTCTCACACTGCTCTACTGGGTTTCATTCCAGGCTTCTGCCATTTGTACCTGCCAGAGGATGAGTTTCCAGACACCTACCCCTTTGATACAGACTCCATGAACTTCCCCACCTCCAACCTGTGCTTTGTAGGCCTCTTATCCATGATTGACCCACCTCGCTCCACCGTGCCAGATGCTGTGTCCAAGTGCCGCAGTGCTGGGATCAAGGTAGGGTTTCTGCCAGTCAACAGCACAGCAGGTCTACATAAGGGATTCCTAAAGCGCCCATCATATAGCCTCAAGTTCTTGCTGCATCATAGTCACATTTTACTGTATTCAGATTAGACACATCTTGGGAGACAATTTAAGTCTTATTATCTCATTAACGTTGGCCTGTGGTATTAACCTGGGAGTAAATTTACACCCACTTAAAGTCTCCTTTACACTGCCAGTGTGGTATGAAGAGGACTTAATGTAAATGGGCCCATTGCAAAGATGGGCTGAAACCAAAACCCCAGATGCAAAGGGATTCCAAAATTTAAGGGGAGTGCAGAAGTTGATCCAGATCCAACCTTGTAGCTCAGGTCCATTTCTAATACACAAAGGAACCTATGGAGCTGGAATTATTCACCCTAAACCATGAAAGAGTGACAAAATTCCTTCAGAAAGGGGAAGAACTACATTTAGATCATAAAAGCTGAAAACTTTTCTAGTCTATGCAAAGCAACAGCTTCCCTAGCTGTCTTGCCAGAACATCCTCAAGTATATATTCAGCTCAAGGCTAGTGATGGGGGTGAGTTTCAATTGCATATTAGATAAGGAAAGGGAAATCAGCCTTTGAAGCAACTGGCCTAAGGCATAATGAAAGCTGTCCTGATATTGAGTAAATTGCTGGCATTCTGAGGCTGCTAGGCTTGCTACCAAGCAGCTTTCTCTCCTAAAAGGTTGAATAGACACGTGTCCCAATTTTCTATGATACCTCCTGTCACAAGGACCTATTTTATGTTGCAATATTAATCAGTGTTTCCAACACACAATGCAAAATCAGAACAAAGAGCTTCTTTATTCTACAGTATTGGTCCCTATCAACTCAATAGCAATACAACAGCATGTGGGGTTATTAGTGTACTATATAAAAATAAATACAGGACCTCTGTTTAGGAGAAGGAGTGAGGCAGATCAGAATTAGAGAAGGACTCTGGTTTCCTGAACCAAGCCTTCCCTTTCACTTTCAACTCATCAGTGCCAATGTCATTTGGCTTAGGAACTGGTGCTAACATAGGGCTAGCAGGTTACTAGCAATAATCTGAATGTCTTTGAAAACCTGACTGCATGCTCAGCATGCTAAAGAAACAAAGCCATTTGTTGGTGGAGTATAGCCACCTCAGTTCACCTTTCCTTCTGCTACTCTTAAGGTTCTCATTCAATGCACATGTCCCTTCATCAGGTTATCATGGTCACTGGTGATCATCCAATCACAGCAAAAGCAATTGCCAAGAGTGTAGGCATCATTTCTGCCAACAGCGAGACCGTGGAAGATATTGCCAAGCGCCTCAACATTCCAGTCGAGCAAGTCAATAAACAGTAAGAGCAGATAGCACGCACCTGTAGCTATCTGGAAATGAAACCTTTCCTTCTCCTCCAATGCGTGTATTAACCTGTTTCTACAAAACAGTCACTTTTTGCTCTCCTGCTTCTTGGTACTTTCCTAGCCTTGATATCCATCCAACTATTCATCTCTTCTACCCAGAAGCATCCATCTAGTTTATTCTGAAATGTACTGAGGCTGAATGGAGTTTTGATGATTCAGTGAGAGAAGAATAAGATAACCCATTCTACCATTCCACCTCTTCCAGCCAATACAGCATTGCTCCCTATAGCACATTCTCTGTTCTTTTGCAAGGTCTACTGATGGGGCCTACTACCACTTTCTTCACTAGGGAATTGTAATAATATCTTGCATTTCTACAGTGCCTTTCAAGTAATTCCCTGGTGACAAACGACTAAGGCTACTTAAAATTGACTTGCTTATTGCTGCCACACCCAACTCACTGAACTGAGTACAATGTATGAATGTATTGTTTGCATCTAAGCCTTTATGCCTGAGTTTCACCGTGCATTCCTGTGGCTATTACAGGGATGCTAGAGCTGCTGTAATTAATGGAATGGAGCTTAAGGATATGACCACGGAGCAGCTGGACGAGATCTTGATCAATCACTCAGAAATAGTCTTCGCTCGCACCTCACCCCAGCAGAAACTGATTATAGTGGAGGGCTGCCAAAGGCAGGTGAGTGAGAGAAGGCAAAAGATAAACATATGTGGCCCTAATGGATTTGTACAGTGATGGTATTTGCTCAGATGTCCTCCTCAGCAACAGACAGAAGTGATAACCTAGTGGTGTTAGAAACAGGTACGAGGGAGGGAGGGGAGTTCCAGGTTCTCTTTTCATTCTGCAGCCATCTGAATCTACATACTGTAGTGTGCCTTCGGCACTCCTGTCCTACACTAGATAGATGCTAAGCTGCTCCATTGCATGTCAGGAGTCCCATGTTGATACTGGCTGACTGACACTCTTCTGTGGTAGGGCCTGGTGCTTGAGGGGAAGTAGCACAGCTGTAGCTGCACTTTGAGTGTGAAGTTCTAGTTGTGATAGGCACCTGGCACAGTGCTGGAATCCCTGGGGCCAAGGATTTATTATTTAGGATGCCCCCTTCCCCAGATGGTTCTATAAACGCAGATGAAAGCAGCATTGTGACCATGCCCTCTTGTCCCTCACCTTCAGTCTCACTTAGGCCTTCTGTACAGCTGTGTTTACAAATATAGGGCATGAATCCCAATAAACTGCTTTATAACATGATTTGTCTAGGGCCAGCCCTTGTTAAACTGTCTTATAGCTTAGATAGGAGACTAGAGCGGGACAGGATTTTAAGAGTTTTGTCCCATTCACCGCAGTTATTTTAAAGCTGTCTGGAGTAGAACCAACACAGTGGATATATAGTGTACCATGAAAAAGGTAAGCAGACGACCATACAGAATTTCTCCAAGGGACTTTTCATGGCTGTGCGATCCTCCTGCTTCCCCACCAATGCAATCTGTGACTTACCTCATGGCTCTCGTTCAAATTTGCCAGGAAAGCAGATGCAGCATGGCCCACTTTTCACTTTTGTAGCTTTGGCAGAGCTGAGCTTTCCCATCAACATCAGCTCTTTGGGTTTAATCCTGAATTGCTTTCAGGGAAACAATGATACTACTACTTAATTTCTAGTATCACCCCTTTTTAGATGGCAAGCTCTGGGTACACGTGTTCTGTGCTGTGCAGATGCCCACACTCCAGTAAGATTTGGTTCTTTGAAGGATGAAGAGCAAAAAAAGTCAATTCACATTCTATATTTAGCAGCTAGAGCCTATAAGCCCTTCTGTTCCTTGTATTATTTATAACTGGTATCACAGAGCAAAATCCCCCAAGGGACAAGACATTCAGTATTGGTCATAATCAGTTTGCCACATTTTTTCCTTTGATTTTTTCCCCGATTCTGCTCAGAACACTCCAAATTCTCCAGAAGCCAAAGCATCTTTGAGAGAATACTTGGTTACATTAGGAAGTTTCATCAGAGAGGCTAGTCCAGAGAACTGGGGCCTTTTCTAGTTCACCAGCTCAAATCAGTTCAGGTTCACAAACTAAAAATGAGGTTAGTATTTAGTGGCTGTTCAGTAGCCTTCATTAAAGTTGGAGTGGGGGTGGGGAGGCGTCTCAGCTACTGAACGAGTATCTACATCACAAGTCACCCTGAAATTGACAACCTTCATAGACACCTTAGGAGAGAGGCCAAGGAGTGGATGGACCTTGGTAATTGAATCCCCCTTTGCCCCCACAAGAGTATTCCTGGTTTCTTCAGCCAGGGATGGGATACATTGCAAGGCATTGTAGAGGAAATGTATGCTACCACTGCCTATATTCTACCTGGCTAGATGAAGAATTTGGTTTCAGGCCAGGACTGCCCATCCAGCACCTTTCACCAGCACACATTCACTTTAAAAGAACAGCACAAGAGCACTGACATTAACGTTAACTTGTACTGAACTCCACTCCAGAGGCTCTAAAGGTGGGGGCTTTTCCTTGCTGGAGGATGGACTAATTTCCTCAGTCACCTGAATCCTACTGTGTTCCAGGATGCAGTTGTTGCGGTGACTGGAGATGGAGTCAATGACTCCCCAGCTCTGAAAAAGGCAGATATTGGAATTGCTATGGGTATCGCCGGCTCCGACGCAGCTAAAAATGCAGCTGACATGATCTTGCTGGATGATAACTTTGCTTCTATTGTCACAGGAGTGGAGGAAGGTAAAAATAAGATTCACTACTCTCATCCCTAATGTAAGCTGCAAGCAGTCACATTGGACTTATAGACACTATCCCCTGTCTTATTATTTTAAAGAGGCCCACTTGCTTGCACTATTGTTCACTTACATTTGCACATACTATTACCTGGAATATGCATGAAACCTGGGGGACTGCATGTTCATTTTGTTGCAAATGTATGTATGCAGTTACACATTTGTGCATACCAGAATCTCTATTTTTGTAAAAAAGGCATCTCCTAGGGCTAAATGGTAACTACGTATCCAATTCTGCATGCACTGGTCACGTGTAATATCCTACACCAGGAGTCGGAAACCCTTCAGAAGTGGTGTGGCGAGTCTTCATATATTCATTTTAATTTAAGGTTTCGCGTGCCGGTAATACATTTTAACATTTTTAGAAGGTCTCTTTCTAGAAGTCTATAATATATAACTAAACTAAACTATTGTTGTATGTAAAGTAAATACAGTTTTTTAAATGTTTAAGAAGCTTCATTTAAAATTAAATTAAAATGCAGAGCCCCCCGGACTGGTGGCCAGGACCCGGGCAGTGTGAGTGCCACTGAAAATCAGCTCACATGCCGCTTTTGGTACACGTGCCATAGGTGGCCTACCCCTGTCCTACACAATCCAGTCAGTATCTATGGACTTAATTTCCTTATTCAAACTTCAGACTCTGTGGACCTATCAGAACCATGGTAGCTAACCACTTTAAAGTTAGAGACAGATGTGAATCACCTCCAACCACAAACACTTCCTAGGGTTTTATGACCTGCTCACAAAGAGCAAGGCAACGCTCACTGATACTATTTGCTCAGTTCTGCTGTGCCTATCAGTTTGAATCCTGAACAAAAGCCCTTCATTCATGTCTGATCTCATATTGCTTTCAGCCTCAAGTTACTAGTGTTGCAGCAATCTCCTGTACCCTTTCTTTTCTATTATTTGTTTGCCACCCTCTCTTGCTTGACCCCAGCTATATTACCACCTATTCTAAATGTTCTAACTTTAACTGCTGAAAAAAAGATGATGGGAATTTTTCAGCCAGCATTGGCCTTAGTGAGTATTTTAAAATAAACTTTCTGTTTTTCCTCAGGCCGCTTGATCTTTGATAACCTAAAGAAAACCATTGCCTACACCCTGACCAAGAATATTGCCGAGCTCTGTCCTTTCTTGATCTACATTATAGCCAGCATCCCACTGCCCATTGGCACAATCACTATCCTGTTCATAGACCTGGGCACAGACATTGTAAGTGGTCTTATCCCAGACATGGTTAAAACCATCTGGCCGCTCGTGCAATTTCACATGCATTTTATTGACTCTGAGAATGAGTAAGCGGCTAGAGTTTGAGTGCCAAGGAGACTCTTGAGCCTCTCTGGGTGTGAAGCAATTAGTTTTGATGTACTTCTTTGAGGGATTAGCCATCAGTCACGAACTGAGAGCCTAATCACATGGGATACCGAGGATAGCAAAACAAGCAGAGGCCTAGAGTGAAAGCAGATGGATTTGGAGGAGGAGAAAAAATA
Source organism: Gopherus flavomarginatus (assembly GCF_025201925.1). NCBI lineage: Eukaryota > Metazoa > Chordata > Testudines > Testudinidae > Gopherus > Gopherus flavomarginatus. The sequence continues at coordinate 19,959,200 of NC_066629.1, read as the reverse complement.
AGGTGAGGTGGGGAGCAAGGGAGAGTGGAAAGTAAAGACTTTGCTCATGTGCATTGACCACTAACCCACACTCTGGCCAGGCCTTTTGATCAAGACATGCAGGCAGTGAACTATCAAGAGCACATATATTACCAGTCAGACCATCCTCAAATCACCCATTTGCTACAGTATAGGGAATGACCACCAGGCATACAGATGAGGCATCCTTTATGCTCCCCATAGATTCAAAAGACCCCTCCTCTCCTTCTGGTTTCATCCAATCCTTTGGGGCAGACAAGCAATATGTTCAGGGCTCCAACGCATGTGTTTCAGACCTCACCCAAACCTTTCTATGGTTCTGAACTGCAGACTTCATTGAAAAGACCCTTGTATCATTTGCTCCTTGACATCTGGGGCACTCAGTGTTAACATAATCCAGCTAACAGACATTGGAAAAAGAACAGCCAGATTTATTGATTCTCCCAGAAGCAGGCAGAGGTGTGCCAGTGAGGTTCTGAAAGACAATTTCTCTTGTAGATCCCCTCTGTTGCATTAGCCTATGAGAAAGCTGAAAGTGACATCATGAACAGGAGACCCCGGCACAAGAAGAAGGACAGGCTGGTGAATGAGCAGCTTGCTGTGTACTCCTATTTGCAGATTGGTATGTTGGGTCATTCACATAAGAGGTGGGTAGGCTGGATGAGGAGATTGAGAGTCAGTGAAAGACTCTTGAATTTGGTTCCTGGCGACAGGAAGGAGTGTAGAGTAGTGTTAGAGCAGGAGGGAGGGAGTCAGGACTCCTTAGCTCCATTCCTATGATCTCAACTCATTCTGTGAGCTTGAGCAAGCTTATTTAACTTCCCTCTGGCTGTGTATGCACCTATGCAATGGTTACAGAAATGTTTTATCCATAGGAGATGGGAGGCTTAATGTCGAGTGCGCTGAGTTTTGTGGTTAAAAGGCTTCCTATACGATCCATGAAAGTACTATGGATCCAGAAAGAGCTAGTTCACTCTGACTTGTTTCCCCTCCCTCTGCCCAAATACATTAAGTCTCACTCCATCCCTTTCTTATTTCCCTCTCTTCTACTTTGCAGGCATCCTACAGTCGGTTGGAGCCTTCCTCGCCTATTTTACCGTGTATGCTGAACAGGGCTGGCTTCCTAACACACTGCTTGGCTTACGTGTCAATTGGGAAGATGATTACTATAACGACATAGAGGACAGCTATGGGCAAGAATGGGTAAAGCATCTGTAAAAAAATCCTTTTCAGTTAAATCCCTAGTTATAACTGGAAATGGAAGATTCTCTCCCCTCACTGGGGGTGGGGTGGGGGGATGAAGGGAAGCTTAGAAATGTTTGGAGGTGGACCTGATGGGGAAAGATTTAATTTTAGTAACTTAGATTAATTTTAACTTTACGGCACTAGATAGGAATTAAATTTTCCCAGGTTAGATTTCTTGGAGCTGTTCATTGGCTTTGGTCATTCAACTTCAGAGCCCACTAACTTGGACATCTAGAATTCACCTCTTTTTGCTTCTCTCCTACCCCGACACTAAACATCCTCCCCTATTTCTGTCTCAGCTATAGGTCTTTGTCAACAGAAAGCTGTCCACTACTCTTGCCTCCCTTTCTAGAATATGTTTAGATCCCCTCTACTCCTCCAGTACTGCTTCTGCACATCACTACTGTCCAGCTGTAATAATACTCTCTATAGTACAATACTGACTCTCCCCTTCCCAGCACTGTGATGCAATGTTGCTTAAATTCCATAACTTCTGGCTGACATTAAATGAGTGTTAAATAGAACCACAACCTCAAGATTTAATTCCATAATCCAATACTGAAAGTAGGTCCTAATAAACGCTGTTCCCTAGAGAAATGCCTGCTGCCCAAGACCATGATGGTTGTGGGGGGCTCCCATCCTTACACTGTTCCCTACAGCAGTCACCATATGCAGAGGTATTAGGTGAATTGATGTGAATTCCCCAACGCCAAGGCTGTCAATATTCTCTACTGCAACACCTAATGGGAGAGAACAATAGATTTCAAGCTGTTGTACAAGTATAAAGGTGGAATTATTCCAGACTTATACCCATGTAACTGGGAATCAGTCTTTAGACTATGCAGCCATTCCTATAATGTAAGTATATACACTTCAGTGCCCGACATCTAACAAAGATACTTTTTTATTCCTTTGCAGACTAGATACCAACGGACATACCTGCAGTGGAGTGGCTACACTGCCTTTTTTGTCAGCATCACAATTCAGCAAGTAGCAGATTTGATCATCAGGAAAACAAGGAGGAATTCCCTTTTCCAGCAGGGTCTTCTCAGGTGGGTGCTAAAAGTTCATTAATAGGAAGGGGGTCTTAGCCCGGAGATCTAACAGTCTTACTCAGCCTCTGCATGTTCCTTGGGTGAAACTGGAGTCAGAAATAACTTCCTCCATTCTTCCTTCTTGTTCCTACCAACTTCCTCTCTCCAGCTTTTCTCCATCATCCAAGTTTCAGTTAGCAATGAAAATAGCCCCAAGAAAAACAGCTGTTCAAAGTTGTTTGAATACTGACATTTCAAAATTAAAATGTTTTAAAATGAGATTTTTGACATTTTCACCATTTCACGCAAATTCCCACCTCCTTTAAAAACAAAACAGAACTACAGAGCTAATCAATATTTTTCAAAATTTCCAAGAAGGAGAAAATGGCATTAAAGCTTTTTTCATTAGTTTTCAGCCAGCTCTGGTAGACTTTTGACTTCCAGGAGCTACTAATAGGCCAAACTCTGTCAGGTGCTGAGCACCCTTCAAGACCAATTGGAGCCAAATGATTGAGGGCATCTCACAGTACTGAGGCCACAATATAAAGGCCGACATCTTGTCCACATGACCTTTATGCTCCAGGATGAATGGGCTGTATTCAGTTTTGCATTCAAAAGGAAAGACACTGTATCTAGCCAGCGTGTCTGTCAGAACCACAGTCCCTTCTGAAATGCTCATTATGGACTGTAGCACAGACCCTGCCCCTAGTTAAGTAGGGCATCTACTCAGATTTGTACCTTTGGGTTACATGGTGTTAGAATGGTACCCACTAGTCGTAGACACTAGTGTAATAGAGATCACATTATTATCTTTATTGGTTTTCTTGTAGGAATAAAGTCATCTGGGTGGGTATATTCTCCCAGATAGCAATCGCTCTGATTCTCTGTTATGGTCTCGGAAGTGTTACTGCCTTGAACTTCACGCCGCTTCGGTGAGTTCCAATTCTTCTGTGTTCCACCTCTTCTTCAAATGTACATATACACATTACATGGTAGGAAATCTACACTCAGTGGCATGGCTGATTGGAGGGGCATGCCATGTGGAGTAAACTTCTTAGATAGCAGAATTCAAAGACTAAGTTTTAGGACATAATTACTGAGTTGAATTGGCTGAAATTTCTCAGTCAAAAAAAATTGGGACTCATTTTTCATGATCTTTTTCACAAAAACATGTCCCATTTTTGGCTAGCTATATTACCAAGGATAGAGAAAACAGTTTATACAGAATAAGAACCTCCCTAGCCCTTATTCCAGAACTCAAGCTATTGAGTGAGACTATAAAATGTTTGCTTGACTACATTTTATTTAAAATGACTTTCCTTTCATATGCCAATCTAGTTTCTGATGTCTTCTGAGTCCAGGATATCACAAGAGAGCCTCATTTTGCAGCCCAATTTTCAGAGCAAACAAGTTCTCCTCATTTACAGATTCAGAAAGGTCAAAGGGCCAGATTTTTTCTCTAGTGACAACATCAATTCAGAGTTCAGCTGGAGGGACTGCTCCTTTCAAATGATAAGAACTGATTCATGAATCTCCTTTCTTTCCCTTTTCCAGGGTTCAGTATTGGTTTGTGGCCATGCCTTATGCCATCTTGATATGGGTCTATGATGAAATCCGCAAGCTTTTCATCAGGCAATACCCAGGAAGTAAGTAGAACCCTCCCTGGAATTCCATTCTCAGTCCATTTCTACCACCACCCCTCTTCCGAACCCCAGCTGTATCATTTTCATAGAGATGATTTTAAATGGATTATCTAGATAATTCCTTATTTAATTTTCTTCTACTTGAAGAAAAAAAAATCCTAATTCCTTGATATTTTCCCCTCCTCCTCTCATAGGTTGGTGGGACAAGAACATGTATTACTGAAACAGCCGTCATCACTGTTCTCCTTTCTCCCTGCTGGAGAGTTCTTTAATTGTCTCATCCGGCCTCTGCTGCTGAATGGTCCTGTCTGTGCAATATAAAATAACCACAGGGGTTCCCCTCATCATGAAGAAACATGGATTTACGAGGCTGAAAAACCACCTTACATTGTACTGTAAAGCTTACACTTGGCTAAAAATTTAAATGCTATTTTTTTATAACAACTTTTTTTCCTGTTTAAAGTGTATAATTGTAATAGAAAAAAACCCTCTTATGTATATAGATATTAAGGAAATCACACATTTGTAATTTAAGGCATCGACTTGCACTAGGTTTGTTCAAGCTGTTTTATTTGTTTGCTGTTCTGGTGCAACTGAACTGTGAGCAAGTGCATATGCAGATCTGAGTTATGTCACCAAGGATGACTAGACTGTATAGGCACAATTTGATAATAAAAAGACTTTTTCCAGAAAGCAGCTTTTTTCACTACTCGTCTTCCAAAGGCACAGGTAGAAAAGTGAAGTGGTGTTGGATGGTTCAGGGGATTGGCAGTAGGTTATAAGGCCCTTCAGTTACTGGACAGAGTCCAGCACAAGCTTAAGAGTGACTGAAGGCCACTTCCATGAGACGGACTATGGAAAATAAATTCAGGCTCCCAGCTCCCATTGAAGCCTATGGAATTGATGGTGCTGGCACCTTGCAGTATTTGCTGAGCATTTCACAGGATTGGTACCAACAATTTGGGGCCAATCTTGTATAGCATGGCACAGGAATTGAACAAAGAACATCTTGCTCCTTTACTCTCAACAGTTACAAGCTTCAAATGTCTACTTTGGCTCTGATTAAATTGGGTATAGCCTCCGAGACTTTGTCTTAAACTAGTTTGTAAAGGTGTGATGCTAGCTTATGTAACTCACTTGACCTAATATACACCTAATAAGACTCCCTCGGCCAGGCAAAGCAAGTTGCAATGCAGCATGATCATGTTAAAGCTTAGTAGGGAACAGCAGAGTACCTGCTGAAGTACAGTTTGCCTTGTCTGAAGGAGAGCTTCAAAAGGTGTTACTTGGACAGCTAATATGCTCTAATAAAACACCTTTAACTCTTAACCCTGTAGACAAAACCTTAGGGAAGGAGGAAGGAAGAGCAAGGGATAGGGAGAGAGACAACAACTAGGAGAGGTATAGTGAAGAGAACAGGGTGGGGGAAGGAAAGTGAGATGCTTTCAGCTATAAGGACTGAATCTTTCAAGACACTCACACCCGTGCAAGTGACAAAAGTGACTCTGAACTGAACTCTGAAGCCTCCCTCCCCAGACCTCCTCCCTGCATTCCATCTACTGTCAGGATAGCAATCACATGTGGCTATTGGACAAGATATCTTGATCCTCATGCACTTACACAAGTAAAAGGACTTAAAGCACAATGAGGAACAACAGCAGCTCAAACAAACAAATTTGTGAGGGTGAGTCCAAATTCTAAGCATCCACCATCTCAAGCTGCTTATCACACTGTCCACAACCCAGCTTAGACCTCAGGAGCCAAAGCCGGGGCAGCTAGCAGCAGAAACCAAATGCTGAGTGGAACAGAATTGACTCAGAGGAGCAGCTGTCAACATCATTGTCCTCCCACAGATGCAACAACTGAAGTGTGTTGTTCTAACACACACACACACACACACACACACACACACACAGTCTGTTGTGTTTGGGTGAATATAAATATCCTCCCCACAGTTATAGTCTTATATTAATTAGTCAAAATCACTAGCTAAAGTAGAGGCCAAGCAAGATATAAGCATATACTTCCATACTAGACCAGGACAATGGTCTCCTGAGGTTTGTTATTCTGTCTCCAGTATTGACCGACTTCAGAGAAAAGAGGCTTTTACTTAGATTGTAAACCTTGTAGGGCAGTGACTTTTTTTGTTCTATGTTTGTACAGCTCCTAGCACAATAGAGTCCTTGTCCATGACTGAGGCTCCTACACAGCACCACAATGCAAATAATAAATCCAGCAGTGTGTAAAATACTCATAACAGTGCTACACTGTTTGAAATTTGAAGAATGAGGAGAAAGAGGTTGTATTTCATTATGAGCTCAAAGATGACCACAGTTTTGTAAAACATTTTGTTAAAGCACCAGGTTCTTTTGAGTAAACATAGCCTGTTTTCACTGCAAAAAAGTAGACTATTTCCAGGCAAATGGTGTGTGTGTGTGTGTGTGTGAATTTATAAACAAAAAACAAGGGGAGAATGTACTTAGTTTGGGAATAAAAGAAAATTCTTCATAGAAACCATCCAACAATTCATTTTCTTATTTAACACAGCTTTTCAATGAGAAAAGAGCCATTTTGTTCAAACTGTCAATAAAGTGAAATCAAGAGGTATGTGAACTTCCATAGGACAAAGTCTGTGAATTTTCCACAGCTCTGCTAAAACCCAGGAAATATTAGACAAGCATTGTCTACCACTCACAAATTCCCCAGTAGTATAAAATAACCCAAGGCACCCTTCTAACGGATTTAGGTTAGACTACAGTGTGTGTAAGGAATTGACAATACTAAATGGCAAAGACTATTCCTACCTTGAGTCCAAGAGATCATAAAAGCATTGAGAAATCAAAATGACAATCTGAAAAACAATCTCAGATTAAGAAATCTCATGTCTCCTGGCTCCAAGAGATGCAGTCTGGGAGGAATTCTTATAAAGAGGTTATCTTGTTATGCTTAAATTCTGCCAGCATCTTAGTATTATAAACACTTCAGGTTAAGAGTGGAAGAATGTGGTCTTGCAGAACAGGGGACTGGGAGCTAGGACTCCTGGGTTCTATTCCTGTTTCAGCCCCAGCTTGATACATTATTTATTATATGTACTGGGGTAGCTCCTAGCAGCCCCAGTCATGGACCAGGACCTCACTGTGCAAGGCGCTGCACAAAAACAGAACAAATGATGTTATTGTCATATGAGATTTGTTGATAACATTGCATTCCGCAATAATGAGCAGAAATATTACATTGAAAGCATGCTGGCTAGGTAGAGTCTTTGCTCTCTATGCAGGGCTGAATAAAGATAAAAAAGAAGCAAAGCCAATTCTTTGCATTTTGTACAGTTCCCCACCAAGCCCATTTTTCTAAAAGAAAAGTGCTTATGAAGAGAGCTGTTTTCCTTTCTAAAACGCTATTTTCTGGTGGTCAGAGAGACTGGGGGAATATGAGGAGCAGCACTTCCTCTGTTGAGGAGGTATAACATAGCATCCCAGCCATTACTTTTCAAAGCCAATGTAAAGTGCTTTCCTGAGAAGAAATGTCTGATCAGATAGAGCTGCTGGGGATGCAAGGAGGGTTTGAAGAAAAGGCAAGTCACTTGGTGGATGGGGAGTGAAATAGTTGTATTTTACTTACACATGGGAGAGGGGAAGTCCCTACGTGATGGAGGGGATTGAAGAATGTGGGCTGGAGGGATGACTCTGTACTAATAAAAAAATCTAACAGAGAAAACATACAAAATCACCAAGCTTAAGAGAAAGAACTGTCCAGATTTTCAAGGCCAAGATGCATCACAGAAGGTCTGGATGCTCAGACCTGGAAGAGCATCCAGCTTTTAATTTTGATTTCATTGGAGAGTATTTTTTCCCCACATGTCACAAAGTGTTAGCTCTTAGCTTGGCAAAAGTTGCCTTTGCTATGTATGAACCAATTCCCTTAAACAAAGGAACAAAAAGATTCTGAAGCAATATAGTCACAAATCATCTAATGTCTCTTACAATGAGTTGAGGGCAGGGTTAGGTGGGAGGTTTATACACATACATGCACAAATCAAGGAGTATCTTGAGGCAATATTTCACACAGTCAGTGAAACAAAATTAAAGCACTTAAATGTGGCAGCCTCTTCCACCCCAAAGAAAACCTGCAAGGCCTTTTTGTGCCTTGTTTATTAATGAAACAATTTAATCAAATAGACTTGAGAGTGGGGGAGAGGATGTTTCAAGGTATGAGCCTGACTGTTTCAAGTGCTGAGCAGCAGAACTCCAGCTGAAGACAGGAGTCCATAAGAACGGCCATATTGGGTCAGACCAAAGGTCCATCTAGCCCAGTATCCGGTCTTCCGACAGTGGCCAATGCCAGTTGCCCCCAAGGGAATGAACAGAGCAGGCAATTATCAAGTGATCCATCCCCTGTCACCCATTCCTAGCTTCTGGCAAACAAAGGCTAGGGACACCATCCCTGCCCATCCTAGCTAATAGCCATTGATGGACCTATCCTCCATAGATTTATCTAGTTCTTTTTTGAACTCTGCTATAGTCTTGGCCTTCACAACATTCTCTGGCAAAGAGCTCCAACCTTGCTTTCAATCAGCCAAGTAAATGGCTGTGCCTCAAAGACACGTAGGAAGGGGAGCAGAAGTTACATCAGAAGGTAACTTCTTTACACAGTCAGTCATGTATGTTACTACAGCTATGCTACAAGGATGCCAAGAGTTAAGTTTCTAGCTCATAAACTCATGCCTTTTTTTAAAAATATGAAATTGTGCTTTCTTGCTTCAGCCTTGGCCAAACCAGTTGGGCCAGATTCCTTTCTGCTCACATTTGAACTACTTAACTTTCCATTGCCTTCTTTGTCCCCATTTATACTTAATTTCTTTGCACAGGGTGCTAACTTTCACCACCCCTTCTTTTTGTGTGTCTTATTGCTAGGGTATTCCTGCCTGCTGGTGCAGGATGAAACCTGAAAGTTGGCTTAAGGTGAAGAGTTTATCTGCGTTCAAGTGAGGAGAATTCTGCAGGGACAGCGAGCTTCACTTTATAAGGTGAATGACGCCTTACAACTATTGACACAGGCAAAGTGTGCTGCTTTCTGAGGCTTGAGGTCTTAATACAGGCACTACCAATGTCCTGCTGTGTGCGTGAGTGCATGCATGGACACCCTGCTTCATCAGAACATTGGGAGCATGAGCCCTACTAAGTAGTAGGCTCATGCATGATCCCTACTGCATTCAGACTCTGGGAGTCTGTATTATCTTCTAAGCACTTGGATTTCAGAGAAGTCAGAGGCATGGGCACTTCATCTTGGTATTAATCCATCTTAAATACTATATTAATAATGATATCATCTAGCTCTTATGTGGCTATAAGCACTTACAGCTTATATACAGTACAATAGATGCTGCTCTCAGATCCACACATGCAACTCCTAATGGAATCAGCAGGAGACTCACATGCCTATATGAGGGCACTATTTGGTCCCTTCTGTCAGCACCTCAAGCAGTATATAGTTCCCATCCTCAGAAGCCAGTAGCTCCGAGTCTGAATCCTGAAAAGTTATAATTATGTTCCCGCACTCAGACACTTGCAATGCTCCCTGCTGCTATGGAAACTGTCTTTGTGTGATCTGACTATTTCAATCCATAGACTGATGAGCTAGCAATGCACAGACACTACCACAAGAAACATTCACCAGCCTGCATATAAGGATATTCTTGCTCCATCATAGAATCATAGGACTGGAAGGGACCTCGAGAGGTCATCTAGTCTTGTCCCCTGCACTCATGGCAGGACTAAGTAATATCTATAACATCTCTGACAGGTGTTTGTCTAACCTGCTCCTAAAAATCTTCCATGATGGAGATTCCACAGCCTCTCTAAGCAATTTATTCCAGTGCTTAGTGACCCTGACAGAAAGTTTTTCCTAATGTCCAATCTAAACTGCCCTTGCTGCAGTTTAAGCCCATTGTTTCTCGTCCTGTCCTCAGAGGTTAAGGAGAATAATTTTTCTCCCTCCTCCTTCTAACAACCTTTATGTACTTGAAAACTGTTATCATGTCCCTGCTCAGTCTTCTCTTCTCCAGACTAAACAAACCCAATGTTTTCTAGAACTTTAATCATTTTTGTTGCTCTTCTATGGACTTCGTCCAATTTGTCCACATCTTTTCTAAAATGTGGCACCTAGAACTGGATAAAATACTCTAATTGAGGCCTAATCAGCATGGAGTAGATTGGAAGAATTTGTCTTAATTAAATTAGCCTCTTACAGTTGGTATGGGTACTTCAACGTTTTCATGTTCTCTGTATGTATAAATATCTTCTTACTGTATGTTCCATTCTATGCATCTGATGAAGTGGGCTGTAGCCCACGAGAGCTTATGCTCAGATAAATTGGTTAATCTCTAAGGTGCCACAAGTAGTCCTGTTCTTTTTGCTGATACAGACTAACACGGCTGCTACTCTGAAACCTATCCTAACTCTAATGATCAGGAATCCTAATTCTAGCTTTGGTATTACACATTTAATGACCAAATAGGTCATAAGATGACAGGCCACTTAAGAAGGCCTGTCATGACTCTGGGACTTATAATTTTAGGGAGTGGAGTGCATCTTCACTCCTATTAACTCAGAGGTAGGGCTTGTATTTTGAAAACATAACCATAGACAAGTTATATGCGTGAAGAATTTTTCCATTACCTTTCCAGCAGTGCCACCTCTGGAAGATGGACCATCTCCAAAGATCAACACAGCATAGTCGGTCAGTGGCTACATTGTTTGTGGCTGCAGGAAGAAGATAAATGTAGCTGTTAATTTTATTTCCCCCAGAAATCTCCCAACAGCTGTTGCTTTTTCAATAGGTTCAATACAGTTGCAACATCTATTAAAATTAGAAATGGCCATAGTGATGCTGGAGAGACAAATCCAACCTATTGTCTCCCTGTCCCTGTAACTGCAGGGTTTTATTGATGGCGGACCCTATTAGTGAGCAATAGCTAGTCATCTATCAGGAGTGATAGAAATGCAAGACATTGTGACTGTGTGCCTAAAACTATGCACATTCATATGCACATGCATTGCACTGCACACAAAGTATAATAATGATGATATTCAGGGCTGACAAGAAGATACAAAAGGGAGACAATTGTACCAGGGCCCTGAACTTAGGGCTCCCCATAAACACCAGTAACGTCCATGTAAATAAAGTGAAATGGGAGAGAAAGGGGCTCCAGCAAACGATGTACCAAGCTTCCAAATTTCTCTCAACGGGCCTGATGTTGCTCTTGGGCCTTGACAAGGTCCCTGTGTGGTCTCGAGCACTGCACAATTTGGGGCACCCTGATTTAAAGCCAGGCCCCACGCCAACTACCAGGTTCCAAAGATTAACAGAAACACTCTGTCCTTGTGAACTCACAAATTCAGACATTTCCCTCTCTGCGGGTACTAGAGCTTTCAGACACGAAAAATGCCTTATCTCCTACATCATGTCTGTATGTGCTTGTTAAATCTGCTCTGATCTGGAAAACCTATGAACTGTTTCCAAATCAAGACAAATCAAAGTAACTGAAAGACTAGTACAGACCAACCAGTGCGACAGATATCCTATGAATGGAGGCTTTCTGGCTATATTGCAAATTTCCATCTCTCCTCTCCCTATAATCACTAGATCTATCTAGCCCCCAGGTCACAGCACCATAGAGGAATATGTAGTTTGCATTTTTAATGGCAGTTGGTTCCTTACTCAGACATTAATTGGATTCCATTTGGCTTAAGATTGTAATCATTCCATTTATAAGGTGAGGCAAGAAATCACAAATTTCAATTATGGATGAAAAATTGTGGGCTGGCGAAAAGACATACAGGCTACAAAGAAAGGCCAGCTGCAGAGATCACTTTCCCTACATGCTTTGACTATACTATAAAGCCTGGTGGAAATAATCTCTAAACTGAATGACAGTAGCTGAAGAGGTATGTACTATTGTGTGGTGTCCTTAAACCCTCATGAGATTTTACCTTCAAAGCTAATTAAAGATCATTTAAATGTTAACATCACTAAGCATGGCTATTTAGGAAACAAACCACAACTGGAATTGACTTTGACTAGTTCAGTGCTGTTGGATTATCTTTGTATCTTGCCAGAAATTTTCAACAGAATGGCAATAAGCCCACTACATTGCTGCCTAACGCATCGGATACACTGGACTGCAAGCACTGCCTAGGCTAGTCCATGCACTGAAGAGTAAAAAGAATGCTATTCTGGGATAGCAACCTGCCTTTTATACAGCACCTGTCACCACTGAGGTGCACTCATATTTGAGGTGGAGCATGGCAACTAGACGTGGTCAAAAATTTCTAGAATTTGCAATTTCAGTGGAAAAATGGGTTGAAATTTAAAAAAAAAATGTTTGCAAAAATTCCATCCCAATTGTTTTCAACCAGATTTGGAGCCCACTTGAAATTTCTGATGAAGTATTTAATAGAAACTTAAATTAAAACAATAACACATACAAAATAAATAAAATGGTGTCATTGTTGTGAAAACTAGAAACTTGGATACCAAAGTTTGATGTTTAATTATAGCCCTCATTCTGCTCCTCTATAATTCTATGTGGAGAAGAGGATTGTCAGTGAATTCAAGGAAGCTGTCCTTACATGAAAGGAATTCCATTGACTTCAATGGGTTACTCACAAGTAAGGGTTGTATAACCAGGTCTTATATATTGAAGCCACTGGGACAAGTCACATGAATAAAGTTTGCAGGATCAGGCCAATTGTTTGTAATGTAAGACAGAAAGGTAAAGGGGAATAAAACCCAGAACCTTATGTCCTAGTCTTTCCTCATCACTCTCAGAAAAGGTGCTTTCCCTCCAGCCGCGTGTCTCCTACATTTAAGAACAGTGTAGTTTTGAGGAATTATGCTGATTATTATTGGTATTAAAGCAATACCTAGATTACAGAAGTGCCCAATGAGGATCAGGACTCCATTGTGCCAGACACTGTAAAGACACCAAAATGCCACCGTGAAGGAGCATCACCAAGAGGCATTGCTGCTGAAATCCCACTGAAATTTGGTGAGATTCCGGGGGTTGCGCTTCTTGACATTGCCAGTTCCTGTCAGCATTTCGGCCACTGCTTGTCCGGCAGCCAGTAGGTGGGCGCACATGAATGCTCTGGTGGGTGCATGCTACCCGCAGGCACCACGTTGGCGATCCCTGGTCGAAACCATCCCAGAGAGATGGCTATCCAGCCTCCTTTTGAAAACTTCCAGTGAAGGAGCTTCCACAACCTTCCCCTGCTGTGTGCCTATCAGTTGTCACCCTGCATTTAGAGACAGCTGCATTTTGGTGTTGTTGCTATTAGTAGCTTAATATTTCTTACTCTAAGTGCAGGAATCCAGCATGGTTACTGCAGATATGCAGGGAGGAAATGTTGAGTTTTTGCATCTCCCAGGTAGTCAGTGTGTTTGATTCTAATTGAAGTACTCTCTTTTCCCAGAAAGCTTGACATGCAGAAGTGGATTTACAATGAAACAAACCATGTGGTGGCACAAGGAACTCAACAATGGGGGGGTGGGGCGGGGCACAACATGCAGGACAAATATCTGACAACCTGCCCCTGAGTCCTGGCCAGCAGCGCAGCAGAGCTCAGGGAGGCAGGCTGCCTGCATGTCTTGGCCACTGGCCCCACGCCACTCCCTGAAGCAACTGGCTGCTGGCACATCTCTTCACGCCCCTGGCAGGGGAAGGCGACTCTGCATGCTGCCCCTGCTCCAGGCAGTGCACGGAGATCTGCTGCCCCCCTCGTCCCCAGGGGCACACAGGGACATGACAGCAGCATGGCTAAGTTGTCTCCCTGCCTCCCTCCCTCTGAGCTGCTTCGCTCCTAGCAGTGGCCAGCATGTCCCTGTGGCCCCTGGGGGTGAGGGAATGTCTCCGCATGCTGCCCCCGCCCTGAGCACCAACTCCGCAGCTTGGATTGGCCAGGAACTGCAGCCAATGGGAGCTGCAGGGGCACCGCCCATGGGCACTGGCACACAGAGACCCCCCTGCCCCCTCCCCTGCCTAGGAGCCCCTGCCAGAGGAGTGTGTGTGCCGGCTGCTTTGGGAGCCATGTTGCTCCAGGTAAGCGCCGCCTCCCTGCCCCAGTCCAGAGCCCGCACCCCACACCCAAACTTCAGCCTAGAGCCTGCACTCCTCACCATAACCTCCCGCCCCATTCAAGGTACTTCACTTTATTTTCATTTACTTCCCATTACTTATAATATAGGAGGAGGATGAAGAAAAAGAAGAATGAAAAACCAGGCAGTGGTGGTGGTGGGGGGGGGTTGGAATAAGAGAGAAAGTTCTTTTTCTTGGCTGCATCCTGAGGGGGCACCCCAAAATGAAGCTGCACACAGGCCCCCACTAACTCCTGCCACTGTTGACATGACTTGAAGGATCAGGTAGTATTTGCATTTATATGTTTATTAGCCTGAGGCCCTGTTCTCCTTCCACCACCCTGACCGTGTTGTATTCGTTCAGTAGATATTGCTACTGCTGCTGCAAATAAGAAAGGTAATTCTGTTCCCTAAGGGGGAAATCCTCCCCCCAACTCTCAGCCCATGTACCCTTATGCTAGCAATTTCCACTAAGGCAGGAGTGGGTAAAAAGGAATCTCAAGGCAAAGGCCACTACTCCAAGTCCAGCCTCAGGTCAGAAATGTTCTCTGCTGTCCTCAAAATCCCTCCTAAATTGGGTCAATACCCTCTGGCTCCAACCCCTGCCTGACCCATCCAAGAGAGCCGCTGCTGCCTGTGGACTCCTGAAATCCCTTTCCCCAGAGGAGTAGACCTGTATCAATTCCCCTGCAGGGAGGGCTCTCTGGAAGTGGAGCCTGGTCCAAAGCCCACTGAAGTCAAAAGGGATATTTCCATTGACTTTAGTTAACTTTGGACCATGCCCTTGGAGAGAAATGAAGGGTTCAAATTTGGGTCTTAGAGGCTGTTTCCTAAGCTCCACAACCTTGAATACCATAGTTAAGCTGAAATAACATTCTGTAGACATGGCTAGGTCGATGAAAGAATTCTTCCATCTACCTACCTACTGCCACTATGGGAGTGGATTGCCTACACCAGTGGTTCTCACCCAGGAATATGCTTACCCCTGGGGGTACTCCACGTCTACCAGGGAGTACATTAACTTATCCAGATCAGTATTTCTCAACCTAGGGGTCACAGGGCAGGTTTAAGGGTGTCACAAGTGCAGGACTGGCCTTAGGAGGTGGCAAGCAGTGCAACTGCCCGGGGCTCCACGCCACAGGATCCCCAGAAAAGCTAAATTATATACTGCAGCCCTGGGTGGCTGGGCTCAGGTTTCAGACTCCTGAAAGGGACACAGTAGTTGGGAAAGGTTGAGAACCATTGACCTACACTGACAGCAAAAACCCCTTTCTTTGTGTGGGAAGTGGCTACCCTAGGGTGCTGCTGCAGCACTGTAGCTGTGCCACTGTTGCACCTAGTGTAAACATGCCCTGAGTCTATCGACAGTTTAGCCCTTACCTTTACTGGCTGACTAATCACTTGTACATAAAAGGTTAGACCAGAATTCCATGAACTTTAAAATCCACAGTGAGGAAATGGAAACCCAATTCCCAGGCCTCCAAATTGTTCATCCAGTCATTTCTAATCCAAAAGTAACCAACTTTAGCCATGGAAATACAGCAATTAGTGCTACACCAAGGAGTACAATTCAGTGCTCATTAGTACTCCACATCATTGAAAGTACTTAGCTGAGAACTAATCAGAAGATATTAGTCATTTTAGCACATAAGACTGAAAGTGTAACCTGGGGCATCATAGTCAATATAACCAAAAAGAAATAAAGTTCAACTCACTTTTATTAGTGTTTACGCAGCTCCTCCAACAAGTAAATCACTTTCCTAAGTGGTTGGTCCTGCATGGCATGATATTCAGAGACGCACAGGTAGTTCTATTGACTACAATAGAGTGAAAGCTGATGATTCTGAACACCTGGGGATGGCACTGCTCCTGTGATCTAAGGCCTTGTCTGCAGTAGGGATTAGCCTTCATTTCAGCCATCAGTGTAACTGAAGCAATACAAATTGCAATTTTCCTGGACTAGGCTTGGAGCCTGCCCCAGGGTAGTTACACCACCAGGTAGAAGGAGGATTAATCCCCATCCTAAATACCTGAAATTGGCATGCAGGCTTTACTCACAGGAGCATTCTTTCCTTGTGGAACTCATGCCCTTTGGTTGAGTCTCCCTGGGCAAAAAAGTGTGTTCTTACCTTGAGGTAAAATCCTTGTGAATACAAGGCACTTTGTCATTTGTACATGAGTTAGTAACTCAAGGTAAATACTATGTGGGACCCTTGGGTTAAACTTGAGTTGCTGACTCCTGTAAAAATGGCATACTGCCTTGTCTTCACAAGGATTTCCCCTGGAGTTAAGAACTCACTTTTCCCCCCCAATGAAGACAAGACCTGGGGGAGGGGCAGCGTTAAGGGCTAAGTAAAGGTTACATCTGTGAGTAAGGGTTTACCAGATCAGACCTTCATTTTGTCAGCTCTTCAAGGCAGAGATTTTATAACTCTGCCTTTGTGTTAAGAAAATTTCACTCCTTAGATACCTTGAGTTTACATTTCTCACCTTTGCCTAACTCCAGCGTGGAACAACACTCAAGCTACACACAGTCCACTGGAGTTAAAAACATAACCGCATTCAAGTTCAGGGTTTACGAGGGTGGACAGAGCTCAAGTTAAGGGCAACACTCAAATTAACTCAGCAGTGAAGATGAGCCCAAAAGCACCAATGCACACCTACAGGTCAGCCTATGTGCAAACGCACAGGGGCAGGGAGAGCTCAAGGAACTCCCCACCCATTGTATCTTGCACAGAATATTGTTGGGAGCAAATTTCCTGATACCTCATTGATTGCTATCAATCTAAAGGCAATAGTAGAGTCTGACATTCACTTCCTCGCCACTTCTAAAGCAAGCTAACCACAGAGGAGGAGCATAATGCTGCCCCTCTTTCTAGGGGTGACAACTCCTGCTCTAGCATATGAACCCCATAAGCTTCCACCAGGAATTCTGCTGATCCAACAAGGACAGACCCTAGAAGCATCAGCCATGGTGCAGCACCAGTCACTCTTGCCCTTAAATGAATAGAAAACAAAAAACAACCCACAACACTCTCATAAGCACTGATTTATGCTGATTACCCTTTCAACGCCTCACTTTGCAATGGCTGTAACTTCATAGCTTAGCAGTAGTAGCTCCTTTAACTAATGAAGGCCTCCAACATATCCTTAGTTCAGAAAAGCAGAAGAGTTTCATATGTTCAACATACTAACTCAAAAGCAGAGCACATTGTGAGACAGCTATCAACAACCAGCAAAGAATCAGAACACTTCCAAGCAGCCCAGCTGTGCTTAACTCCTCATGATTAACAGTTGAAGAGCACACCTGATTGCAGATAGCTCGTTAAGGGGAGCTGTTTAAATGCAGGGGAGTTGAGAAAAGTCAGCAACATGAAATGACAGCAAAGTGCTATCATCTAGACACTAAAGAATAATTCCATGTTATACCTTTGGTGACAGACAGTGATTCAATAAAATATCCTTTCTATGGATACAATAGGTATATCTAAGTGAGCTCTTAAAATCAAAGCATGCTTCATTTTTGTTTGCAAACTAATATCTAAGCTCAATTCTTAAAAGCTCAAACTTTGAAGCTCTCGCTAAGTATTGATTTAAGCAAAACTCCCAGTAACTTCATTTGCAGGCTTTCTTGAATAAAACCCTTCAGGATAATTTTATGTTTTATTCTTACATTGTTGGAATTAAAGAATATATATGAATTGCCTATTTACTGAAGCCAGGGTATGTTTTCAGATTTCTGAGCAAAACATTTTTATAAAAAGCAAAGCAATGTATTTGAGACCATAGACATGATTATTAGAAAAACATTAGGGCATAAAGGCATCAACAGGATTGGGGCCTTATTGTGCTGGGCACTGTGTAAATGAAGGTAGTGTTTCCTGGAAATGGTTATGCTTGTGCATATGTAGACAGCTGCCTCTAGCTTCAATGGAGCTGTTTTCAGGCACAAAATTAAGCATGATTATACTTATGGGACGGATTTAAGGTCATAAAAATCAAAGTGTATCTCTGTTCCACTGAACTTATAGTAGGAAGACAATGTGCATGAACACAAATTCTTCTGGGCATGGAACATAGCACCAGTATTAGTACAGCATCCTGGATAATGGGATCTCATTACTGATTGGGATATCTTGCTGCTGCTAGAATATTTTAAAATAACTCATCTAACTAATGGGATAGATTTGTCCCAATGTGTTTTCTGCTGTGCCCTGCAGACCAGCAAACTTGCACTGCCAAGCCAAATGAAGTCTGTTCAACATATCCTACCCATTTTCAACTGAAAGAGAAATAGGCAACAATTCACATGCCCACATTTATGAGGCAAGCAGCATGGACTTGCAGTTAAAGCACAAGCCAGGTTTGCCTTCCTGGATCTGCCACAGAGCTCCTGTGTGACTAGGTTCTACTTTCAGAGTTGTGGAGTTCCCATAATCCCATTGTCTTTAAACAGAGTTGTGGGGTACCCAGCATTTCTGAGAAATCAGAGTTTCAACCTAAAATAGTATAGGAGCTCCCTGCCTCTAAGTAGTGTTATCACATGTAGATAAAAGTGCTTAGCAATTTTGAGCCATTTGATTTTTCAGTGCCCAACTTGAGACATTTTAAAGGCGGTTGATTTTCAAAGGGTGAGAGCTCAGCAGTTTCACATCCTCTAAAATGTCTCAAGTTGGGCATCTAAAAACCACTAGTTGTTTTTAAAAATGTTCACAGTAATTGATTTGCAAAGAGCTTTGGAATTCTTGACTGGAAAGCCCTATAGAAAGATAATATTATTATTTTTTGAGCAAGTGAGACAATATATATGGAAGGATGGGAAAGAGGTTTGGATAAAGCAAAGACTAACATGAACCTTTGGCCAGAACCTCCAGTTCAACATCTTGTTGAGGTCTAAAAAGTTTGGCTTTCCAATTTCTTTCCATTACCTTTTGTAATGTTTGCTGCCCCTCTGAAGTGTCTTCTTGTGTCCAGAGCTGAAGCAGAAGCAAGATGGGTTCTTCTTGCCTTATTTCCAACAGCAGTGGAAATGGATAGGTCCAGAAATTTCACATGCAAAAAATTACTACTTGCCTGACCTGCAGCCCAAATTTGCACAAGCCTCTAACCCCTCCACCCCACTCCACTATTCACCGAACTCATCTACCATAGCCACAGACAGACCAAAATGCAGGACTGCACTGTATATAAGAATGGAACTTCAGGTCAGCTTCTGGACCCATTGAAGATAATAAAAGACCTCCCCATTGACTCCAATGGGAAGATGATTTGGCATTTTACCAGTCACCTGATGAAAGATAACAAGGAATGTCCTGATCCAAAGCCCATCTTGATAATGAAAATACTGCAAATGATTGAGTTATTTATTTTTCCATTTGGGGAACTCAGGTCATCCAGAGTTTCTCAGTTCTATCCCTCTACCTAGCACCACATAGTCTCCATACCTCCCCAGCCACTAGTCTTGTAAAATTTCCTACACTAGAAAGAAGATGGCTTTTCAGTCCATATATCTGAGAAGCTACTAGAAAAACCACATTGTTCTGTTCATGCCAGCCTCTCCTGTGAAAGTTCTATCATGCCAGCTTGCCAGGACTAAAGCCCTGTGGAACTGCATTATAATATTCCAGACCAGGGACTGAGATGGGCCGATAACACCAGCCACCTTCTACTCTGATACCCCAAGGGTCTCAAAGTGACCTTATAGCAGGCCTCGGCCAACGTGCTCAGTTTGCTTTATTTAACACCTATTCCAAACTCATGATCTTGGAGCTGAAAGCAGAGCTAAATGCAGTCGGGGATGGGCAGCCTGTTACAACATAGAGAGAGCTACAGCAATAGTACAGGAACTGTTCTATTCAGTCACTAACGAGTCAGTTCCAAGCTGATCTTCTCTAGCTCAGAGGCTATGCCTGCCAGCCTTCCACAAACGCAGACACTCCATCCACAAATCTTTGCACTAACCCCTCCTCTGAAGCATCAATGCATCCTATGCAGATTCAAGGGCATATCTGGAAACCAGCAGGCCTGTTACAGATTACAGAGCAGAAACCGGGACAACGTCATCTGAAGGTAGCAAAGCAGCGAGATTCAGTTCTGCAAGTTTTGCATATGTATGATGCCCATTGGCTTCTCCGAATGAACTGTTTGCAGCATTAGGTCCAGATTCCAGGGATTAGGTAGGCGGAATGTACATCAGATCACAACCGTACCTATGTATTTAGGGCTGGCCCTGGCTGAAGGACAAGGGGAATACATTTGCAAATAAGAATTAAGCATTTAGATGAGCAATTTTTTATTTTCTACTCCCCAAAAGTCTCTCTCTCTCACTCTCACTGTGTGTACTGGGGCTTGTTCAGAGACCTATCTGAGACAAGTTTGGTGGGACTAAATCCCATTTGAATAGGTGCACATTGCAAAAAAACAAAACAAAATATAAAACACCATTGTAATTGACATTTACTGGCCCCTTTGGCCTCTCAGCAGAAATGGTACCAAGAATTTAACTGGGAGACAGGGCCAGGCCCACAGCCCATGGAAACATTCCCCTGGATCAGGTCTAGGCAAAGCAAAGGATGCTCTGACCTCTGACTCATTCCTAGGTCATGGTTGAGGCCACCTTGATGGAAGGAGCTTGTCTCGGCCACTACCATGGGTAAATGGAAAACTTTAGTCTCCTGGGCCACTTGAAAAAATCTGCTGGTACCAGCCTGTACCTGAGACAGGAGATGTGCTGGTACCAGCAGAGAAGGGAGGAGGGGTGGAACTGCCCGTGATGGATGGATTCATGGACAGATTGAGCCTTCTCTTCTCTGCTGGTACCAGCAGATTCTTCTGTCTTTATGCATCACACCCCCCTCCAGGCACTGACACCTCCTCTTTGGTCCCCTCCCTGTCACACAGGGCTGTTCATGCTGGGTCAGATGGGGTCAGGGCTCCAGCAGCACAAAATAACCACGCTCCTTTTGTTCTGGGGGAAGCCTTGAGTGCATAGGAGATGATAGGTGGATGAGAAATGAAACAAGGTAGCTGGGGTATGGAGAGGTAGGGAGGGGGAAAGAACAGAATTATCTTTATTTAACCCCCTTAAAAGCCTCACTTTTCCTACGAGGCCTCCACAAACTATACATATTTATTATCTATGTAAACTCCCTCCTATGGGTTCTCTACAGGCAAGCGGCAGTAAGACTCAGAGCCTGAGCTGACAGACTCTGGCTCGCACTACACTGCTACAAGCTGTGGGCTCGGGCTCTGATGCCCAGGGATGTGGGGTTGGCTTCAGAGTCCAACCCGCAACATCTACATGGCTGTTTACAGTGCCATAGCTCAAGCTCTATACACAGTCTGTCAGCCTGGGCTCTGAGACTCGCTGCCCCAGGCTGTGCACCACGTACTGCACTGTTCCTTGTTCTCCCTCAGGGCCTGGTTTCCAGAGGTGCTGGGCCCCTGATAACCCCCACTGACTTCCCTTGCAGTTCTGGGTTCTCATCCCTTCTGCCAATGAGGACCTCTCTCGCTTTCTCTGTTTGTGGCAGTAAGTTTTCTGGGTCAGGGACTGTCCTGATACATGCAAATTGAACAGGGCCTAGCATACTCAGAGTGCTTAACAACATACTAGCCAAGGTGAGAGAAAGAAATGGGGAAAGAGGAAAGAGCGTGGGAGAGAAAGGAGTGAAGTAGAGATAGTGGGAGGTAGACAAGGGAATGGAAGGCTGAGTGAGGAATGGCTGGAGCCTGAGACCAAGTAGAATGACATCAAAAGCTTTGCACATAAAACAAACTGAGTAAGTTGCAAAGAGCAGTTTTGCCAGCTATAAGCATCCAAAAATTGGGAGTCACAAAATCATGAAAGTGTCTTAAAATCACGAGAGTTAAAAAGATAATAGATATTGACTTCTCTTATTTGTTCTCTGCATTTAGGCTTCATGTTTTCTAGCTTTTCTCTGTTACCTGGAGGGTAGGAAACATTGCTTTTTTTAAAATGAAAGCTGAAATTCTCAGAATCATAATAAAATCACAAGAGCTGGCAACACTGCAAGAGTGTGAAAAATATCTGCCTGGCATAGGCCAATGAATTAGCCACAGAACAGAGCACAACTGATAAGAGAATCTGCCTTTCCATCTCCCAGAAACAAAAGTGGTGACAGAGAGTCGGTGGGAATAGGGTCAAAGTTCACAAACACCTCGTTGCACCTCTGGGTCTCCCTTTGATTATCTGCCCACTGGTCATGCTGGTCACATGGGGGAGGAAAGGGGAACCACGGACTTGGGAGTAAAGGAGAATCATGGACTTGTACTGAAGAGGAACAGACAAACTGCATAGCAAAGAACAGTTGTCTGTACAAATGCAAAAGTCAGAGCCAGGGCTGGTTTAGCTCTAGCTCTCATCTGAGCTCCTAAAGTGCAGGATTGGGGAAGTGTAGATAAATGGTTCTTATTTTGGGCCATTTTTTTTTAAAAAACAAACTACTGGCTCGATGCAGTTGTTCAAATGCAATAATGTAGACTCCTCAGCAGTTTTGGGGAGTCTTGGAGCCAGGGTTTTCATATGGGCTCATCTCTAAAACTTGACTTTGAATCTACATAAAATACACAGCTACCCCAATATAACATGACCCAATGTAAGACATGAATTTGGATATAAGGTGGTAAAGCAGCGCACTCCTGTGGATCAAAGCAAGTTCGATATAACACTGTTTTACCTATAAAGCGGTAAGGTTTTTCGGTTCCCGAGGACAGCGTTATATCGAGGTACAGGTGTAGCTCAGTGGAGGATGTCAAAGTGCTTTGCAGAGGGCACAAGTACTATTATCTCATGGTGCAGAGGAGGAACTCAGAAGCACAGCGAGGTTAAATGATTCGCCCAAAGTCACACAGCCAAGTCAGTGTCAGAGCCAGGAACAGACTGTACTCTCAACAGTAGAATAGTGTCCTGTGGATCCTCTTTGGGGTCAGATTATGGCAATATGAACTGAAGAAAGCTGAAATGGGTAACAGAGATAGCACAAAAGGGGCATGACTGTAACATTTAATAAAGAGACTCCAGTGGGTAATATACTGGATGGCACACTGTATATCCTGCTAATTGTCCTTTCTCTAGTTCGCTCACCTTTTGACCATCTATATTGTTTCCAGTAACTCTTCAGTATTCCCTCTCTTTCAAACCCTTCTCATTCTTCAAGGGAGTTTATTTCAAATACTCAAAACACGGAGTATAAAATCTAAACATGGCTGTCTACGGGGATCCTTTCACTTTTAATAATTAAATTTAATTTAAGTCAGTGACTTGATCTCTATTTCTCACTCTCTTCCTGATGCAAGAAGCTGATGTTCCAAAGGGCACTGAGAAGACTCAGCTGTCTGGTTCTGAAGGTTACCATCTTGTTGTGCAGATAAGACTTCATTGGCTCTGCTAGTGTGAAGACTGCAAACTACACCACCACATTGCATGTAGAGCCTTTCAGCTGATGAGATCAAAGCACATTACTCATAACACATGGGCCTGAAAAGTTGGAAAAGTAACTGCATCCAAAGTCCACAGCTAGGTCCCATCACTAAAAAATGGGCCAAATCAAAATCATAGATCTGAATGCTCTCAGTTTCTGCATCTGGATCCAGATTTTGCATCTTGAGGCCATGTCTACTCACTATACTCCTGTGAGGTAGGTATTTCATTTTATAGATGGAGAAGCTGAGGCACAACTGTTGAGCTACATGCCCAGAATCATGCAGCGAGTCAGTGCCAGAGCAAGGGACAGAACCCACCTGCCCTAACTTTCAGTCCCAAGCTCACATACACGACTTGCGAAGACAGGCATCCGCAAGTCAATTCAACAGCACACTGCAGTTCTTTTGAGTCTTCATTTCAGCATTCCCAGTGAAGTTGTTATGAGAAATAGTATGGTGGCTTTCTTACACAGTTCAGCATATCCTGGATTCCCTTCAGAGAGGATTTTTCAGTGATGAATTATTATTAATGTATAGGAGCCAAAGTCTTGGACACAGAGACACAGGAGAAAGTTGGTTCCTGCCCCAGAGAGCTAAGGTGTCATGGCTCATGTCTTGCATCTCTTCAGTCAAGCAATGGCTTTTCTTTCTGCTTTCACGGCACGGTTGTTCTGTAGGATATTAATATATTGTTGGCTCTAGCTATCTCTTGCTGCTATTCGGTGAAAGGGGGCTCATATTTTTAAGTGTATTTTTATCTCAATTTTCTTTTTACAGTGAAGTCTGTGGTGGCCAATATACCAGTCTATTAAGCTCCCAGGACACTGAAAACTTCTATTTATCGATTATGCAACGTGGGCAGCAGCAATGCATGACCCCTCCTGTGCTACCCAACCAATCCATGACATGAAAGGACCTATACTAGTCCCACACAAGACACAGTCAATCAGTGGAACTCAATGCCACAAGACATCATTGGAGGAAAGAACTTAGTAAAGAAAAACGGTATTGGACATTTATACAGATAGTAGATATATAGATAATGAGAATATCCAGAGTTATAATGGTAAGTATTAAAAATAAGAAAAAGTTTGGAGAGAGAAAAATGCTCATGCTTCAAGGCAGATGTTAACCTAGCAAGGGGTTAAGTGGTGCATAAATCTCGTGCTGGTCTTCTGCACAACATTGGGAAGCTCATACCCACTCTCTCTTTCAGTTGCAGAGGGAGGGCAGGCATTGATGGAATTCACTTCCTTCTCTCTTGTACATATTTTTCTACAAAGTGTTTTGTGAGCTTCTTTGTGAATCAGATCACATAAAATCTGCCATCAATGTAACTGTGATAACGGAGACAGAAGTATAAAGCAGAAAACTCCAGCAGAAGCCAGGACTGTCACAGACCTATTGCACCCCATACCAAATGTGTCTCATAATGAAGAGCTATAACAGCATTTCAGCAGGTCCAGTTCTTGTGCACAACACAAACTAATCATCATAACCCACCATCCTAGCTGGCATTCTTAGCAGGAAATCTGAAAAACATGAAGAGTGAGTTCCCATCTTTGGAAAATAGAAACTGCCAGACTGGGTCAGACCAGCATTTCACCTAGCCCAGTGTCCGGTCTCTGACAACAACCAGTACCAGCTGCTCCAGAGGACAGGATAAGAAGCACTGCAGTTATGGGATAACCTGTTTCCAGGAAAAGTTTTCTCCTAACCCTAATTACCCATTTAGCTTCAGTCCAAGGTCTCTGCCATGAAGTCTTAAATTCTTTCCCTGAACGATATCTAGGGTGCACATCAAAAAAACACAAAGGAGAATAAGTCCAAGTCAATATTTCCTTTCTGAACTTGAGCAAGAGATCAGGTTGTTATGCATGAATAGTTTTCTAGGTTGTGTTGGAGAAGTCAAAGTAACCAGTTTACAGCACAGCCTCAGTGTCTTCCTCATTCTTACATTTACCTTCAAGTGAGAAAGGATATGTAAATACAATAAAGGGAAACTGTGTAAGATAGTAAATCATTAACTGGGATTATTTGGTTACTTAAAGTACAAATAGCATCTAGAGTTTAAAACCAAACATCTAAAAATAATTTTGACCCCTGCCAGAAATCTGAGTACAAAGATCTGCTGAGCACCTGCAGGGGGAAGAGAATCAACAATTTCCTCTTGAGAATCAATAAAGAATCAACTCTGGATTTCTTGAAGACATAATACATCTCAGATTCAACTCTCAGCCAGGGAGCAAACTTTTTCAGTATTTCTCTGCAACCATGAAACTAGAAACATCCTTCTGGCCCCCAGTGGATCCTGAACTTCTGCTGTATTCACATGACTCCAGGGTTTTAAACAAATATGTCCAAAAATTTCAAGAGCTGGTAACACTGGAGTTTCCTCTGATCCCCCTGCAGCTTCAGGCCCTGCAGGTTTAGCCCTGGTCTACACAACCAAATTATGTCAGTATAACTATGTCACTCAGAGAGATGCAGTTATACCAACTGAACTCCCAGCCTTCTCCCATTGACATAGTTACCACATCTCGGGGAGGTCAAGTACCTAGGCCAACAAGAGAACCGCTCCTGTCGGTGTAGACAGCATCTTCACTAGGCGCTACAATGCTCTAAATGTAGACAAGCCCTTGGCCTTTGCTTTATACTCTCTGGGCCCAATTCATGGCTTTCCTGGGACCACTTTGCAGCAATTTGGGTGGCACAAAGTGGAAACAAAGCAGCCATCCTCTCCTACTACTGTCACCTTTTTCCAGTAGCCCAAGTAGGTGAAAGATCCTCCTCTATCCCACAGGAAGCATTCCATGACACATGGCTGGGAGATATTCCACTAGTAGGAAGCAGTGCAGCCAGGGCAGCCCTATGCCCAGACTATTCCCCAGTTAGTATGTGCTGCCCAAATGAGACCTAAATTCAAGGAGGGGAATATAAGCAACAAACTTTCATCTCTGCATTGGTGCAGTCACAAATTCCTTCCTTTGTAAGCATATAGAAAAGATACTATCTCTTCAGCAGGGTAGATAAAAAGCAATCTTTTTTAATTTAATTTTTAAAATTTAAATTAAATATGAGGTTTTTAAAATTTAAAATTAACATACATTGTTAATTTCAAAATTTAAGGCATAGGCTTATTATAATTGATTAAAAATCATTTAAATTAAGTACAGACAGTGCCATGTTTGCTGCCAAGGTTTAAACAAAGTCACCCCATTGAACTGCTAGAAGTCATTGGCAATTAGAAATTGTTGAAATGCTAAACCAGCTTTTGACAACAATAGAACATACAGATGTAGAGAGAAAATTTTATTCTTTTCAGTTTATGCAACCAGTTCAGTTCAATGATTAGTTCATTCAAAGTTAAGAAACCAGTTGGAAGTTGAAAAAGCAGGAACACTAATTTTCTTCTTTCAATCTATGAATAAAGACTAAGTGTGAGAATGAGATCTACTAGTTCTAAAATCTTGAAGGTGACCAGAAACAATCAGTTAAATTCACTAATTGCAGATAATACTTTCTCTGTTTAATAAAGTTGGTTTTAAATTCAAAGCATGTTTTGCTAAACATTTTTTCTTATGTATTCCCTACATTTAAGGCAGTTTTATTTAATAAAGTAATTAGAATGCTGTTTTTGTTTATTTTAATTGAATTTCAATTTTCATTCAAATAGAGCTGGACACAAATGAATAGGAAAAATTACTTATCTAGTAATTAAGAGATGTGTCATTCATAATTTTCTAACATAATAAAAAGTGTCACAAATTAAGAATCTGAATAAATGTAAGTGTAGCTATATAACTGCTTAAATAAATGTGTATGCATACAGTGTACTTTTCTAGTTAGCAAAAAAGCACAAAATTTAGTGTAATGGCTATATTTAGTTGCAAATCAAAATGGTTACCAACCAATGACTATCAGCCTCTCTTTAGGAAAAGAATTACAAAGTAGAAATGCAAAAGATGATGAAAATGGATATATTAACTAAACGTTTCCTGCCTGATAATTTAAATCAGGATTAAAATAGGTGATTTAAACTATCTATCCTGCTTCTTAGAGACTTCAACAACTCTTTAGCTCCAAAACTATCTAGAAAAGAAGATGGAAATGCCTGGGACATGTGTTGAGAATGAAGCCAGAACATCTACCATGGCAGGTGTACCATTGGGCAGCTGGAGGAACATAAAAAAGGGGCTGATTGAAAGACTCCCCCTGGAGAACACTAGTTAGAGAGAGAAAACTTGTGGGACTTAACAACTCAGAAGATGTACAAGCAGCAGCCCAGGGTAGACAGGGATTGCAGAACCTTGTTTGTGCCCTAAATGGCACTTGACAGCATGGGAAGGATTCAGCAAGGGACAAACATCCAACAATCCCAATTAGCTGAGATCCTCTCCCTTTCTGACAAAGCCCTTTCAAGTCCTGTATCTCAGTTCTTGGAGTTTGTTTTTTAACATTAACCCTCATATTACACAGAGAACACAGCGGTCTGGCATAGTTATGTTTAAGTTATGCAAAATTCTAGGAAGGCAGAGATAAGGAACAAGTATCCAAACTCTTTCATAACTAGCATAACAATGTAATATGTTTATATTACAAATATAATAACGTTAAACTAAATTTACACTGTCACTAATCCTACACTGCATGTTACTTCAGACTTGGCCTTGGAAAGCCTGGTTTCTATTTCAGACCCTACCACTGACCTGCTGTGTGACCGGGCAAGTCCCATCTAAAAAAAGATATATTAGGCTTGTAAAAAGTACAGAGAAGGGCAACAAAACGATTAAGGGTATGGATCAGCTTCCATATGGGGATGGGGAGAGTTTAGAGTCTGGGAATGTTCAGTTTATAAAGAGACAACTAAAGGGGGATGTGATAGAGGACTATAAAATCATGAATGGTGTAGAGAAAAAGTGCTATTTACCCCTTCACATAGCACAGGAACTGGAGAGTCACCCAATGAAATTAATAGGCAGCAGTTTTAAAACAAACGTACGGAAGTACTTCTTCACACAACACACAATCAACCTGTGGAACTAATTTCTGAGGGATGTTGTGAAGGCCAAAATTATAACTGAGTTCAGAAACAATTTAGATACGTTCACAGAGGATAGGTCCATCAATGGCTATTAGCCAAGGCAGTCAGAGATGCAATCCCATGATCTGGGTGTTCCTAAACCTTGGACTGTCAGAAGCTGCAGCTGGAAGACAGGGGATAGAAAACTCAATAATTGCCCTCTTCAGTTCATTTCCTCTGAAGTATCTGCTGCCAGACACTGTTGGAAGACAGGACACTGGGCTACACGGACCATTGGTCTGAACCTGTATGGCCATTCTTTTGTTCTCTTCAGCTACCTTCCCCATGTGCATAATGGGAATAATTTTGTTTATAAAGCACTTTGAAACTGACAGGTGGAAAGCAATAGGACTGTCATTTTGAGATGTCAGGAGTGTAACTTCAAAACAAGAGTTCCTACTAATTCCCATGAAATTCGACTCCAGGATATTGTCTGCATGCAGGAATTATTAAGAGACATTCTCTGACATGGGTTATGAATGAGGTAAAATGCAATGATCATTGTGATGAATTTGGAGCTGTTCTGTAATAAGTTATAAATACCGTGTATTGATTTGATTATTGGGGTGTTTCCTGTATGAATATAGTGGTTTAGCTCAATAGAGGCTGTGTGAAAAACGGGCAGGAAGGAAAAGAATGGCTCAATATGGTCACCTCTCTGCAAACACTTCAGAGTGGTTAAGGGAGAATGTCAGAACTGTTATTTATGTTTATTACTGTAGTGCCTAGGAGCCCAAGTCAAGGACCAGGCCCCACTATGCTAGGCACTGTACAGATCCAGACCAATTAACTTTGATGATTTTGTCTCCGCCCCAGCCAACATAGAAAACTGCTTGTGATCAGGACAGGAAAATGCCTGCCAAAACAAGAACAACAAAAGAACTGTGGGAGGATTAAAAAGGGACACTCTCAAGAGAGAGGCAATAGTCATTAAGGAGGAACCAGATGGAGACACAGGGGCCTGCTAAGGGTGTCTGAGAAGCTAGGCCTGCCTAGGCTGCCCCCAGGAAGCAGTAGAGCTCTGGGTCAGAAAGACATGTGTGTGAACTGTTTGTGATTTTGAGATCTTCTCTCTCTAAAAGTGTTGTTCCTATGGTTCAGATTAAAAATACGTTAGTTTTAAGAAGGCTGTCTAGTCTAGTCACTACATTCACCGCTGGTCGGGGGCTCTCCCTAAATCACATAACACATTAGGAGGTGGATCCTTAATTCTGAATGTTTGTTTCGGTGTTACAAGGGGCAGGTGAGTCCTGACAGTCACTAAAACATATTATGTAATTTAGGAACAGCCCACACCCCCGAGACTCCAGAAGGGAAGAACTGCAGGTGCCCGAATTCAGTCAGACTTGCAGGATAAGAATGCTTCAAACCCAGGATACTGTAGCCCAGGGAACCATCTAGGAGTGAGATAATTGCAAAATTTCCCCCTCTCTCCTGAGATAAATACAGGCATGAGCCTAAGACCGAACCAGTGGATTCCGAGAGGGGACACAGGTGCAGCAAGCCCTGTAACTGTGGCAATCACAATGGTCCCTTCTGGCCTTGAAATCTGTGAGTCAATGGCATTAGCATAGAGAATCATCAGACCTGGATATAGGTTTCAAGTTGTTCCTCTTTTTCATTAAACTGCTAGATTTGCCTTGCGTTTGACCTCTTTATCTTTTCTTTTATCCTGAAGCAATCTCACAGCTCCTTTGTCTCCTGTGAGCTCTCTGCTGTTTGGAAATCCCAGAATTCCTGCTCATGTTTCCAGAAGCAAAACATGCCCTTGTGAGTCTAAAACTATCCACGTCAGGCTGAGGGAAAGCTGACAAACAAGGAAGAACGAAAGCAACGTCCTCTGAGAGAAAGCACAGCAGATGCCTCCTCACTACAGGCTGCGCCAACTCTGTTAGCAAAATGGTAGCTGGACTCAGCACACATGGACACTCCTTAGAAACATAAAGGTGCAGGAGTCAGAAAACGGAAGACATCCCAGTTTCATAGGTACATAAACCACATTGGTTACGTGACTTGAATAAATGAATATCTGATTACTCAATATAACAACTTCTGGTGTATTTCTAGTTTTGGCTGGACTAGCTCTACCCTGTGCTTGTTGGCTATCTTAGCTCCACTCCACACTTGCCCCTCTTACCCTCTTCTGCTCCCATCCACTTCCTTTCACTTTTCTTTCCATTTAGTCATTAGTCACTCTGCTTGTGTGTTTTGCCCATTTCCCCTGCTGTCTGTTTTGTCTACATAGACTGTAAGCTCATTGGGGCAGGGACTGTCTTTTTGTCCGCTGTTTGTATAGAACCAGATTCCAGTCCCCTGCTCCAGTGTATATGTAATGATTTATACACATTGGAAAAGCTTCCTTGGGAGAGACAGAAAGCCCCACACTAGAATAGCCCATAGCCCAGTGCTTAGGACACTCATCAGGGACAGGGGAGGCCCAACTTCAAATACCGTCTCCTCATCAGGCAGAGGAGGCAACTGAAACCAGGGTCTTCCACATCCCAGCTGAATACTCTAATCACTGGGCTAAAAGTTACAAAGGTGGAAGTGGGCAGGCTGCTTCCTATGTTTTATGGAGATTTAGATGGGCTCAGAGCACACCTAATAGATCAACCCCAGGCCTCATTTGATGATCCCACTTCAGCTTCGGCCTGAAATAGGGTCCTGGGTGCCTAGATAGAGGGAGCTGTGCACATGCTCACTGGCAGAAACTGAGGCTTCTCAAGGACTTTAACCATGGAAGTTTAGACACCTAGAGAGTTGGGGGATTTGAGGATCTCAGTAGTGCTTGAATGTTGGCACCTACATTTAAAAAAAAGTATTTAGGCATTGAAATCAATGGGAGTTAGGCACCTCAATACCTGTCAAAATGTGGTCCTTTGCCTTTAGTCTTTCTGTTATTATCTGGTATATTACTTGTTTATCCATGTGCTGGAACCAGTAAAAGGTTTTACTAAAAGTAACTAAACATAATGACTTCATTTACTGTGTTTTTATTGGGGAAGAGAAGTTGTAATGAAGCCAAGGGCTAGGCGACAACTGGCTGTGGGTAAATCCTTTACTCTAAATTTGGTTCCCTCCTTTTTTCATAGAGGAAAAACTATGTTTTTATTGTTACCGCTTTGATTGTTTCATTGTGTTTTATGAGAGGTTGTTTCTGTTTGGATACAGAAAGACACCTTGAAGCAGCGAGTTCTACGTGATTATCTGAACCTTATCTACAAACGCCGATAAGCAGTTTTAATGGGCTTATACTATTCCCACTTTGGCTTCGCTAACTGGAAGACTTAACACCACACAAAGGGTCCTGGCCACGCAGAGGGTTAGGGGAGTTAATGTGGTGCAAGGCAAAGGTAAAAATGCTATAGAAATTCATTCAACAACACACCTTAGCACTGTTGGTAATGCAAGTACTGAGTTTAAAATGAACTAACAGTGGGGCTGATCATGCAAGCTGATACCTGTAAGCAGCTGCCACCCTGACAGCCAGTTTAAAGATGGGTCTCAGAGCGTCTAAGTTCCCTGCTCTGTGACAGGAGCCTGGTAGCCCACAGAGCTCTCAGGGCTTCTAAACTCTTGGGGCTGTGGTGTGGGACTCCCTGGGCTACTCCTGGCTCCAGAGACCTCCCCAGGCTGCTCCCTCTTACTTCCTGGGAACAATGCCTGGGAGTCAGGGGCAGCTGGCTGCTTTGTTTCATCTAGAAAAAAATACAACAGAAAGAATCCAATTTTCTCCTGAAATTGTGACGTTTCCTTTCCATGGGATTTTTTGAAATTTCTATGTTTTGTTCTGAACTGGCCCAAACCCTTTATTGAAATATCAAAATTTCCCACAGAATGGAAATGCCACATTTGGACCAGCTCTAGTTCTAAGATCCAAACAAACATAAGAACATAACAAAGGCCGTACTAGGTCAGACCAAAGGTCCAGCTAGCCCAGTATCCTGTCTACTGACAGCGGCCAATGCCAGGTGCCCCAGAGGGAGTGAACCTAACAGGCAATGATCAAGTGATCTCTCCTCTGCCATCCATCTCCATCCTCTGATGAACAGAGTCTAGGGACACCATTCCTTACCCATCCTGGCTAATAGCCATTTATAGTCTTAACCACCATGAATTTATCCAGTTCTCTTTTAAATGCTGTTATAGTCCCAGCCTTCACAACTTCCTCAGGTAAGGAGCTCCACAAGTTGACTGTGCGCTGGGTGAAGAAGAACTTCCGCAACCCTATTCAGAAAAGTCAATATACTTCTTATTCTAGCTGTCTCATTTATTCTGTGGAGACTTCCCTTATGTTTTAGTAAGAACGTGTTCTTGTCCATTGCTTCATTGTGCTATTTTGGAGACCTATCTAAAACATAGGGAGATTTGACTCTGTTGAGATGCTTATCAATAAGATTAGCATTTACATGACCTAGGATAGATTATTGAGTGAGGTTCTTTGGCCTGCCTTACACAAGAGGTCAGACTAGATAGTCATAATAGCCCTTCTGGCCTTTAAAAAACCTATGACTCAACAAAGGCTGCTAATTCCCACACTGAAGAACATAAGGGTGCTTACACATTAACGTGCTACCAGGGTTGAATGTGACTATTACATTAGGCCTCCTTCTACGCTAAAATATGTTTGCTTCACCCATGGATGGATCTAATTACAGTTGGGAAGTAGTTTTCTTCCCCCTACCCAAATATTTTTGTTGTTAAATTTTCAATCAATAGTTTCACTGAAAACCCAAAAGCCTGCGATGAAAGCAGAAATCGATTGTTGGGAAAAATTCTAGTGTGTTGAAAAAGCCACTTCATTTATTTATGCTTTGGGGAGAATATTTTGATTGTAATTTTTCAACCATCTCTTTCTCTTCTACATCTTGTGAAACAGGCTAAAGGGTCTGACTGGGCACCAACTATGGATACACAGGTGCAGGAGAAGCTTCTTTGAGAATCAAGGATGGGAGAAATATTCTCCTTATGGTGTTCTTGGGTGGGTGAATGACCACTTCCAAATTCACCTGCAGGCTGACTAATATGAGAATGTTGACTATCAAAGTTCCCTATAAACCTGGAGTGAAATCCTGGCCGCAAAGAAAACAATAGGAAAACCTCCCATTCCTTTCAAGAGGGGCAGAATTTCATCTCTGCTTCTTACTTGTATAATGCCAAAACAGTATGAGGTACTTGAAAGACAATAAAGAGAAAAGGCCCCTTTTATCCATATGAAGGATGGAATGCAAGAAAACACACCTATATTCAACAGTGAAGGATAGCACATCTTATTAGTTTATCGTATTAAAATCTCTTTTTAATTATGTCATCTTTTTGTTAATGTTTGCATACAGCTGAGGCACTAGTGTTTTTAGGCTACCTGGAAGAATGGTATTTTAAAAGGAGAGACTTAAAGGAGGGGGAAAAATGGCAATATCCTGGCTCAGGCCAGGATTTTCAGGTAATCATTAGCATGGTGTAGCACTTTTCACTTTCTAGGGGCTTTAGAATGGTGCATTAATTCAACCTCCCTACACCTTTGACACACAAATAATTGTTATTCTTATTTTACAGAGAGCGACACCAGGACATGTTAATGTTGTCAGAAACGTTCACTACTTTTGGGTCCAACTTGAGGCACCTGTAGTGAGAGAAGCTGACCCCAGAATTGTTTTAAGATCCTGTAATTGGTCTTATTTTTTAATTAAGGAAATTAGGATGCTGTGTATAGACATCACTCTGTTTTAAATATGAAATGCCTAGTCTACTGAAATATGTAAATATAGATGCTAGTCCTATTAAGTGAATGAGGATGGAGACGACAGGACATGTTTGTTTAAAAAAAAAAGTCAGTGGATACAGTTATTCAGTGCACAGGCAAGCAGGTCTTTTGGCAAGCAATGACCCAAAACAACCCTATTTGTACAAGAGATACAAAATAAGCACATGCAGTGACATAACCACCTCCCCTCCTCCCAAAACTCACTGTATGTATGTATTAAATTTGTGGTGAAATCTTGGCTGCACTGAAGGCAGTAGGGACAGGATTTCAACCTCGCTATATACACAGAAAATGGTCAACAAAACACCTTTCCACACACTACAAACAGTATCATTCCAGACATTTTCAAAATTACTCAGTCCCCATTTAAGGATCTAAGTATGTGGCATGCGTTTCCAGAAGCACTCAGTCTCCTATATCTGCCATTGCCATAGATTTAGGTACGTCTTAGTTACTGGATGCTGACCCCTGTTCGAAGTCTGGTCTCTAGCTGTTGAAGTCACACTAAACACAGAAGGCCTGATTTTCAGAAGTGCCAAGCATCCACCGCTTCCACTGACTTCACTCGTGTTCTTTGGAAGTTCCGCTCCTCTGAAGATCACGGCTATGTTGTGCAGACTCTGCCTATAGGTGAAGCCTCATTCCTTGATTCTCCTCTTGCAGCATGGCAGCCATCTGACAGCATCTGTGTTTCAGGGACTCCATTGTTATGCCTCAGATCACTAGGTGCTCATGCCTTTGCTAAGGTAGTTTCACCTTGACATCAGTCTCAGTCCATCTTGCCTCACTCACACTAAACCCAGGAACATTTTTTTTCAGAGGTGCTTTAACATTAGCGACAACGTGGTCTGGTGATCAGATTGCAGGAATAGGAGGGCTGCCTCTATTCTGCTACTGAGCTGCTCTGAAACCTTAGGTAAGTCACTTAACCTATCTGTGCAACCTAAGTCTCTTCATCTGGAAAATGGGGATAACATGCCACCTAAGCAACGTATTTGAGATCCTAGAATAAAAATCTACTATGACCATCTGGACTGGTCTAGTCTGGATTCAATACCAAGGTAAATGAGAACTGAATCTGATCCTTGATCCACACAGTAGAGGTTTGCTTGGGCCTAAACTGTTAGCCCAACCCAGACCTGAATTGGGCCCACACCCCATCCCAGCAGGCCAAGTAGTTTTCCCACCCAACCCTGACCTTTCCCCTAAACCAGAGTCAGCACAACTGCTGTCCTGGGGTTGGTGCAGCCACAGATGCATGAGCTAGTGGCTGCCTGTCCTGCTCTCATGCTGTGCGATGAGATACACTGCAACCCCTGGGCATGCTCACTGTTCAGCACAGTGGCAGCAGCTAGCAGGAGTAGGGCATGCAGGCACAGCCACCGACCTTATGGGCAGGAGGAGTAGAGCTGACCTGACCCAAGCCTCAGAGGATTGTGTACTTTTCCGACCAGACCCACCCCAAACATGATATTTGTAGCTGGGTCCTGGTGAGCTACAGGCTCTACCATGGAGCAACCTTCACAAGACTGAGGGACATGGGGCAGATTGTGTTGTTGGTTGCTCTGCTATAAAAGCAGAGTAACTCCAAAGAAACCTACTATTTCAATTCAGCAGCAGCTGTCTTAGTCTGTATTAGTATAATAAATAAATTTGTTAATCTCCAAGGTGCCACAAGTACTCCTGGTTTTTTCTACTATTTAATGTTTCTTTCTCTGTAAGGAAGACACGCATGAAAGCCCTTCAACATAAACAGCCCTAATGGTCCACTGACACACCAAGGGGTGAATTACATATCAAAGCAAAGGTTACATGAATCAGAAGGAGCAAAGTAGAATTCTGAATCACAGAGAAAGTAGCCCAGCAGCAAAAGAACCTCCAACTGGTACCCATAAAGCTGGTTACACATTAACCATGACATCAGTCCAAGTTGTATTTTATAGTTTACATCCAATAATCTAGTCATCTTATAGGGCCTGAACATGTGGTCCTTACTCAGGCTTGAGTGAATATTTTGCCTGCATAAACTCACCTGATCAGGTAGCTATAATCCTCCTAGAGTTTTCGCTTTTGCAGCAGTGCCAAGAAGGGCACCAGGCGAGGCTAATGTTCTGAGCCCTTCCATCTGAATCATCCACAGGAGGAGCCAAGGACCAAAGATACATGACTCAGGCCTTACAAAAGGAAGGTCAGCCAATTTCCATGCTAGCACTCTAGTATGTTTCACATAAAGTGATGTTTCAATGTAGTGAATTAACCATTACAATCTCTGTTCAGCAAGGTACGTAACCATGTGAATAATCCCGCTGAAGCAGTAGCTCAGTGAGATTAGTTACCAGCTAAAAAGAGTTTTAGCTGGACTGTAAATTCCTTGGGGTTTGGAGCTGTGACTTTAAATGGGTCTGTCAAGCACCACATGCACCTTTTCTGCTGAATTAACAGTAAATCAGTGGTCCAGTGTAGCAGGGCTCAATAAAGGGATCACAGCTCAGGAGGTCTCCCCTTTCTATGCCCATACTGAGATCATTATTTCATGGTACTCCCTCTGGAGATGCAGCTTTCATTTTTCTGTGAGCCATCACGAAGGAAGCAGTTCTCATTTCCTTTCAAATTGGCCAGCAGAGAATGGAAGTGTTTTTCCACAGTAAATCTGGGGTCATTCAGAATGAAAGGCAATACATGCAAGTAACATTCCTAGTGTTGCAGACTCCTGGACACAACCCATCCATAGATGCTTCACCAAGGAACTAGCCAGCAAACATGAAACATTATCAAATGGCAGCAGGAAAGGAGAGGTCCTCCAACAGCTCAGCACCAACCATCCCTTGGGATTTGCCACTATCAGGGTCTCCTGGATTCTTTCGGAGAGGAAACCATAGTTTTAGTCCTGTTGCCCTGGGGCGATGGACTCCTTTTGCCTGCAGCAGAAACACACAACGCTCATGGGTGGGTGCTGGAAATCTAAAGGGAACATAACAGGATTAAACCCTATTGTCTCTTCATTAGGTTTCAGAGACTCACCTTCTGCAGATGGAACCTCTAAGAGCACAGTTGGTTTTTTGCCAGCCTTTTTGGATTTCACTCTGGTAGAAGAGACCTTGGAATCTTCCCAGTTCCCCAGTTTAGCTTCATAGAGAGGAGAAAAGCATTCTGATTTGGAAAGGTCGGAAACTTCAACACTTGTATCTCCATGGCACTCGCTATTTGATTTCACCGACTGTAGCACTAATTCTTCTATTAATATCAGAAATAAAAAGTTCAAAAACCCCTCTAAAATTCAAAGATTAAGGAGCCTAGTATAGTTATTCTAAGAAGAGACCAGGAGTCAGGTCTCTTGGATTCTATTGCCAGCTCTGGAAACTTAGCTAAGTGATTACAGAAGGTGATGGTGCAACAAGAACTCCTGGGTTCTATTGCCAACTCTGCCACTGACTCACTGGGTGACTTTGTGCAAGTCATTTATCTGCTCTGCGCTTCAGTAAAGAGAGGATAATACTATTTACCAATCAGAAATACTGGGAGGAGAGTTGTGGCTCAATTACTTAACATTTGCAAAGTGCCTAGAGCTCTTCAGATAAAATATTCCATATAATAACAAAATATAATCAACTACTCAGGCTCTGAAGGTGAGTTTATGCAGAATAAATAAATCATCTCAGACACTGATTGACATTATAATGGATTATTATGTTGACTACCTCTCTTGATCTGATCCAGCCATTGGATCAAGAGCTCCATAGGGCCACAACACTACTGGGTAACTGGTTTAGGCCACTGCAAAACCCACATGGTCAATCAGTAAGATTGGTCCCCAGACAAGTTCTTCCTGCTCTTTGCAACCCTCTCTATGGGTTGTGATGCATTAGATAAAACATGTAACACTCCCAGGAAATGCTGGGCTAGTTTAACTGTAAACTAAAACAAAGAGCACACTCTTTCCCAGGATAGAGATGTGTCATCTGCAGCATGCAAGTCGGCTTCTGTCTAAAACACCAATATACCACCCCAAATGGAAGGAAATTCAGAGGCACTTTGGATATAAATACCTGTAGAAATGGCACCATTGCTTCCCAAGCACCCCCTTGAAGCTGAGCATGGATCTAGCAAAGACTCATCTACCCTAGGTCTCCAGGGTTTAGGAACCTCTTCTCTAAAATTCCCTGACTGGGATAGGTATGGAAACCCAGGCCCACCCACTCCCTGGGTTCCAGTTCAGGGCCTACATTTGAAAGGGCTAGAACCAGTCCTTCTCCATCCCTTGTCATCCTCTAAGGTATTTCCTCCCTCTCTAGCCTTTCTTTCCCAGCCTCCTAACCTGTTTCTCCCTCTTTGGGGTGTTGGTGTTTGTTTCTCACTAGTCTACTGGAAAGAGTCCATCTATACAATCCTTCAGTCTCACTGGCAGCAGCAGCTTTTCTGCTCAGAAGTTGCCTCTCTAATTGAGATCCTTAACCTTGTATCACACTCAGGTGCTTCCCTGCCTAATTGACTACCTCCCAGTTACTCAGTGAATTAACTCCTCCCAGGTGAATCTGAGCTGTCTCATCCCCACCAAGATAGGCCTGCTGCTCTCTCACAATGCCAATTTGGCTCCAAGAAACTGCAAAGAAATACTTCTGACTGCAAGTTTAAATCTTTCTCTCTTGGCTTGGGCTTTGATCCCTTCCCGAGCAATACAGCTGAGATGGTATCTTCTTTTATCTTGGAAATAAACCCAACATCCTAATAAGCTTCATGGATCAGTCTCATAAGACCATCTAGCTCAGTAGCACTACTTACCAAGGAATTTAGGGTTAATAATTCCTTCATCTTTCAGTAGTGGTGTAAATACTACCTCTGAAGAACCTTCACCACCTGCAAGAGACAAAGGAATTTTGCAAAGAGAGAAACATTTATCCTGAGGATGCACTATCTAGTGGCCAGAATTGGGGGACTAGGCACCAGGAAATCTTAATCTGACAGTTACTCACTGTGTCGCTTTGGCCTAGTCATTCAGGCCAAATTTTTCAGAAGTGGCCTCTGATTGGAGGTGCACAACTTTAGACACATTGGACTTGATATTCAGAAAGTGCTGAGCACCTGCAGCTCCCATTGACTTTGACTGCCGTTATAGGTGCTCAGCATCTCTGAGAACATAAGAACAGCTATAGTGGGTCAGACCAAAGGTCCATCTAGCCCAGTATCCTGTCTTCCAACAGTGGTCAATGCCAGGTGCCCCCAGAGGGAATGAACAGAACAAGTAATCATCAAGTGATCCATCCCCTGTCATTTATTCCCAGCCTCTGGTTAACGGAGGCTAGGGACATCATCCCTTCCCATCCTGGCTAATAGCCATTGATGAACCTATTCTCCATGAGTTTATCTAGTTCTTTTTTGAACCCTGTTATAGTCTTGGCCTTCACAACATCCCCTGGCAAGGAGTTCCACAGGTTGACTGTGCATTGTGTGAAGAAATGCATCCTTTTGTTTGTTTGAAACCTGATGCCTATTAAGAAATGCATAGCTTGGGTTGGGATACCCCCAGATTAATCCTTATTGAACATTTCAACCATAAGCTCTCCTTACCTCTGTTTCCCCATGTGAAAAAAGAGGAGAGATAATACCTGCTTTGCAAAGGGCTGTAAGATCTGCAGATGAAAGGTGCTGTATAACCTGAAACTGTAAAATCTTTTTTTCTTCTCTGAAGAGGCTACAGAAGGGACTGATCAGGATAAGTCACTTTGGTCTTGAACGGAAACCTCTCATAATGCTGGGGAATGTTCATGAACATGCTCGAAGCATAGACAGCACCTGTGAATAAGTCTGGGAAGTGCTCTGCAACTCCAGGACCCTTGTTGTAGGCTAGAGGTGTGACGGTGCCTATCCCAAAGGAGAATTGTCACCATGCCCTGTACCACATCTTGAGTGGCAAAGCATTAGAGGATTAGGGTGACTAGAGAGCAAATGTGAAAAATTGGGATGGAGTGGGGTGTAATAGGAGCCTATATAAGAAAAAGACCTCAAAATTGGGACTGTCTCTATAAAATCAGGATATCTGGTCACCCTATAGAGGATATAGGAGATCTCACCACTCCCATTTGGAATGCTAGGGAGAGCTGTCACCATGCCATCCAAGTGCTGCATTCCTTTACAAGCCCCTCATTTATTTTGCTAGTCATCAAAACGTCAGTGGCCAAAAGGCAGAGGCATTTTCTTCTCGCAGGACTGACAATGCTGTACCTACGTGTGACACTGAGGAGTACACAGGTCTCTCTCTCGCTCAGAAGTTCTGAGGCATAGCAATGTTGGTTCTGAAGCAAATTCTTCACCTGGCCACTCACGTCTGCCAGCTCGATTTCACCTGCAAAGCATGGCGCAGATAAGGGCTGAAGACCAGCGAGCAAATGAAGTCTCGGAGCAGGAGGAGTATGATCAGGCCCATCTCTAAAATGAAAATCTTTCTTGTTCTGAGCATAAAAATCGGCACAGGACCAGCTAGAATCCATAACCAGTAACTAGAAACATGCATCTTATTAGCTTATTTCATGTGATTTAACAAGCTCATGGGGCCTCCTTAGAGACATTGGCTTCCTGTTGTGTCACACTGAGACCATGGTAACTTGGAGCTTTTGTACGCAACTATACATGAGATCACATGCAAGAGCACCAGAGGTTGGTGCCTGTGGCCTGATTTGAACTGGAATATCAGCAGAGCCACATGGGACTTGATAGTTACAATCTGCAGGTAGTTAGCGTGAACATTCTCTCAGACTTCAACCATGTAAGGTTTGATGATGCCCCCACCCTGAAAGTGAAAGTCGACAGAAACCCCGTCTAGTGTCAAACTGCATGGTCAAGCACAGCTGTAACAAGACGGGGCCCCTGGAAAGGCACAGTGACTCACCCTACCTTCATTCTCATAGCCACAGCAGTGTTTGATGCTCTCCAGGAGAAGCTGGACTTTGCAGTGAATGTTAAAAAGGGTCTTTTCGTTTTCTGTTGAGAAAGACATAACTCATGGAGCAAAATTTAAACTAGTTAGGGCCGCTGGGAACAGGCTCATCAAGAGAAATATAGGGCTCTGGTACATCATGTTCACTGAGTCCCCACCCCTACCATTTTGCCCCCATTATACCCCAGTTACAGATATTAAGCTTGGAGCCTCAGTACAACTGTCTCCCTTTCCCTGCATCTTGTCAGCCTGGCTGGGAGCTTGGCACAAAAGCTAAAGCTTTCTCTCTAAGCTATTCCGGCTTAGCCTCTCCCAGCAGGAGTCACTTTAGGGGATGGTTGAATTCTGGATGAGGGGGGCAAAAGACAGTTACCTTTTCTGTAACTGGTGTTCTTCAAGATGTGTTGCTCATGTGCATTCCATATTAGGTGCGTGTGCTTGTCACATGCACCAGTGCCAGAAGTTTTTCCCTTCGCAGTATCTGTAGGCGCTGTGCCTCGACTCCAACCTATCCA
Organism: Gopherus flavomarginatus; assembly: GCF_025201925.1. Classification (NCBI taxonomy): domain Eukaryota; kingdom Metazoa; phylum Chordata; order Testudines; family Testudinidae; genus Gopherus; species Gopherus flavomarginatus. The sequence continues at coordinate 19,917,389 of NC_066629.1, read as the reverse complement.
ATCAGGATGAGTTCCTCCCGCGGGACCCCGGGGATCTTTGGCATTTGGCGTATCTGTGTCAGTAGACCAGCGATCTATGACTCATGCTGCTTGACCTGTACCGGGATCTAGAGCAGGACCACAAGTTGGAGCAGGCCGGTTGTCGGTAGAATATCCCTGATAGAGGGGATTTGCATCTTGGTGACAGGTGCGTGCAGGCAGGTGACCGGTGACCCCATTCCTCTGATTGGTTGCAGGACTGGTGATGAGACATTGGAGATACAATGGGTCGGTCTCGACGCAAATGCCGGGGGCATGATACTCCACAGGTCTGCGTCAGGTTACTGGCGAGCCTCAAATCCCGCTGTCAGTGCCCAGGGTCCAGAAGCTGAAGAGGGCTTCTCTGAGCCTGCTCCCAAAGTCCAAGGCATGACGGCTCCATGCGGGCAAGTGCTGGTGGGATGCCCTCGCCTCCTCCCTCCCCTCCCCCCGCTGAGGTGAAGACGCTCGGAATGATCCCAAGGAGGGTTTACCCCTGGGCTTGGGTACCGCTGGAGCTGGTGTGGGTGGCACCAGTAACGTCAGAATCTCCTGCGCTGCCTGCAGGGCCTCGGGCGTCGACGGGACTTTAAGTTGACAGAGGCCCTCGTCAATGTCTGGTGTGGCAAGCTTAGTAAGGGAGGGGCTCGACCACTCAACATGAGTTGGGGCCCAACTCCCTGATGGAAGTGTTGAGCTGCCCATTATGGGTTTTGGCTCTCCTCTGCTTCTCTCCTTTCCCTTATGGGATGTGGGAGATCTTCCCCTTGCAGACATCTTGGGCTTCTTGGCCGGGGTCAGGGCTGCGGAGGGAAAGTGGTTCTGGCTAGTAGATGGCACCAGCGGGGCACTCTGTATTGATGCTGCACTGCTCAGGGCCGAGTCAGACCTGTGCTCTGGTGCCAGAGTCAGCAACGACTCCATCAGGAGTGCCCTGAGACAGATGTCTCCTTTTTCGTTCTGGGTTTGAATGACATACAGAAGCGACACTTGTCTACAGTGGGGATTAAACCAACCTAACAGCAGAGCACAGGGTGTGAATTTTTCACAGTTCTAGGGTGACCTATATTTTAGGTTATGACCAAGCTCCTTCAGGCCCTTAGGGCCAGATTTTTAAAGGTATTTAGGCACTGCAGCACTCAGCTTTGCAATGACTTACTGATTAAGGAGTCTAAATGTAATTTTAAAATGTGATTAAACACATAGGATCCTAAATCTCATCAACTCTCAAGGGGATTTTGGCTCTTAATGGCCTAAATACCTTTTAAAAATCTGGGCCTAAATCACTTTTGAAAATGCAATTTAGGCTCCCAAGTCACTTAGGCATTTTTGAAAATTTCACCCAGGAAACTGTTCACTTACCTTCTCCTAAAATTAGAGCTGGTAGGAAATTTTGAAAAAGAAAATCACTTTCTATGCAATATTTTATTTTTTTCCCTGCCAAAAGCAGTATACCAAGGGGGGACAGCAATGCTAGCTTTATTGCTTCTTTTGTCCTGAGTGACTAAGTTCCTTATGGACATGTAGGAGGCAACAGAAATCCAAGGCTGGCAAGTCACTTACCTCCATGAAGGACCGTTACAAACATTTCTACCAATAACCTAAAAAAAAAGAAGGCAAGAGACTAGTGACAACTCTCCCACTATCATACACTGACACAGAAAAGCAATCCCAGAGCTTGGCCTAAGTCCCTCCGACAACAGCTCTGAGTTAGGTGTTTGCTCTTAGCCAAGTTGTTCCATAGCCTCCTCCAGCCCTGTCCTTTGCTAGAAGCTCCTCCAGGGTGCTGATAAGTGGCTATGTTCCCCCAAGACAGAGCTGTAATGGTAACCAGACACCATGTTCCAAGTTTGCCTGTGCAGGCCAAGGAAAGTCAGAACCAACACAGAACGAGTGAGGGAAACAACATCTAAGAGGGGTAGGTACCTGAACAACATCCCCCAGGGGGAAGGACCCTGAAATTCCTTTACATCTGACCAGGCAGCCACCTCGTAAAAGCCAAACTGAGCACGTCCGTCCCGGCTGCCAGGTGCCAGCGTGCCCTGTTTCTCTCACTGATGACCACTTGTAGATATGCCATGCAGAAGTGCCCTGTAAACATTTGCTTGTGCTTAGGAACCTGCAGGGCTCAAAAGCCTCTTCCTGAGGCGACAACTGAATAAATATCGTTTCTATCAATTAAAGGGGCCTGGTTGAGGCTGCTCGAATCTACTAGCAGGCAACTGCCTGTGTGGGTTGCCAAGGTGTTATGCTGGCTCCCAGCCAGGCAGCTTTACCTTACTATACCTTACCTGGAAGAGATCTGAAGACACCTGGGCAGAAAGGGAGGGAGGAGGCTGCAGTCCACACTGCAGAAGTCAGACACATTTCTGCTTGAGTTAATGTTCTTAAGCTATTAAAATTCAGACCAGATAGGATGAAAGCACTTTTTTTTCCAGGAAAACAAATAACCTTAAGGGTGGAGCCTGCATGAGATGCACATAATTTATTTTGCTGAGGGGCAGGGATTTCCTACAATGTATGTGAGGAGTCTAATTTCCTACTCTCTTTTTGTCTTATTGATTGAGAGTGGTACATTCAGAACACCGATATAAGTTAAGAACATTGATATTTTCAACACTGCACAATTATGGATGATTAACAGTGAGTACGAATACATTTGAGTCTACGCCTTCACAGCTGTAAAGAGTATATATATGTAGGAACTACAGCATGCTTCTATCAGTGTACATGCGAACATCTATGTTCATGAACATATGTATTTGTATCAAACTGTATCCATTAGTGTCTTTGTTTCTGTGCATATATTTATCGCCAATATGTGCCCATATAACCCACATGATGCTACATAACCCACAGGTTGTGTAGCCTCACATATGTACCAGCATGTCACTGTGTGTATGTACATGTATGAATGTCCCATGGAAAATAGGCGCCTATGTTTTCACAGGTCTGTTCAACACAGCAATGATGGAACATCATCAGTTGGATGCTTTTAGCTTGTACGAAAGGATTGCTGGACTCCTTCAGGAGATGAGCTGGTGTCTGCTGTGGTTTGCAGAAGATGAAAGAGCTCAGATTCTGTGTCTTTAATTCTCTGAGCAACACAGCTCTTCTTAATTTCCAGCAACTGGGCCTGGTCTCTCTTTGCAGCCCAGGATTCCAGTTGCTCTGTGAAGTGTTGTGCTTCCTCCTCATGAATCCTGCCCAGCATCTGCCATAAAAATGTAAAATAAAACAGCACACTCCCATGGAGTCAGACAGCAGCAACTAGCAGCTACATCTTTCCTGAGGCAGCCTGGCTTAGGGCTAGAACGTAGCACTTAGAACCAGGAGACCTGGGTTCTAGTGATCTTGAGCAAGTGAAAAACTGTCAATCCCATGTCTGTACAATACCCACTTTTATAAAGCACAGCAAGATCAAGGGTTCAAAAATGCTATTGACTTTCAACTATTATCATCCTTCACTTATAGGGAATCAATCCTAAGACCCAGATTCGGTGGGTAAGTCTACAATTGCAATCAGAGGTGTGATTGCAGAATGTACATAGAAGTACCTGAGCTAGCTTTCACCTAGTTAGCATGGGCACTGATAGCAGTGAAGATGTGGCAGCACTGAAGTCTGTGCAGTTGCTTTTTGAGTTAATTGGATCAAAACTAGCTCAGATATGTCTATATGTCCTATATAAAACTGGTCATCATCTATTAAAGATTCACCACCATCTTCAGGAATATATTCCATGTAGAAGCCATTCCCCTTATATCCATATTTTTGTCCTTTCGTTTACTGAAAGGGACATATTTGCATAAAGAGAACCAGGATCTTCATTCTCCTGCTGGTTAATCCCCACTGCAAGTCACAAACATTGGTTGCTTCATAATCCATCTCCACAGCAACTATTTGTGATGATACAAACAGAAAGCTCTAACAGATGAGCTCTTAGGAAACAGAAATCCTGTATACATGCAACTGCTCACTGTGACAAGACATCAAGGAAAAGAACACCAAGAAATGAGAGACAGGAGTAGGACTAGTTCTCAACTGAATGTTTTCCCAAGTTTTCTACAGAGGGCTCTGGAAAGCTGCAATTTCATCTGGACTCTGCAGCTCCATGCAATGTTTGGACTGTAATTAATTATACCTTTTGATACTTCTATAGCAAAATAAAAGTGTGCAAAGTGTTTTTCATGTTCCAATGAATTAAATTTCACAACTGCTGTGAAAGTATCACTTATAGCCCATTTTATGGATGCAGAAACTGAGGGACAGAGAAGTAAAGTGATTTGTTCAAGATCATACATGGAACCAGGCAAAGATCTGGGAATAGAACTGAAGAGTCCTGGTGCTGTTCCCTGCTCTAACCACTAGTATACACAGCCTTACTGTTCTAGCAAAAGCTTATATTATGGAGACCCACATACATGTTACAAAGTTATCCAACTTCTAGATCACAGCATGCCCTGCTAGAGGCCTAGAGAAGCTTAGGTTCTGTTAACAACCACAAAGTTCAGTAAGTTTGCAGAATCCAAGACCAGCTTTCTTCTCCTTTTCCCTGTGTTTCAGAAGATATCTTGTTTGGCTGGATCTGCATAGGTAAATTTCTGACCTTCTGTTGCCACCTATATTCTGGGGCTAGATTTCTGGAGCACAGGGTTGTCAGCCTGCATGCCGCATGATGCTATGTCATTTGTGTCACAACAGAAGACTAAGTGATGGGAACACAACCATACAAGGCAACCTGCATGACAAAAGACTTTATACTGGAGGAAAATCTTTCCCCTTCTCTGATGAACTGAACTAATGATACTGGAGTTAATGGGTCTGCAGGAAAGGAGACAACTGGTTCAGGGATGTCTGAACTGTTCACTTAGCCTGGCTCTTCACCCTCATCATTTGCAACACAGGAGGCAAAATCATTAGGGGCTGCACCAAGTTGAAGGTGAGCTGTTGTGGACACCTCTGTGAAGTTTGGTAAATGCGCCAAGTCCATGAAAAGTGGTTCATACCGCAAATGATTCCTCCTGGATTCTGAGCTTCTGGTCCAGTAGTTCCTCCTCCTTCTGTATTGTCAAGGCCTGCACTGTGAGCTGGAAGAACTCCTCATTCAGACCATCCAGCATCTTCTCTAGCTTCGCAACCTTCCACAAGAAAATACAGGCTATTGAAACCCTTCAGTCAAAGAGCCCTCCAATGTGCAACCAAGTCAATTGACACTCAAAGGAACTGAATCCCTGATCCTTTCCACATGGAAATACACAGCGCTTGGATGCAGAGGTGGAATATATTTAAATAAATAGTGTTGGCGAGCTCACACTACCTAATTGCAGCCTTTCCCAGCAGGAGTCCCTGCTGGAGACAGAGGTGAAAGCCATGCAGGAGGTCACAGATGCTGTAATGCCATCAAGAAGAAAGAGTAACAGAGCAATGGCTGTGAGGAGAGTCCCCAGGCTCTCTTACCAAAAGTGACAATCGAGAGTGGTGAAGCAGTGGCACTGGGGGGGATCACCTATTCTCTTCTAAGAGTTGGCTGGTCTGTAAATCTGTCTGTCATACTAACAAAGCTTTTAAAATTTACTAGAAATTTTGGGTGCCCATCTTTCAAGGGGCCTGATTTCCAGAGTGCAGCTGCTTGGCACTTTCAGAATGTCACACCCTTTTAGGAGGTGTTAAACTGGGCACCTCAAAACTGAGGCACCCGAACGCCCTGGTGGCTATCAGTACGGTGGAAATGTTAAAATAAATGACTGAAAAATGAAGAGAAAATGTCATAAATTCAACTTCTATATATAAGGATCTAATTCTCCTCTCTCTTATGCTGCTGAAAAATCAGGAGTAATTCCACCTACACTGATGGAATAACATCAGGGAAGAACTGAATGAGCTGAAGTAGAATCAGATTGTCACACGTTGGCTAGAACCTGTGAATGAAGTAGGTACAGCCCTCTTGCACCACAATTGAAGCTACTGGTTTGGCCACTTAAGAGGCTGAGTAGCACCAGAGGCTATAAAAGGTCAGGGAAAGACCCAGTGAGTGTCATTTAAGAAAAGTCCTGAAACTGGAGGGGGGTCTCTGGGGAAAGCTGCAGAGAGCAGAATGTTCTCAGCATACCCTCTCTGGAAAGAGGGAGGAATTATCAGGGAGCCAGTGGAGGGTCTAGCCTGCTGTTCTTCCTGAACCTCAGACAATCAAGGCCAGAGAAGGCTGGAGGCTGAGAGCAGCAGAGGAAGATGTTTTCTGGCTCTTGGAACTAGAGAGCTGAAGCCAGCGGGCCAAAGAGGCTGCTCTGAAGAGCTGGGGCATGGTAAGGGATGCTGGAGCAGGGTCGGAAAGCCTGGTCATGGTGAGGGACACTGGGACTGGGCCTGAGAGCTGGGGCATGGCGAGGGACACCAAGACATGATGAGGGACACCAGGGCTGGGCCAGAGAACTGGGGCATGGAACACTGGAGCAATATTTGATGTATTGCCTGGATTACAGTGTTGGTATTTGTAATGTGCATGACTTTTTCTTCTGTAGTAAATTATCCCCACAAGGGCCATTTGTACTCAAGGACACTTTGGACTGTTTCTGAGGACTCTGAATGACAGAAAGTAAAATGGGTGGGCCTGTCATGTCACAGCTGCAGGACAGCATGCCACGTGGGGTCACCCTATGATACAGGCACACAGCCTATGAGCGACTGACCTGAATGCCAGAGGAATCTGCATTTCTCTTATCCCCCTCACCACTCCACTTCATTGCTCCTTTTCTCCTTGAACTTTCCATCATATCCTGAATCTCTGCCTGAAGCTGAAAATGTTGGTAATGTTGCAACCTAGACACAGAAAACACAACATGCACTTCTAGTATGACTCTTCTGATCACCCTCCAGAGTCTCCATTTTAATTCCTTCTTCACCTGCAATAGACGGGAAGGGAGTTGGGGAAACAGGATGAAAGAGTGAACTGATTCACTTGCAATCTCATAGCAAGCCTGGAAGCAAGTTTGGTAGGGTATGTCTACACAGCCGAGCTCTATAGATTTGAACTAGCAGGGCTTGGGCTAGTGCTGTAAAAACAGCTGTGTAGACAGTGCTTTGAAGTTGTGGCTCGGCCTCTGAATCCACCCCTAGGGTCCACATAGCTTCAGTAGAGCAAGGTCTGACTACTTCATAGTTTTCTTTGTCCAGAAAAAAATTACTACAACTAACAAAGTTACTCAATATCCTGCATGTTCCAACTCTCCCTTGACTCTGGGTGGGTTTGACATATTTTGGGCATCTTTTGCAGGTCCATGCAGCATATTTGTCCTATAGAGAACATTCATGTAGCATAAGGGGTGGAACCAAAAGCAAGCAAAGAGATTTTGCCATTTTTTTTTTTGAGAAGACAGTCTAATAATGCCAACTGTTGGGAATTTCCCCTTGCTATTCAGCTTAAATATTCCTTAGCTCAGTCTCATCTTTTTATTCTTTCAATGGTCCATCCTATCGCAATCCTCCTCCCCCCATTGCTATTAGAAGCTTCATGTACCTGTAGATAGTTGTCACGTCACCCTCAAGCTATGCTGCCCATTTTCAGTGGTAGCTCTTTTAATATATCATTGCAGAAAGCCTGCAGTGTTATTTGGCTCACAGAACTCTTCCTGGCAGACTGAAGAAGGAACTGCTACATCTTTCATTCTCATTACAACTTTAAAGTACATTACAAATATTAATTAAATACATCTCATAACCCCCGGTGTGAAATAAATAAGTCATATTAGTCCCATTTTTGCAAATGGGGAAAATGAGACTCAACTGGGGGAGGGTAAGTCACTGGCTTGATTATTAGAATCCTAGAGTGTGCAGACCACTAGACCACACCTTTCTCACTGCATACAAAGCATTCTCTAGGCTCGTTTCCAGGGCTCATAGTCAGAAACTCAGCTTAGATGCAATATCAGTGGCAACAGCTGCACCCATGGCTTTGATCTGTATCCAAATGTAACTTTGAAAGCAGAAGCAAAGTAGTCTAACACAAGAGTAGGAGGTATATATGCCATTTATCTATTTAGGCAAAAACTCACTATAGGAATGTACAGCAATTTTGCTCTGTAATTCCATATGGAGCAATTAATAGTTTCACAGATTCCAAGGCCAGAAGAGATCACTGCAATCATCTAGTCTGACCTCCGGTATAATACAGGCCAGAGAACTTCCTCAAAATAATTCCTAGAGCAGATCTTTTAGAGAAACACCCTATCTTGATGTAAAAATTGTCAGTGACAGAGAACCTTTGTTCCAATGATTAATTCTTCTCACTGTTAAAAATGTATGCCTGATTTCCAGTCTGAATTTGTCTAGCTTCAACTTCCAGCCATTGGATTCTGTTATTTCTTGCTCTGCTAGACCAAAGATTCCGTTATTAAATATTTATTTATAATATAGGTACTTCTATACTGTGATCTAGTCAGCAGTGCCACCCCTTAACCTTCTCTTTGCTAAACTAAGTAGAGTGAGCTCCTTGATTCTATTACTATAAGGCAGGTTTTCTAATCCTTTAATCATTCTTGTGGCTCTTCTCTGAACCCGCTCCAATTCATCAACTGCCTTCTTGAATTGTGGACACCACAGCAGGACACTCTATTCCAGCAGTGGTTGCACCAATGCCAAATACAGAGGTAAAATAACGTCTCTGCTCCTAATTGAGATTCTCCTGTGTATGACTCCAAGGATTACATTAGTCCTTATGGCCATAGTATTGCACTGGGAGCTCATGTTCTGCTAATTATCCACTACGACCCCCATATCTTTTTCAGAGTGTCTGCTTCCCAGCATAGAGTCCCCCATCTTGTAGGTATGGTCTATGTTCTTTGTTCCTAGAGGTATACATTTATGTTTAGCTATATTAAAATTCATATTGTTTGCTTGCAGCCAATTTACCAAGCGATCCAGATTGCTCTGTATCAATGATCTGCGTTCTACACTATTTACCACTGCCCAAATTTTGTGCCATCTGCAAACTTTATCAATGATATTCTTTCTTTTCTTCCAGGTCATTATAAATATTAAACAGAGTAGGGTCAAGAACAGGTCCCTGTGGGACACCATTAGAAACACCTGCTCAATGATCATTGCCCATTGAAAATTATACTTTGAGACCTATCATTTAGCTAGTTTAATCTGTTTGATGTGGGCCATATTAATTTTATATTGTTCTAGTTTTTTAAAATCAAGCTGTCATTTGGTACCAAGTCCAATGCCTTTCAGAAGTCTAAGTATGTTGCATCAACACTACAACGTTTTATCAACCAAACTTGTAATTTCATCAAAAAAGATATCAGGTTAGCTTGACAGGATCTATTTTCCATAAATCCATGTTGGCTGGCATTAAAATATTACCCTTCATTAATTCTTTATTAATTGAGTCTCTGATCAGCTACTCCATTATCTTGCCTGGGATCAGTGTCAGACTGTCAGGATTATAATTACCGGGCCATCTCATTTACCCTTTTTAAATAGTGGCACATTAGCTTTCTTCCAGTTTCTGGAACTTCCCCAGTGTCCCAAGAATTATTGAAAATCAACATTAATGTTGTCCACTGCCAGCTCTTTTAAAATTCTTGGATGCAACTTATCTTGACTGACTGATTTAAACATGTCTACCTTTAGTATCTCTAGTTTGACATCATCCTGAGATATTAGTGGAATGGAAAAAGTGTTATCATACAGTGAGATTACTTCCACTGTCTTTTCTCAAATACAGAACAGAAATATTTATTGAACAATTCTGCCTTTTCTGATTATTATTGATAATTCTAGTATTTCCATCTGATAATGGATCAATTCCACTGACAGGATTCTTTTTGTTCCTCATATACTTTAAAAAAACCACCCAAACCTCTTCATATTGTCCTTAGCTCTACTGGCCATAGATTTCTCCTTGTGTCCCTTTCCTTAATTTTTTTTTCTACAATTCCCAATTTCTGATTTATGTTCACTATTATAAGTTTTCCCTTTTTTCAATTATCTGTATCTATATCTAGCTAGCTAGCTGCCTTTACTTCCCCTCTAAACTAGGTTGGTTTTTAACCAATACAGCCTTCTTCCTTGACTGTGGAATTGTGTCTTTTGCGACATCTAGTAAAGTGTTCTTAAAGAGCTCCTGATTATCATCCACATTTTTCTGACTCAATTCTTCCTCCCAGTTGATATGGCTCATAATTGTTTTTAACTGTGTATTGATCTCCAGTACCTTTCATGTTGGGATTTCTCAAGGAATTGGGGATCTGGCGACATTCGGATGCTCAGAAGTTCTTCAAATATTGTCTGGGAGTCAAAGCAAGTAGATCGTTTATCTTCTGCAGGATCCTAAAATGAGCAACAAGAGAAAGGAAACAACCCATGAAGGTCACAATTCCAGAGGCTTATATCCAGAGATGCTGAATACCTGCACTCTTCCACTGATTTCAGCAGGAACTGTGGGTATTCAGCACATCTGAAAAAATCAGACACACAGACTCTCAATCAAGGTGTGAACACCAGAGGGTCAATCAAAAGAGCAACGTTTCCTCTCTGATCACACCGGATACTGCAAAAGTCCTGCAGGGAAATTAACTAATGAACCTGAGGAGGATTGGCTGCCTCTCACTGCAGAATTATTGCCATTCATGCTTCCTGGGCCATGTTTTACTTTTGGGTGTTAAAAGTGAAACTCATCAGTACCTCCAAGCTTGGTGCTGATACCATGTAAAGCTGCTAAAGTGTAATGACTTCAAGTCAAAACCATAAGTCAGCCCCAGGTATGCTTAGACGGTTCTTTAATGCATCAACAAACCTTGCATGAAGTCTGAATGTTCAACAAACCCAGTTAAACCAGGCAAATTTTGGGTGGATTGGAGCACATTTCACACTGCTCTAATCCACTGTCTCCTTGATCTGCATGTGTGATTGTCACTGCGGCTAATGGAAGTCACATAATCTCAACTACCTTCTCTACTGCTCCCCAGGAACACTGGAAAAAGGCATTGGCTAGAGCTGTGATGCCTTTGTTGAGTTCCACCTGAAAGCAAGAATGAGCAGTAGCAGCTGCTGTAGATCCTGGAGAAAGACAAAAGTAGTCAGAATCACACTCCATTCACACCACTCATCTTTAGCGATCACAGTCCTTTTAATACAATAGTATAACCTCTTTAGCCACTCCACTGAGCACACATGATAGCAGAAAAAAGAGTAGCAAAGGCAAAAGTAACCAAAGCATTTGTCCAGCAGAAATAGTTTTAGAAATAATGGAAGATGACAGTAAGAGACATAGGGTCTCGATACACACTAAGCAAGTTTCTCCAAACACTGCAGTTGGGTTTTACAACTAGTTTTCATGAACCAGGTTTAAAAGCAGTACACATTTTTAGAGACACATCCCCACAGTACACAGGCCAATCGTGTCAAAGGGATTGGGGCCAGCGGACAACTACAGCTAGAAACAATAACTCCTTTCTCCTTTACTAATGCTAATTAGAAAGAGATTAAACAGATAAAGAGAGAGTGAGAGAGATAAATAAACAAAAATCCACGCCTCATTGCAAACAGAGAATTACACATTGTAATGATATAGGATGAAGTTGGTTGATCTGACTGTATAATGTTCAAAATGCCACAGTAACATCATACATGTATGTAATACATTGTGTTCCTATGGAACTCAAAGTATGTCCTACACTCTATGGGTCTGATTTTCAGGGATGCTGAGCACCTGCAGTTGTGGTGGTAGGTACCCATCACCACTGAAAATCTAGCCCTATATGTGTAACTGCCTTCCAGTGATGCAAGGGAGTAATCAACAAACCGAAGACAAGCTGTAGTTGTGGGAGTACGATATTCACCAAGGACATTGAGGCAAACCCCTATTCTTACAAAAAGTGCCATGAGATCTTTAGGGCCTGCTTCTACTCTCACAAAAGAGAAGCAAGTCCTTGATGTCCACATCAGGAAGATGGGACCTTGTTTTTTTAAGGCAAACTCCATGTTGGTCAGAAGGATGAAGGGCTGAACTGAGCTTAATGGTATTTGAACCTATAGTTCCAGTCATTTCAAACCTGATACTCAGAGTCCCAAGACAACCCCTCTGGCTGGTATATAGAAACAACAACAACATGTTTCTTTATGGGGAATGTCCAACTTGGATTCATTTTGATGCTATCCTAAAGTTAATTAAAGGAATCAGCCTGGATACTCAGCAGCCTGCCAACCCAGCTAGCATATGTATGCTACCTTCACTATCCCTGGACATGTACAGCCCATCTAGCATACACTGGTCCTATTTTCTACATATATATATAGAGAGATATAATGTAAAGCTTAATTAAGTTCAGTGACCAGAGGAGGGGAATCTTGAAATTGGGGATGACCTAGGAGCTTTGGGATTCACCTCCATTGATTTCAGATCAGTAGCCCAACAGCAACATAGAGGCTGCTAATACTCATTAGCTGAAGTTACAGAAAGTGGTTCTGAAGCGTCACTGAATTCCAAAGCTCTGCATGTGATGGTCTGACATTTCCTTGATGTGTGATTTGCATGGTAAGTACAGGGTAGGTGCATGCTCTCTTTCTCTTGCCAATGATTCACTGTGAAGCACAAACACCACTAGCTGCTTTCTGCAGTGATGTAATGATAGTTAGCAGTTGGAGCAATGGAAAAAGTTGTGCAAACACCTTTAAAGAACAAACCAGTTCGCTTATCAGCTCTGAGGCTTGCAAAGGGATAGAAAATAAGAGTGAAATCCAGGCTAAATCCTCAGCTGGTGAAAATCAGCATAGCTCCATTGACTTCAAGATTTATTTAGATTGTAGGGTTTTGGGGGCTGGGACTATCATGTAGAATTTGTGCAGCACCTTGCACAGTGGGATTCTGGTCCATGACTGGGCACCATGTTAATACAAATTATAATAATAATTTTAACAGCTGGAGACCTGGCTCTCAAAGAATTCAAACATTCAATGAAAGCCTCCCTTGTATTGGCCTGTGATACTACTGCTGGAGGCAGTAGGCCCAGGGCCTTTGAAGTTTGAGCCTCAGTATCAGGGTCAGAAAGGGCTCGAAGCATCTGGGGAAGGGAATAATGTGAGTGGTGTCACGTAGAGCAGCCCTGCAGGACTCTAGATAGAGCTGTGTCCAGGAGAAAAGAAAACCAAACTTTGCCCAGACAGCAAACTCAAGCAACAAAGAAATTATTGGGGCTATGAAGACATCCCTATAAAAGAACCTGTTCCTCACTGCTGAGTCACAGATAGAATATAAATAGCAGACACCCTGCTCCCATCGATTGCTGCCACTCATACCTGCTTTGATCCATGCCATAGCATTCAGCAGGATGGATATAAATTCCCCAGCATTCTCCAGGCGTGCTGAACATATATACAGGAACCTGTTGGTGGCATCATAGTAGGAATCTCCAGGGCTTTGGAGACCCTCTTGGACGCCTTCTGGGCTTTGGTCTGGGACTGTCTGAGCCAACATGAGTACCACAGCCGGGTGGGAGCAGGCCCTGCTTAGCAGGCGAATCACAGTGCAGCCGAAGTGGTAAACCACAAACTGGCGAGGGGACAAGCTGGCCAGATCTGTGGTGACCAGTGAATTCCTGGTGGACCTCAGAGAACTGTCTCTCAAATATGCCTCTGGAAAAGAAAAGACATAGCAATTCAGGTAAGCAATCTAGCATCATTCCCTGCTCCTTGGAGCTGTCTTCTTCCCTCTGTCAACCAATACCATTTCCTGCTCCCTGGAGCAGTCTTCTTCCCTCTGTCAACCAATACCATTTCCTGCTCCCTGGGGATGTCCTCCACCTGTGAACTAGCACCATTCCCCTACTATCCACAGCTCTCCTCCTACCTCTGTGAAATTCTCCACAATAAGCTAAAATTCTGCAAGCTATTTCCTTCCCATTATCCCAGGCTTCCAGAAAGATACTTCCTAGGGATGCACAGAGCATAGGTGTAATGGCACCCTGCACAGAGGGTTATGCCATTATAAACTGCTGGGTTCTTTAAAGAAGGCTGGGGCAAATGAGTCCAGTGTCTGCTGCCAAGACACGCTTTTGTGGGCTCCATATACAAACTGTTACATGGTACTTCCCATTCCCACCCACCGAGCCATGACTGAAAGCTCCCTGTAGCTTCAGGTTTAGCAGCTTGCCTCAGACATGTCCAATCCCCAGAGGAGAGATATCCTCAATCTCCCCTAAGCACTGTTGCTCTTACTGTCATTTTCAAGAGGTGAATGGGCCCCAGAGACTGACTTTTCCTCTAATCTTTCCCGGCCAGGATTGAGGCACACTGCCAGGGAAGCTTGCCCTTTTAATACTTATGCTGTATCTGTGGATCAACAGAGGACTTCATTCTCCAGGGAGGTCAATCCACCAGCTATGACTCATGTTAAACTAGTTAATGAACTGCAGAGATATTTTATGTATAAGACTATGTAAGAGTCACTCATCTGGGTGCAAATGTAGAGTGGACTTTGTAATTAATTATTCTTCCTCCCGACAGCAATTGTGTATGTTTGCATTCTGCACCTCAAGGGGCACAGGCTTCAGGACACGCAAGAGGAATTTTGCTTCATTACCTGCAGCAGAAGCAATAGGACACTGCTGCTGCTTCTCCAAAGCCTGCCTGATCTCACGCAGGGTCCTGGCAAGGGGGGAAGTTGCCATCAGACTCTCCACCTCAAGCTCAGTCAGACAGGCCAGCATGGCCCTCCCAGGCTGAGGACCTAGACCTGGGAAACACAGACATGGCATGTCAGCTAGAGGAACACCTCCAGGCCTGGAGAAAGGAGGTGGCTTCATGAAGATGGCTGGACAGGTGGGTAATTACTGTGTAACACATTGCCACAAGCAAGAACTGTAGTGCCTAGAAAGAATGCTTCTCCTGAGCCCTAGGTGGTAAGAGAATCACGGATCTGATGCTCCTTCATATCTAGATGGTGTTTGGTTCTCCAGACAGCCTCCACCTAGTGACTGATCAATGGAGTGGCACCCAACATCTTTCACAGGAGGTGGTTGCTGAGTTAATGGCTGCAAAATGGCTAGGGCTCCTGTGGATTTCTCCCCACCACAATATCGTTGTATGCACTGGGAGCGAGGGTCCATGTGCTGTAGGGCCTTTCTTGGACTGGTGTACAATGAGAGCTTACTGGGCAATGCTCTTTCACTTTACCACCATTTTAAAAAGACCTCTCCGTAAATACTAATTATAAAATGTCCAAAGAAAATTTAAAAAAGAAAAAGTGTCGCTACCCATACACTCTGGTGATTATTTTAACCAAGTATCTATCTAAGCAGCCTCCACAGCACCTCCTGAATTGTTACCGTGTCCACAGCTGAACCATGGCTCTTACCTTGTTCTTCGCAGGTGACAAAGGGGCCTTTCTTATTGGAGCATCCGTAGTGCTGGAGCCCGCCAGGATCCTGTATGACAAACAAGGCCCAAGTATATAGACATGGACAGAGACACAAGCCATTGGGAATAATACAGAGGTCCATTTTGGGTAGGCTGTTCTTCACCTGCCCTCCCTCCGCTCCTGCTTTCCTTTGACTGGCCAGGCTGGATTCTGCCGTCCTATCCTGTCCCTGTATGTGCTGTGATGGCTCTTGCTTCACAATTGTCTTCTCATAATGGACTTTACCAAGTAGGATTTTCAGAGCTTTCATTAACTCTGTTGCCTCTCGCCACTCAGCACCTAATGAATTCAGCAACAGCAATAATCAAAGATTGTTCCACATATTTATAAAGCCCTGCTCATTCCCAAGTGCTTTAAAACCTATATGCAAGTCTCATTTATCCACCACTGACATGCAGCCAATGTGGTCTTGGTTTACAAGTGTATGGTATTTTAGGACAGGAAGCTAAGAATGCTGTACTTACACTACTGGGAGAACGTACAGAAGCTCTGCGGAGTTAATGGAGCTGGGATGTGACTGGGGCACTTAGATTGGGACTAACAATCTTAGTGGAGCCTCAGTTTTACATCTCATTTGAAAGGGAGCTCAGAAGGCAGCCCAGTTCCAGGCTTGACTCAAGCTTTATGAATTCAGACCACTGCTGACGGTAATAGGTTCATGGAGGATAGGTCCATCAATGGCTTTTAACCAAGATAGTCAGAGGTATGGATCACTCGCTAATTGCCCTGTTCTGTTCATTCCTGAAGTGTCTGGCACTGGTCACCATCAGAAGACAGGACACTGGGCTAGATGGACCTTTGCTCTGACCCAGTGCGGCCGTTCTTATGTACTTAATACCTGTCTGTAACACTGTGCAACCAGTGTATTTCATCTCCAGCCCTTGTGGAAGAGTCCTATAAATTAGAATTTAATAGGGTTAATATCTACAGGGCTCTCAAAATTAGAACTCTGTGGAATTGGATGGAGAATTATGACTTATCTTATGCCATTCCATAGAATTTAATAGAGAATTATAGGTCTGCTATGGAATCCTATAGGTTGGGTCCAATAAAGCCAATGGAAAAAGATGATAATGCCCTATTGAATTTCTTAAGGTTTACAGCAAGGTCTACAGATTTCACCCTGTTTGATAGGCCTCTTCCTCAAAGGAACTTACTTAAGGAGCTGCCATCAATTCCTATGGGAATTGTGACTTGCAGTGACATGGAAAACTGAGACATTGAGTTGTCTCTTCTCTCCATTTACATGAACCATGTCTTTCCTAACCATGCTGTGGATGGCTCATGGAGCACCTGCCATCTAATCCCTACTGCTCTCTTCCCTCCATTCTGGTTCTCTCACCTGTGTGGCCCATTGCTTGAAAGTCTCTGCTGGTCAATTCGTCATTTCGCCCAATGCCCATGGCCGCCTGGGTGCTCCCCTGGGTTCTATGCACTGAGATGCTTTGCCTGGAGAGGCCTTTCAGCCCTTCAGAGTCCAGAGTTTGCACCATGTCCTAGTTACAGAGAACAGCATCATCATGTTTTACCGCTCTTGTGTTCACTCCTCCCTTTCCCAGCCTCTCCAACTAAGCACACAGACACGATGGGCTAAATGCCACCTTCACATGCACGTCCCATGCTGGCATCCCAGGGCAGAATTTGACTCTAGATCACGTGCATTTGTAAGGACACTATAGTATCAGGTGAACTTTGTGTGGCTTAGAGTAAGAGTCTAAGAGTATTCTATATGCCAAATGACAGGTGCAGCAGTGGGTGTGAATCTCCTTAACACTGGGAAACTCCTGAAAGGATTCCAGGAGCCCCATGGCTCTGCCTAACTGCTCTGTAGAGCCCCCAGGGAGCAAATGCACTGCAGCCCCTTGCAAAACTAGAGCTGCCAGCCCATGCTTCTGTCTGTACAGTGCAAATAAATCCAGCACCTCTCTCCTGGACCAGGCAGTAGAATGAGACTCAGAGCAAGGAGCCATGCTTTCAGCAAAAATGTAGCCGGTACCAGGAACATTTGTGGCTATGGAAACCACACTAGGCATTTAAAATGAGTTGCACTTCTGGTACCTGTGACCCAGGGCAGCTGAGTTCCAAAGTGCTACTTGACAGGTCACTCCTGAAAGGAATGTTGCATTATGGGATTGCAGCCAGAGGACCACTTATACCAGTATAGTCATGTGTGCATCCATACTGCCATTGTGATAACAACTGTACTGGAGGAGGCTCATGTCTCTCCCCAAAAGGAGCGAAAATACCCCAAAAAGAAGAGGGTTTTGTTGTTCAGGGACAAAAGTAAGGGTGGATAATCATGAGGCCGTGCATGAGGTGATAAACTTTCTAGTGCAGACCAGGCCTAACACACATTGAAAATCTGGCTAATAGGCTAAGTACCAGGGATCCAGAGCCCACAGGTAGCAAAAACCTGGAGCAAAGAGTTTCATCCAATACTGCACTACTATATAGCCACGACCAGAGTCAGAGGTATTTCCACTGGGAGCAAATTCCAGAAGTGAAAACCGGGAAATGCCTTTTGGCTGGTTGTCATGCGTGTCACCCCGGGGACAAGGTGTAGAAGCACTCCAGCTACATGCAAGGGACTGGGCACTAGGGGAAGCTGTTGGCTGAGAGAGGTGGGCTCTGGCACTTCCAGGCTCTGTAGTGATTATCTCCCTGATCTTCACCCAGAAGTGGACTGGTAGCCAGTGAGGAATGATATGTTCCTGCTGGTCTGCCTTGCTCAGAGAGCGGACAACTGTATGCTGCACCTGCTAGCCTTTCAAGGGTAGCTCCAAGTAGAGTGTGCTGTTGTAGTCTAGCCTATATATATAGAGCTAATGAAGGCATTGCTAACCACAATGAGGTGAGAGTAGAAGGATGGAATCTCTTGCCTAGCTGCACATCTCTCTGGCCATTGCTGCTATTGGGAATCCTCAGGCACAGCAGCTATACTGAGTCAATTCCTACCCAGTAAACTATCTATGCTACAAGGTCCAAGGTTCCAAGATCCCCTTCCTTAAGCTCCTCTCCATACTGACCATCAGACCCTGGATCCTCTGGCTGATCGCCCTGTAAAAGGCCAACACATCCACCCTGTGTTTTGCCATCTGAGAAGCCAGGTGAAGGTTTTGGTCCTCCAGTTTATCATATAGGGTTCGGACGCTGAAATCTTCCAGGTCCCTCAGTGCGGGCTGCTCGCCTGAAACACAAAGTACCTCTCATTTCCCATTGCTGACTGGAAGGCCTGAAGATATTTCTCTCCTTGAGAGTCACCAGCTGAATCTCCAAATGGCTATGATCTCATGATACACCTTTTCATTCTGGACCTTTAATACCAATCTACATCCCAGCATGCTTCACAGAGTGCAATAAACGGTAATGGGAGAGAGAGATGTATGGTGTGAAGGAGGAAAGGAGAGTTGAGTCGATGAGACAGGAGATACAGGGAGGCTGTTGCACATGGCTGGAGCTGCAAGTGGCTGCAGAACAGAAGGCCTTTACCCAACAATGGCAAGATTGTGAGGGTCAGAACCAATGCTAGATACCTGGAGGGAATGGAATAGAGCAAGATAAAGCCCACCGTGACGGTAGCTGGATAAAGTGCTTTGAGGGTTCTAATAAATAAGAACTGTTCATAGATCTGTCTTCTGAAATGAAAAGGGAGACCCAATGGATCTGTGGATAAGGGTGATGTAGTCAGATATTTTTATATGTGAAAAGAGAGCTGTGGTGTTCCTATGAATTGCACAGTTATTTAAAAAAGCTCATTGGATTCAGCCCCACTGGCCTTTCCTTGTTTGGAGAACAGAAACCCAGTCTCAGCGGGAGTGCAGAAGGAATGCATAAAGGGCCAGCTACAGTATTTTCATAACTCAGCCCTACACTTCTTGTGTGTCCTTAAGTCACATCTCCTGCATGGGTCTTATTCTGCTGATCTCTCCCACAAGGAGAAAGAGACCAGCCTTTGTAATGTGCTTTGAGATCTGTGTCTGAAAAGTGCCAGTTAAGTGCTAAGTGTCATTCATTCTCTGATATTACCATTGGGGTTGTGTCGTTTACACCACAGCAGCTTTTGCATATTAGTATGTTCTGACTGTTGGTGCAGTGCCTAACTGGAATCACAATAACAATATATTTATTATTGTTTTTCTAGGAGATGCGAAAGAACAAACACCTGGATCCAAGGACCTGTCTGGCAGTGGAAATGAAAAAGCCATCCTGTCTCTCTTAGAGCAGGGGCCAGTAAAAAGACAGCCACAGAGCACAGATACCAAGTGCTGTTTTTTCAGAACTTCACGGAACTTTGCTGAACAGAGCAAAGAATCTTCTCCTTGGAAGTTCCAGGCCCCACAGCCCCAGCCCACTATGTCCAGTTCGGCTCTTAGGTTTAGCTTTTTACAGCACAGCAGTTCCCAAAGACACTAGATGGTGCCACCTGCTGGGTCCTGAATTTATTGCATTAGCATGAACCACACCTTGAGCCCATCACCTCTGAGATGTTGTCACTGAAGGAGGGGAAGACAGACTGTAGGTTGCTGAGCACTTAGAGAACATAAGAGCCAACAGCAGAATACAGGGCCCTCATTTTCCAGGAGGTTGGCTTTGCTCTTTAATGTTGTGCATCTCTCCCTCACCTCAGATATCCTGAGGGTGGTTACCCTCCTCACTACAAGGTGTGTATTCGGGAGGGACTCTTAAACCCATTACACAGCTGGCAGGCTCCTGTCCCACACTGAGGAAAGAGAAAGTGTTTGAATGGAAGGAGGAGCCTATCAGATGTTTGTGTCTCTGAGTGACATGGCAGCCTGAGTGAGTGTGTGACCACAAATGTATGGGCATCGGCATGAGTTTCCAAGTGTGCAGGCACTGGGATACTATGGTATAGGTGTGGTACATGAATGAGAACAGAACAGAGTTGGTGGGAATGAATCTGAGCAAGTCAAAAGGAGAAAGTCTAGCCTTTGACAAAGTGCTTTACCTGGACCATGGATAACTCCTTTCTCTCCAACATCAGCTCCTCTTCCAGAACCCCGGGGACCAAGGGCTTCATAGAACTGAAGGCTGGAGAGAGAAAAAGACAGTGTGATGCACATCCATGAGTGGAGCAGTACACGCATGCTCCATGCACCCACTCACAGGCCAGTGCAAGCTCCCAGCAGCAGCAGCAGCAGCTGCAGTGTAACCAGTCCAGTTCAGACACTAGATTAATATTTTCCTTGTTGATTCTGGAGTAAGAGGGGTAAGGAGCAGAGAACCAGGCAAAGTGATTCATGCAAAAAGAGTGAGATGATGGCACCATGCAGAGGATGCCGGTGGAGATGCGAATGGGAGGGCCCTGGAGTGCAACAGAGGAAACCATCACTCTGTGGGGAAGCAGAGAAGCTTCATCTCTGTGCAGTTGAGGACCCATCACACTGTGATGTTGGATAGGAGTGCAGTGCCAAAGGCCAACAGGGATCAGTACCCCACCTGGACTGTGCAGTAAGAAGCCCGTTTCCTTTATTGCTCTTGCACTCTATCCTGGAGGCCTCTATTTGTAAGCCCCAGAGCCAGCAGTGTCCCAGCATGCAGACAGACTCACCTGTCTTTAATGAGGATGTACTCAGGTGGGATGTGTGGCTCACCCAGGCTCCTCCACTGTGGCTTCCAGTTGTTCATGGGACTGGGGCTAAAAATGGGGGGCCTCAGCATGATAGCCAGGGTCATCAGCACAACCATCAAGAAGCCCAGGACAAAGAGCACTGCTAGAAAGACCAGGCGAGATGGCCAGGTGAGGGAGCTATGTGTCAACATCAGTGACTGAGTGCCGCCATGGTACCTGGGATGGTACCATGGTGCAGAATGGTTGGAGCCTGGGCTACCCTTTTATCTAGTGTATCATTAGGGGAATCATGGAAAGGATATCACCTAGTGATGGACTGGCCTTGCACATCCAACAAGAGAAACCCTAAAGGCCGCCTGCAAACGGAATCAACATCATCTCATTGACTTCCTCCATTGGTGCTGATGCCTCCAGCATCTAAAGCAGGAGGGGAACTCACCATTTCTGATGCAATCACCACTGACGTGCTTCAGAGGGGCACTGCCTTCTCCATACCCAATAACAGGGACATCTAGCAACCTCCATCACCTTGGCTAAGCACTCCCCTTCTCCTTAGCCCCAACCTAGCCCAAAGGAACATTTAGCCACCCCACCTTCACTAATCACACTCAGGTAAGGAGGGCTGTGGAATGGTCCCTGTAGGCCTGGCATGCGTGTGGATGGAAGGGAAGTTCAGCACTGATAGCTGAAGCCGGTGATGGAAGCTGGTGCTCTTGCTTGCAGGCTGCTCTTTCAGGCATATTTCTGCTCTCTCTCTTGACTAGTTGAAGGATAACGGAGCCAGGCATCTGAGAGCCCCCTCCAGAGCCGTGCTCCTGGAATCAGACCTTCCCAAATGTTTTTACAATAAATTTATTTCCTTCCAGTTTATCAGGAAACACTAACAACTGGCAGTCTGGTGCTGAGGAGAAGGTAGCCATTGATTACCTGCATTCATTCCATGAGAACTCGGGGGGGAAAGGCAGCCCCTTTAACTCCTGCCTCAGGCCTATTGCTAGCTAGGGACAACAGGAAGCCTTAGAAGGGTTGGCTCCAGGAGGGAAGGGTACTGATGAGAACAGGAAAAGGCCAGGGGCTTGATGCTATTTCCAGAGAGGCAGACTGGTTTAAGCATTTATAACTGTTGCCTGATGGGCTTAAGCACCCTCTGATGCATCTGAGGATGGACTGGGGAGTGAATGAGAAGGAAGACTCTGCCTTTGGCGCAAGAGGAAAGTTATGGGGACCCATTACTTAAAATATAAACAAGTTCCCCTGCATGGGCAGGGGCTTAGCACTGAAGGGCTATGAAGTGCATGGTGCCTTTCCATCCCTAGCACAGCCCCTTAATGGCCATAGTTCTATGAGCACCTCCTCACTGTCAATGAACTTCTGCCCCAGTGGGACCCAAAAGCCCCTATTGTGGCTGGTCCAGCTACAATTCGGGCCTTCTGGAAGCTTGTAGAATGTAGCTCACCATTCACACACACAGACGATATTAATCTAACAATGCGGCTGTCTCTCTGCAGGATGAGGGTACTGAGAGATGCTCCCCATGAATTACAGCAGCTGACCCTGCAGGCAGGGGCGGCTCTATGTACTTTGCCACCCAAAGCATGGCAGTCAGGTGGCTTTCAGCGGCATGCCTGGGGAGGTCCGCCAGTCCCATGCCTTTGGTGTACCCACTGCCGAATTGCTACCGAAGCCGTGGGATCGGCAGACCTCCTGCAGACATGCCACCAAGGGCAGCCTGACTGCTGCCCTCATGGCAACCAGCAGGCTGTCCCCCGTGGCTTGCCGCCCCAGGCACGTGCTTGCTGTGCTGGTGCCTGGAGCCGCTCCTGCCTGCAGGAGGGACATGAATAGATTGGGACAGCCAAATTAACCCTTGGAGCAAGCTCACTCATGTCAAGGGGTTTACACCAGGGATAGAATTGGCCCATCAGTGCATGATGCCTATAAAAGTGCTTCTTTCTGGTTAGTGGAAAGAGAATCCTATTAAAAGGGTATGTAACAAATGGGAGTTCATTCCTACACTACAAGGAAGGTCACCAACAAACTCCTTTGGTTTAATGTATCAATTTGCCTTGACTGCTGTACCTGAGATAGTTGCCCAGTCAGGAGCTAAATTTAGTGCATGATGTTTCAGAACGCCATGTCTGGCCAGCTGGTATGGAGAGGAGGGCTGGAAGGAAGCATTGACAGGGTCACAGCCCATGTTCTCCTCATTTACAGCCACAATCAAGATACGCTCCTGAACGGTGCTATCCCTGAAAACGTATCTCCCAGGATCTAGGAAAACATGGGCAAACCTGAAGGAGAGAAGGAGAAGATACAGACAGATCCAACTGCCTTTAGGGTTAGGATCTACAGCCATTAGCAGCCAGAAATCTAAATGCCTTATCTGGAAGAACCATTCTTGGGAGGACTCAATGTTCATATTCATTCAGGGCCTGATTCAAAGCTCTTTCCATGGACTTCAGTGCATCATACCCTCAGTCCAGGATTTTCACATGCTGCTCTTTGCCATAGACCTAGCCTTTCACCGAAGGAACCACCCTCCTCCAGGAAGAAGGGAAACATACAACTTATCTCATCATAACAACATCACTCAGTCTTGAGCTCCCTTCCCCATTAGCATTAGGAGTGACCTGGAGATGTTGAGGTGAGTCTCCCGAATAAGGTGGTCCAGTCTTCGGAAAGGACCAAAATCCCAGACAGGGTTGCTGTTGTACAGATGTTGTTTCTGATAGATGGGGTAGTGGCTGGAAGTGCGATCTGGGAACGAGCAGCACAGAGTTTGCATCCATCCTAACCAACTGGCTCAGAATTGCTATCAGGCTGCATCGCACTGAGCAATGCGTGGGACCAAAGTGGTGTTACACCATCTAATGATAACACTTTGCACATCACAGCACTAAGGGTCTCACAGTGTTTTACACACACACACACACACACACACACAGACACACACACGAAGCCTCACAATCAGGGAGTAGGTACTTTTATCCCCATTGTACTGATAGGAAAATTAAGACAACAGTTAAGTGACATATATATGGCCACTTAGTGAGCCAGTGGCAGATCCTATAATAGAACCCAGGAGTCCTCTGCAGTCAGGCGTGTCTAAAGGTAGAAAGGCAGGGGACATGTAGAAGAGATGCAGGCGTGCAGTACCAGCCCATAGTTTGATACACAGTCATATACGTGGTGGGTCTAGGCACATAGGATGATTAGACTGACTAGCAGACAGCATGTGAATCCACACAACAAGACTCACTGCGGGGATGGATGGTGAGCTGGAAAAGGATGGTATCTCCCACATTCAAACACACAATAGGGTTGGGGATGCAGGGTAAGGGATAGGTATCCTTGGAGGAGGCAGTCTGCTTGCCACGCCGAACTCTCTGCAATGGCAGATCCAGCCACAAATCTCCTGGGGAAGGCAATGGAGAAAAAGAGGACAGGAGTAGGAGCATTGCCAGAAGAACACATGCCAAAGAGGCAGCGTCAGACAACACCTACCCCATGACAATGTAAAGACACTTCCCTCCCATCTTTCTGCTCTGGGGACCCAACTCTGCTTTCACTGAGACCAGTGTCAAGCAGGAGTGACCTAACTGAAATCAATAGTCTAGTGGTGGGAGAGGAGCATCAGGCCCTTTCTTGTCAGTGCATTGATCTGCGAAGATACAGAATCCTCCACTAGTTTCTTGGAAGCCTGGAGTGATCTAATAATTATCAACTACTTAATTTCCAGGTGCCTGAGGGGTTTGAAAGTGCAGCCAATTAATGTCCCTCTGAATAGGGTCACATTCAAGATTTCCTGTAAAATGAGGACTCCCTAGTGTAATGTGGTGCATTTGAAAACAAATTCCCTTTGCTCCATGTAGCTCATAGCAAACTTAAGGCTATTTGCTGACTCGATGTCTTTACCGAGTTTTCGCGTCTCACCTGTGAGGAATGTATCCAGCATGTCTGTGCTGGAAATAATGAAACCAAATACCCCAGTGGAGCCAAACAGAACCAAATGCACCTGTTGGCTCTTCTGCACGTGTTCATCTGGGCCCAGAATGTTTGTCACCTCCTGAAAAACAGGGCAGAGCCTCAGGGGGACAGAGAATTACCAGTGATACTATTAATCTTGGAATCAGGCTACTTCCCATGTCCCAGCCCCACCTCTACCTTTAATTAATCTGCCCGTGACTGTCTTAGTGATTCTTCCCCACAACATTCAGTAACTACCATTCCATAGGGATTCACCATCCTCTCACCTTCTCCATATTCCACGTCCTCTGTACAGTACGGAGCCACTCCCTTCTTTCTGTGCACAGTCTGGCTCCTCCACATCGCACCAACACCCTACCTTCGAACCCAGCACAATCCTCTTATCTGGCTGCAATCTATTAGCTTTCTCCAGCCTCACACCACCTGGGGAGCAGGGCCCAGCCTGTCTCAACTCACTCTGTCCTCTCCTTCCCCAACACTCAGTAGGAGCTCTGAATGGATGCCAAGGCTCAGAGAGATCTTTGGGGTGTTCAGCAAGCACTCTCGGTCACACAGCTCTTCAGCGGAAATGTACTGCTCACAGTGACACCTTGCCAAAGAGAGAAAGGGTCTTGGTTACCTACAGTCCCTGAGCAAGCAGCTGCAAGATGCAGATGGTTAGACTAGCTCCATTATTCTATAATCTGTACAGTCAGGTGGTCAGTTCTATAAAAGTGGAAAACAGGGATTGCCAGAGTCGATCACATGCAAAGTCCATCTACTGCAGTATCTCAGACAGTGGTTAGTACCAGGTGCTTCATAGGAAGGTGTAGGAACCCCGCAGCAGGCAGATGTGGTATAAGCTGCCCTCTCACCTATGTTTCATCCTGGTCTCTCATAGATATTGGTTTAAGTCCTGAAGCATAAGGTTTGTATCCCTTCCAGACTTTTTGCTGAGAGCAAGGAGAGGTGAGATCAACATACATAGTGATTCAGTGCTCTCCTGCTATCTTTCTATGCATCTCTGTTTTTATTCTCTGGAGGAGTTTGAGGTACAGCAGTTCACCCACACAGAACAGGGTAATGTCCTGACTGACTTCTATATTCAAGAGCCTCTACCTGAAACCATGAAAGAGATTTAGACCAAAAATGAAGCATCTCCATTAAAAGGATGAATGAGGAATGAACTCTGAATTCATCATCAGTTTTGGTCTTAATTTCCCTAACTGACTAATGATTTTGAGAGACCAACTTAAGACAGCTCAAAGTGCTGTTCACTCGCCCCTGAAGATCAGGGCCCTTTCAGCGGTCTCTAGTTGGGCACCCGTACTATTAGTTACTTTTGAAAACGTGAGTGCCTTGTATTTATGCTTCTTCATTTAGCAGAGTGATGCCAGTGTTAGTGAATGGAGCTGGAGACCTAAGGCCAATACTTATCCACAGAAAGAGTCCAGCAAGGGGAAAGTTTTCATACCCATTCAGCCCTGCCCTGGAGAGATATGTCCCCATCTCACCCAGCCCCTCTAGGGTGGGACTGATACTCTGAGCTAGCCAGAGTTTTCATAATAGAAGTCTGGAGTGAGACTTACATGCCCAACTCTGCACTGAGTTCTCCGCCCAGCGCACCACAGAACGGAGAACAGTCATATAGTTCGGGAGAAACGCATTTGCGTGTGGATGCCAGACGGACTTCCCCAGGAGCACAGCGCTCCTCCACCTGCAACAGCAACATGAGCACACGCATGTGAGATAGGGACAAGCAATAACGTTGCACCACGGCCATGGCATCACTTGAACTGTCTCCCTCGCCCCATCCAATAGCTGAACTCCAGCATTCGGAGGGTAACCTCTTACCCAGTTAGCACTGTTACAAAAAGCAGTGGTCAGAACACAGGGAGGAAGAATAAGAACAATTTCACTTCCATTACAGTTCTCCAACCAGCTCTAAGTGAAATGTGCCACAATAACAACCCCAGAGACATAAGTCCCATAGATAAGGCCTCTATTACCATAGTACATAAGCACCTCACAACACCCTGGGGCGAGAGAGAAGTATTATCCCCATTTCACAGAGTGGGAAGTGAGGCAGAGAGACTTGTCCAGAGTCACAGAGGGAATTTGTGGCAGAGCAGGGAATTGATCCCAAACTCGAGTCCCACGTTTGTGTTCTAACCACTGCACCATCCCCTCATATGTTACATTACCCATCCCGTGAGCCATTCAGTTTCAGTGCGCACAAGGGTTGTTCTGCAGCAGTCTTACTTGAGGCTGGCAGTCTTGGTCACTGTTGGTGTCAGAATTTTTCTTGCCTCTCTCGTCATAGTAAACGTACCCTGCTTGGCAGATACAAGAGCCATCTGACTCCTGAAAAGCCCGGTTCAGCCCATGGCAGCTACAGCTGCTAGCCCCTTTGGAGACAACAGCAATAGTGCCATGGAATTAGGTGTGCGACTCAATGGAAGGGAGCATCTTTTGTGGAACAAACTGTGCCCACAAAAAGGGAACTCTTCCCATGTCATCTATTCCCCATGGTTCCATGGCGTATCTGCTGACTTTAGTGACACACCCAAGTGCACAGTCACTTTATCCTTGGAAGACTGATACAGCTATGTGGAGGGGGGTGGGGAGACCTTGATTCAGCCACCTTATGCAGTCACAACACCATTGTCACAGAAGTTCCTATGGCAGGATCCTTCGCACTGAGAGGCAGGAGGGGCCCAGCTGGGGGTTTTCAGAAGCGGTAGATAGACAAGCTCTCTTTTAACTTGTTCATTGAGCCATCTGGGTCAGCTGAGGGCTCTGTGGATCACTGATCCCAGCCCACTAGGGATGACTTAAAATGCTAGAGTTATGCAGCAAGGCAAACCCTGGCCTGTTATCTATTCTTCCCTCCTGCTTGTTCCCAGTGGGACTAAATCCCCTCAGCTACCATAGTTTGTGCGGGGCAGGAGGCAGGTTTGAAGGCCATGCACTCAGTCTTAGCTGGAGGACAGACCAGGGGCAGCCGGGGGTGGGAGGCAAACACAGAACATTACAGAGGCCCCAGTTGGCTGTCCTGTTCCTAGTTGAGGAAGTCATTCATAATGAGCACAGAGGCCAATGGTTTGGTGTTTTACCACTACTCTCTAATCAAGCAAGCCAGATTCCCCTACACAGGGTGTGACTCACCTGGCTGTGAGGAGGAAGAGCTCCCGCAGGGGAAGCACCCTGTCTGAGCATAGAGGTGGTTGAAGGAGCCAGCAGGGCAGGCATGGCATTCCTCAGGCTGCTTTGCCAGGCTGCTGTTTCCGTGGGTCCCTGGGGGGCAGGGCACAGGTGCAGGTGCCAGGGGAGGGCAGTAATACCCCCTGGGGCAGGGCTGTTGGAGATAACTTGCACTGCCTGGGGAAAGCAACGGGGGCATTTCAGACACACACTGCTGTCCCCTCCACTGGGGAAACACTGGACAGAATGGGAAGGACCCAGCCCAGTGCAATTCTGGAGACAGGCAAGGGGATGAAATTTTTCAATTGGGATGGAACCAGTGGCACCCAGTGTGGTGTATGTGTGAGGCTCTCCATGCCCTCCACAAGTAGCTAATGTGCACAGCATGCTTAACAAAGGATCCCAGTGGAAACCTGCCATCAACTGTTTGAAAGATTAGTCTTCCTCTCCTCTGAAAGACAACAGTGTCGCTTGGCAAGTCCTGAGTGCCCTCTAACACCCAGACTCACAGGAGGATCCCCTGTTATATACGAGCCTTCCCACAACCCAGACTGATAGCTATGTCCCCTATATTGCTCCAGCCTTCTATTCCATGGAGTCCCTGCTCAGTTACCTTGGGGGCAACTGAAGCCTGATGGGCAGGGCTGGCAGGACGGGCTGATGAGGGAGTCACTATGGTAGGTGCCCGGATCACAAATCCTGCAGCATTTCTCAAAGGAGTCCCTTGGGCCGGTCACATTCAGGGCTGCGTATCCTCCCTTGCAGAGCAGTGGATGGGCACTGCCTGGAGGGCAGTAATAGGGGAACACACACCTAAAGGGAGATACAAAGGCAGGAAGCAAGGTGAATGGGAAAAGCGCTTTGCTGCAATTCCTGGTGGCCAGACTGGAAGGGAACTAGTTTTCACAGCATCCTAGGATACAGGCAACGGAGAGGAGGAGATATACACCTGGGAAAGCAGCAGTTAAATGACTACCTGGGAGAAGATAATTGCTACATTTTAAGAAAAGTGATAGAATGGAACCTGCTTCAAATGGAGTGAATCGTCTTTATATAATCAGTGAAAGTCCATTCAAATGCAGTGAAGCTTCTCTCACTACACTATAAACAGAGTTTCACCACATCACAGTTCTCTGAAAGCAGGCTGCAATGCACTGACAGCTGTCTAAACCCCAGAACTACATGGAGAGTGATGCTTTGCACAAATATATTCAGAATGACCTTGAGCTGCACTAACAATACTGGACTGGATGTGAAAATAACACATCATACTAAATTTGCAAAAGCGCCATTTAAATCAGAACCCTTGGAAATGCTCACTCATTTCTAAGCACACAGTTCTGGATTACAAAGTCATGGCTCCTACACAAACTCTGTTTTGCATGTGTATGCAGATACCATGTGGACATGCAAATCTACATTTTACAACTTCCAAGAATGAATTACCAAAAACATGAAAATAAAAATTGAGAGGTTAGCTCAGTGCAAATTAATAGGGGGTCTCATCAGGCCAAATGCCTTCTCCCTTTCCCCATTCCCCACCCCAACCTCAGGAAGACTGCTACAAACTGAGGATCACCCTAACTGGCCGCAATAGTTGAAGTCCTACTATTTCAAAATCTGCGATTGTGATGGAAAATATTTTTGAAACATTTGCAAAATGCATGAAGGTTGTGACTAAAACCTTCTGATTTGACAGTAGGTGGATTTCAGAGTATACAGAGCTGCCAGGACCCTAGTTATGCCTTCACCAAGAATGCGCTATACTCACAGCTGCTCGGGGGTGTTGTACCTGGATGATCCTTCTGGACAATAATATCCACCTGGACACATGGAAGGGACCCCTGTGCGGAGCCCGCAATAGGAGCCACCCCTGCATATGGTTGGCATCACTGAACCTGATGGGGACATAAGAACTGGTGATACCATGACATTCCCAGGGAGCAGTGGAAGGAGATGGGGAGATATTTAAACCCTGTGATCATTCAGTGGGCAGGACATGTGGTTAGGAAGATGGAGGACAGATCAGCTAAGTGTCTCATGGAAGAACATCCTTATGGTGCCCAACCTCATGGACAGCCAAGGAATAGACGGAGGGATAACACTGAACAAGACGTAAGAGCTCCTAACATGAATTACCATCAATGGAAAAAATATGACCTTGAGAAGAGGTGGGGGGACATTGTGAGAGTGGCCAGGGACTTCTGTGGTCTACAGAGCCAGGGAGGAAAGTACCATCCCTATATGCCCCACCTTGTTCACTGATGGACACAGACTCATTTGCTGGAAGTCCATCTACTTGCCTATTAACTTAAACTTTAACACAGAAAGGGACTGGCTCATGTCTGGCTGCTGCAAGGCATCTGTTCTTCTCCAGTCCCAGCTCATTCTGCTTGGGTGTCACAATCACAGCAAAACTGAGGATGGGATTCCATGGGTGACAACCAGGTAGGGCCTCAAGATGATCAGCCTGCCTGCAATGTCACCTTAGGGTGAGCGGCCCTCATGAGGCTCACTGCAAGGAAGCGATCGCAGGGTCACCCCTGCCTGCTACAATCAAGAGCCATCATGCGCAGTGTTGTGCAGAAAAAGGATGAAAAACAAGGAATGTGGGCATCTCACCTGGTGGGCACTCGTAGCCGGATTGGCAAAGAGCTCCTTGGACATTGGGCAGCCCCGTCTCTGCTGGGTCTGGGCAATAATAGCCAGGAGAGCAGGGGTCACACTCTTCCAAAGATGCTGCACCAGGCTGGGTCCTGAAGGTACCAGGTGGGCATAAAAGCCTGCCCCCTTTACCTGGGCACCAGTATCCAGGGGGGCAGGGGTAGTCTTCAAAACTGGTAAGGCCTGGTAGAGAGAGAATGAAAAGAAGGGCAGTGGAGGGAACTAGTGGCAAGCTGCACAGGTTCTATTACCTCTGTGAACAAGAGTGGGTCATGCAGCAGACCCTGGAATTTCCACTCCCTCCTGTCTTAGGGATTGATCCTGCTGCAATGGGAGATTTGCACCTGACTTCAACAGCAGCAATATTTGTCCCTCAGCTGGCAGCTCACCTGGTGTTTGGCAGAGATAACCTGGGGGGCAAGGCTGGCAGTCCGCCAGGCTCTTTGCCCCTGGGGCTGTGCGGTAAGTGTGCTCAGGACATTGCTGAGGTGCCAAGAGAGTGATGGGCTCGGTAAGGTTCATGCTGCCACAGTAGTGTCCAGGGGGGCACGGATAGGTCACTGGATCCCCTGAACAAACAGAAAACAGGAGCGTCAGCAGAGGTACTCTCACTCTCCAGCCAGAACCTCCTTCCTCCAGCCTCCTCTTGGGCATCTCGCATTGGATCCTATTCAAACACCCACACGGACAGAATCCAGCCACAAACAGCACATCTGTCTGGAAGACTAGAACCACAGAGCACAGAGGAACTGGAGATTGAATTTGATTTGGCTCCCCAGTCTAGATCAGTGACTCTCAACTTGTTCAGATGATTGTGCCCCTTTCAGGAGTCTGATTTGTCTTGCGTACCCCCAAGTTACTCCTCACTTAAAAATTACTTGCTTACAAAATCAGACGTAAAAATACAAAAGACTCACAGCACATTATTGCTGAAAAAAATAGCTGATTTTCTCATTTTTACCATATCATTATAAGATAAATCACTTGGAATATATATATTCTACTTATGTTTCAGTGTATAGTATATAGAGCAGTATAAACAAGTCATTGTCTGTATGAAATTTTAGTTTGTACTGACTTCGCTAGAGCTTTTTCTGTAGCCTGATGTAAAACTAGGCAAATATCTAGATGAGTTGATGTACCCCCAGAAGACTTCTGTACCCCCAGAGGTATGTGTGCCCCTGGTTCAGAACCACTGCTCTAGATTATAAAGCCTTGCTTACATTTACAGAGCTTCATAAAATAATAAAAGTGAATACTAATAAAAAAGTATAAGGTGAATAAAGTGTGTATTTATTCTTTCCTCTGCAGTATCCAGGACTGGTCACTCACTGATGAAGACAGGGTACCATACTGGCCAGACCATGGATTTGTCCAAGCTTCCTGTGTTTCACATTCCAGACCCTACATCAGTACCAGCTTGACTGGCTCACTGATTCACACACACGCTTTCCTCTCTGACACATAATCAATTATTTCCACTATCTCCTGCGTCCTGACCTGCTTTACACCAGTGGCCTGGTGGACAGGGTAGGCAGTCTTCTCTCCGCCTTGCCCCTGGGATAGCTCCAATGGTGTTGGGGGGGCATGGCGTGGGCACCTCAGAGCCTTCCTGGCAGTAGAAACCTAACAGAGAAACAAAAAATGTCCCTTTTGATGGGCAAGGTGAGCCCGTGGCTATCTCTCTCTGATACAGCATTAGCAGCTGCAGGGCTGTGGGTTAGCTGCTCGCACGAAGAGAAAAAACAGTCACCTTCAGAGCTTGCCAGGCCAACAACCCAGCACTGTGAATTTGCACCAGCAGACGCTGGCATCATGATGTTCCACCAACCACCTCCTGACATTAACATCACCCGACAAGTCACAGAGGTAAAAATTGACTGTGAGTAGAGTCCAGAGCGCCAGGAGTCCCGCTCCAACATACAACTAAGGCTACAGGGACGTTTATCTCCCCTGGCAGCTGAGCCAGAAAAGCCCACACTCTGGGACCCTATCTCCAGCCCAGGGTGGATGGTTTGGGGGTGATAAAGCCAAAACCGACCATGCAAAACACTAATTCAATGTCTCCTTTTGACACCAAGGCATTCCAAGAAATAACCAAAGGGCAAAACATGATGGATTATCACATGGGAGATCAGAGCTTAGGACTCAAGGCTCTTGCCCTGAATTCAGCACAGAAGGGGGAACAGCATGCAGACAGCTTGCTCAGCCCCTTAGGACAGCACCTACCAGGACAAGAGGCATTGGAGCTAGACTGTGGCTGAGGCATAAAGTTTAGTCGGGCTCTGGCTTTGGACCCTGGGATTGCTTGGATCTGGGGTTTTTGGTCAGGCATGTCTTTGTTCAGAAATCAGGGAAATGGAAGGCGCTGATGAGGAGGCGCTAATGAATGCAGGACTTTCAATACCGATAAAGATCTCCTTTACTTACCCTAAACTGATGGGACCTTTAAAGCAGAGGTCAGCACAGGTCATGCAGAGATATCAGACACTTGCTTGTTCAAAGTCCCTGGCTGGTTAAAATCAGATATCTACTGTACACTTTACATACCACTGTGATTTTCACTCACCTGCTGGGCAGAGACCCGCACGCACCTGCCCCCAGCGGCATTCTGTCAGGGAGTTCCAGGGAAAATCATGGCCCAGGGCAGTAGACTCAGAACTCCTGGCCTGGCAGAAGTACCCAGCAGCACACTTCCCCTCCAGCCGCCCGCCCCTGGTGTAGAGAGAGAAGTGGGAATTTACATGGGAAGCTGCTGGAGATGTGCCGCATGCAAACACTAGCTCATGTGTTGGACCCTGCCTGCAATGTACTCATTGCTGGAAAACTGATAACTTTATAGCCCAAAAAGGCGCAGGTGGACTGAGGGACTGGGCCTCCATCTGATAAAGACAGAGATTAGAGGGGAGGTGGGCTTCTGCGCTGGAATGCTAACTCTGACACATGCCCTTTCCGTGACCTTGGACAAGACATTTCAGGTATAATTGACAAGGACGTTCAGTGAGCCCCAGGCTCCCAAGTGACAGTCACTTTTGAAAATGGGACTTAGGCTCCCAAGTCTCTCTGATGCCTTTGAAAACGTTACCCATCATCTCTCTCTGCCTTAGGCCTTGGCTACACTCACACTTTACAGCGCTGCAACTGGGGTGTGAAAAAACACCCCCCTGGGCGCTGCAAGATACAGCGCTGTAAAGCGTCAGTGTAATCAGGGCAGCAGCGCTGGGAGCGCGGCTCCCAGTGCTGCACGCTACACCCGTAAGGGATGTGGTTTACATGCAGCGCTGGGAGAGCTCTCTCCCAGCGCTGCTGCTCTGACTACACTCACACTTCAAAGCGCTGCCGGGGCAGCGCTTTGAAATTCCAGATGTAGCCATACCCTCAGTCATCTGTTCCCTCTGTACGGTAGGCTGACAATGCTTACTATCCTTGAGAGACGGGTCTGAACTCAAACACTGTAGTCCAACACTGCCAATGGTTTTCGAAGTTCACCTCTGTCTACAAAGTTTGTGCCTGGGGCCCATCTCAATAGACCCCACACCATGAGGCTATTGTGCACTAAATAGCTAATGTCTGTTAAGCTCTTTGTTCGTATAAAGAGCCAGTGAAGTGCTAAACAGAATTATTTTCACTTGCTTTCTGGGAGCATGAATAATCTGCAAGAAACTACTTTAAGCTCTCCTCCATACGCTGAGCAGGGGCAGCTCCAGGCACCAGCACAGCAGCGCGTGCCTGGGGTGGCAAGCCGGTGGGGGGGGGGGGGCGGTGTGCTGGTCGTCGCGAGGGAGGCAGTCA
Organism: Gopherus flavomarginatus; assembly: GCF_025201925.1. NCBI lineage: Eukaryota > Metazoa > Chordata > Testudines > Testudinidae > Gopherus > Gopherus flavomarginatus. Next base: position 19,882,736 of record NC_066629.1, on the reverse strand, counting down.
GGGAGCCTTCTGTGGGAGGTCTGCCGGTCCTACGGCTTTTGTGGCAATTTGGTGACAGGTACGCCAAAGGCGCAGGACCGGTAGATTACCCACAGAACCACCACCGAATCCGCGTGACCGGCGGACCTCCTGCAGAAATGCCGCCAAAGGTTCTCTGACTGCCATGCTTGGGGTGGCAAAAAACACAGAGCCGCCTCTGATGCTGAGGCTGAATAAAATAAGCAGCCTGTCCCAGCTGAGTCCTCAGTTTGCCCGAGGAAACTCTAAAGGGCGTTCCTGAATTTTGTGGTAATGTCTGTCATGACATGATAAATGTCTATAAAATAACAAATGGTTTACAGAAGGGAGACCTGGCTCTTATGCTCTCCCTCTCTCGTAGTACAAGAACAAGGAGAGTCTCAGGAAACTGGAGACAGTATCCAAAGCAGGACAGCACAGAGGCAAAGGTGGAGGGTTGCCTCCACGCAGCTCTCAGTGGCACAATCTGAGCTGGAGTAGAAGGTTTCAGTATGTATACTGGGGTCACTTCACTGACTACTGAAGTACAGCGACCTCTGGGGTGGAACAAAGCAGCTGCTCAACCACACACAACAATGCAGCCCAACTGTTTAGGGCAGGGAGGAGGAATACTAGCTCCAACTGAAACTACAGAGGCAACAGGCAGAAGAAGGACCTGCAGTAGTGACCAGGTGAACAGGCCAGGCATTCTCTCTCCTCCCTGAGGCCAGTCATGTCTGGAGGGGTGAACGTGCCATCAGGACATGGAGAAGGAACCAGTGTACCTAACACAGAAACATGAGAGTAAATATAAAGCCAGAGAGGGCCTGGAAATGCTTTACAGTGCTTCTCTCATGCAGGCAGCCCATTATTTGCAGTGACTATACTCTTGAATTGGGAAGTCCTGTCTCTTGTAGCTGCACAAGCATTGTTAGGGTGACAAAACCAGCCACGTCTCCAGCATGCTCTCACTCACAGGGCATACTTATTCACATGCTCTGTACTGACATGGAATTGCTCCAGGCTATCAGGGTCTGATCAGTGCAGAGGGCATTGCAGAGCCCTTAGGAGAAAATACCTGCACTCTGAACTCAAGAAGGGCTCTGCTTGGTGCCTACCTGTCTGTTCACCCCCCAGGGCCGTTCCCCCATGCCTGCTCTCGGCTTTTTGTCTCACACATACTTACACCACTTCTTCTCTCCCTCCCCCCCCCAGCTTGGAGGAAGATATGCACAAGGGGCCTGATTCTTGCCTGCCTGGCACCTGGTCATTCACACTACTGCAGAGGGTGTGCATTGTGATTGGATAATATTTTACATCCAGATCACACAGGTGTAAATGATTCCACCAGGTATAAGGAAAAGGTAAGTAGGGCCCATGGTTTGCTCTGCTTCTACACCCCCATTCCCCAGCCTTTAGAAGAATCCCTCCTTGCTTGTAATGAGATGCACGGACATAGGACCAATGGGAAGATATATACCCAGCAGGGAAGGGACAAGGAGTGGAAGGGGATGTAGCAGTGGCAGTGTGGCAGGGAAGGGCATGTCCTGGCACATGCTATACAGCCAGGCCAGGAGAGCAGTATGAGCCAGCGTGTGCTACTGTGCATGTGAAGGACTATCCCGTACGTACTTTCAGGACAGTAGGAGTGTGGAGGGCAGGGTTGGGGGTCTCCTGCAACTGCCTCTTTGCAGTAGAAGCCTGGTGGGCAAGGAATGCAGGACTCAGAACCCCTGTTTGGCTGGTACTCCCCGGTTGGGCAGGGGGCTGGATGGGCAGACCCAGAGGAACAGAAGTGACCCTAGGAATCAGAAACAAAAAGAAGAGAAATGCAGAGATCCAAACAAATTCAGGGTCTGTTTGTAGGGCCAACTACTGGAGCTGCTGAAGCCTGTAGCAAAATTCCTCTTGACTTAAGTGCGGTCAGGCCTGGGCTCAGGGCCTCTGCAGCTTCTCTCCACATGAAAGCTGGAAACTCTTTGCCTTAATGTTAACTGACACTGTTGGCTGTCACCAGTGGGCAAACCTGGCAGAAGTGGCAAAGACTGAATGGGTATGGAGACCCAACTCCTTCTCATCCCGGTCAGAGGACAGTACCTTGGGGCAGAGGAATGCAGTGGGGCTGAAGGAGCTGAAGTTTGCTGGGCAGTAGAATCCTGCAGCACAGGGTCCTGTAGGTGAGCTCAGACCGATGCTAGCGCAGAAGGATCCAGGATAGCATGACACACAGCTGTCCTGGGAGGAGCCACCTGGGTTGGAGGGTGGGAAGAGCTAGAGTTACAGGGGAATGGAAGATGGAGGAGGAAGAACTCATATGAACCACAGTAACATCAAAGTTGTATTTGCTACAATAATTATATTGCAATCAGCTGGCCAGGATGCACACCAGTGCCTCCAACTGGCTGTAAACAGAACTGTCCTACTCTGTGTTATGGGCACTATACTGCTGACCACTAAGGGAGAAGCTCCCTTAATTCAAGTGACAGAGGCCTGTGTTTTTGTAGCCAACAGGGCTGAGTTGCATCTTTGGTGTTGTCTTGGATTTTTCTAGCGGCCCTGGTGTCCAGCATTTTGACCACCATAATGATCCCAGGTAGCTACAGATTTGTTACCATATGCTGTGCAACCAGAAATTAGGCCCTGCTGCTCTGTGGATCCCAGGAGAAATTCATGAGGGCAGCCGCACTCACCTGTGGCATTATTCAGGGTGCCCACTGGGCAGGCGACTGGGAACTGAGTGCCCTCCGGACAGTAATGTCCAGGTGGACAGGGCCCATTGAATGGCAGCCTGGGTGTCCTGTGCGGAACGGCATCGGCAGCTCCTCCTGAGCAGTAATATCCAGCTGAACACAGACCTGCCATTGGGGAAAAAAAGGGTGCTCAGGGCTCAGCCCATGGCACTTTGTTCCAGCAGGATTGGGGGAAATACCTACCCCAGCCCCAGAACTAGGCAGCTGGGCCCTGGACCAAAGCAGCTTTCTACTGTCTCTACAGCATCCACCAGGGGCTCCCCTATGCCCCACCTCCATCTTCTGACTTCCTGGGCCCTTCTATTCTAAACTCATCTCCCATCCCCTAGTCTCTACATTCTCCCCTCAGCTAATCAGTCCTACTGACACCCAGGCCTTTCTTTCCTCTTCTAGTTCCCCTTGTGATTCTGTCCTCTGGAACGAGCTCAGTTTTTCCTCTCTTCCTTCATAACTAAAACCTTTGCATCTCGGCATCGTCTTAGTTGCTCTGTGCTAGAGAGAGAGACAGAGATGAGCTGAGGGGATGGCAGAGAAGGAGAGCACTGGGAGGTTAGAAAGAAAAGAGAGATGGGAGAAAGAGTAGGAACAGATTGAGAGCAGGAAGAAAGGAGAGAGAGAAAGGGGAGAAGAAAAGGAATTGGGAAGAGGAAGCTAAAGGACTCGAGATGACAGATCCAAATCCCTTTACACAAACTTGATTAACAGAATGACAGAGTGATGGAGTGAATGAGAGTAACAGGGTGTGTGTGTGTGTGTGTGTGTGTGTGTGTGTGTGTGTGTGTGTGTGTGTGTGTGTGTGTGTGTGTGTGTGTGTGTGTGTGTGTGTGTGTGTGTGTGTGTTGGGGGGGGGGTTCCTTTAACTCCCTTCTGCTGATCTTTTAGGAATCCCCACCACCTCCTGGCCTCATCCAGCTCAGAAAGCCCCAATCCCTGCACACCCTGCATGAAGCAGGTGTAAGCCTCAAGGACTTCCAGTGCCTGGTGGCTCTGGATCTACCAGGACAACTTACCATCTGGTTCCCAGTTAGCATCCCCTCTGCAGTACCTCCCCACTGGACACAGTTTGCATGCAGCTGGGGACAGTGCCCCCTCCTGGGTGTTCATGGTACCTTCAGGGCATGGCAGGGGCATTGCAGTCCGAGCTGGACAATAGTAACCTGTAAATACAAAGAGGTGAATTAGGCACTCCTCATCAGTCAAAGCACCTGCCTTGGAAACCTGGCTCCACTGATAGTTAATGACAAAACTCCCGTTGTCTTCAAAGCAGCCAGGATTCCACCCCATGAGTACTGGGGTCATTCGTAATATTTACTGCCCTTAAAAGAAAGGAATGCACTGCTGGGTCTGGAGAACAGGGTGGGTGAGCAGCAAAGGGGAGCTGTGTGCATTTCTATGGGCTCCCCCTCACACACTGCACCTTCCCATCGTGGGTTAAGGGTTCTGCTGTCCAGCTGGATTCCTTACCTCTGGGGCAGCTGACTGGCTCCACAGTGGCAGCATGTCTGCAGGTCATACCAGCCGGGCAAGGGAGGCAGGTGCTTGCTCCAGGCATAGGGCTGAAAGTGCCTGGCTCACACGGTATCTCCAGTCTGGTACCAGTGGGACAGTAGAAGCCACTGGGGCATTTGTAACCACGAATCCCATCGGAAGGGCAGGAAGCAGAATTTCCTTCATGGCAAACATACCTGTGAGCGGGAGGAGAGAATTCAAAGAGCTGAAAAATGGGCCTCCCAACACCGCTCTGATGGAGGAAAGGGAGTTGGGGGCTAGGCACGTTTGGGACTTTTTCCTTTCAGTGCAAATGACTGGTAAAACATCATCAATTTATTTCTGCTACTGCAACTGAGGGTATGGGTACGCTTGGAGCTGGAGGTATAAATTCCAGCTGGAGCAGACATACTCGCGCTAGCTCTGATCCAGATAATGTGCTAAAAATATGCCTCCAGCACTCAGTGTAGATGTACCTTAATGCCCACAACATGCTCCCAGTCTGGACAAACAGGGCTTTTCACTCTGACAGGTCTGGAAATTGCTTTTTTCAAAACTGAGGTTTTTACTTAAATGAACAGGGCTAAACTGCCCAGCTTCCCTTGTTTTCTGTCAGAATAAGGGTGCAGCCACTGAGAATCAGGTCACTTTCAATTAGGTGCCTAACTTTAATTATTTATTACTGAGTCACATTTCTGCTGCAGTGCTCGACAGAACACCAATTCCAAGCTTGGGCACCCCTAGCAATTTCTTTAAGCTATATCTGATACAGAAAAACAGACTCTAGTAATTACCTATGTATATCACTAAATACTTACACCTCTACCCTGATATAACGCAACCTGATATAATATGAATTTGGATATAATGCAGTAAAGCAGCACTCTAAGGAGGGAGCAGGGGGGGGGAGGGGTTACGCGCTCCAGTGAATCAAAGCAAGTTCGATATAACACAGTTTCACCTATAACACGGTAAGATTCTTTGGCTCCCAAGGACAGCATTATATTGGGGTAGAGGTTTACAAGCATTTAATAAGCCTGGACGATTAAATCCTCATTCCTCCACAACCTCCCCTATCTCCTTATGGGCCAAGGAGACCATATGGACCCTGCAGCATGCCCTAAAGGAGAACAACCTCAGGTCAAAGGGGGACTGACTTCTCAATCTCCCCCAGAGATGCTGTTCTGCCAGAAGCCGTCTCTCATACCAAATGGGGTCCAGGTTCTCTCCATGTAGGTGCTTGTCACCTGATCAAGTCACCTCTTAACTTTCTCTTCAATAAACTAAGTACACGGAATGTTTTTAGTCTCTCACTGTAAGGGATGTTTGTGAGATGGATGAGCAATGGCCTAACAGCATTTTTTTCATCTGCAGGCTCTTGGAGTGTGATGTTCCCTTTTCATTGATTAGTGCACCTTCTTGTGGAAGAAAAGTTTAATGCAGGAAGAGAAAAAAAATGTTCTGTGTTGACAAATTATACATTACTTGGACATCACAAAAGGCAAGATCTCTGGGCTAAATCATGAGTTTTGTAGTAAACCAAACATCTCTGTATTTAATTTAATGAGGGTAGAAGGCATAAGGTTGACAGCCATGGGGACTTAAAGCTTCTGTACCATCTACAGAACAGACAGACCAAGTGCAGGCTTCATAGCTGACCTGAAAGGACCAGCATCCCTCCAAGGGAGACAAGAGTAGGGTCTCTGGGGTTCAGTTAATCCTTGACATCTGTTTGGAGATTGTCAACAAGAGGACAATTGTGTCACTGGGCTGGACTTTCTGTGGCCCTGCATCTTGTGCAGTCACTTACACCAGTGCAAAGAAGGCTACAAAATTAATGAGGTGTTGTGTGGTTGCAAGTTACTCTCAGCTGGTATAAACAATTACACACAGGGTGCAGGACAACAGAGAGTCAGACCCAATGTCTTTCATGGTTTGAACTCCTATCCCAGCAGAACTGGACTGATATCACAAATGCGTTTTGCACAGGTCAGTGAGTAGCTACCTGATGGCAATAATATTTGATGAGTATCAGTTTGGGCTGGATTCTAACTGGTGACCTAGGAGGCAAAAGCTCTACATCCTATAACCAAACTACTAGGTCATCTCAGTCCTGTGCCCCTATTTGTCAATGATGAGGTATTATTGGGTGCCCCGATATTACTTCCAACAGAGGCCTGCAGGTCTCAGTTTGTCAATACAAAAAGGAGAATGACCACACCGCCACACCCTGCACTACACGGCGATGTCTGGGACAGATCAGACAATCCTGCCTGACTACAGTACTGTCCCGCTGGGCAGGGCTGGCACTGCTCCTCTGCTCCCAGGCCCAGGGAGGTGGAATAGGTTCCAGGAGGGCAGGGCACAGGATGGCTTGTGCCACTGGGGCAGAAATGCCCAGGAGGGCAGATATCATTTCCAGGCAGAGGTAGGCCAGCAGATTCCGCCTGTGAAACAAAAAATAGAGAGAAAGAGAGGAAGAGAAAATTGACACCCAGGAATCACAGGTTTCCCAGTTAGTGCTGCAGAAAGACTGGAAAGCATGGATGTGAGCTGAGCACTGCAGGTCTACTCCCACTGGAGCTCTCACTGCAGGGCTGGCCTGATTTAAAAGGGGATCCTGGAATGTTGGCTGGTCCAACGTTGGCCGTTTGTGCCACGAATTAGCTAGTGGGGTTTCTAGGCAGCACAGCACCAGTGTGAGAGATGCAGAAATGTAGACAAGGTAGGGACTGATTCCAAGGCATCATCATATCTCAGCAACCAGGCTACTCTTCTCAGAATTTATCAGGAGTGGAGCTGCCTCCCAATACCAAGGAGCTCACCCACAACATCTGAAACATCACACTACTCTTCTGGAACGATCCCAAACACTTCAACTTCCACTGGCCTTACTGGAGTCTTTGGGAGTGATTACTCTAGAACATTATAGTGTTGTTATTACTAATAGGCTAGAAGCCCTTATTCCCTAGTCCAAACCCAAGATCACTGCATTGCGGATCTCATGGTCAGCAGCCGAGCCTTAATCTGGCATTCACTCACCTTGTGTCTGATGGGAGCTGGGTGGATGGCTCCCTGGGTGCAGTAATACCCTGAGTGGCAAAGCCCCGATGGCTGGGACAGTGCTGTAGATGAGCAATATGTGCCTGAAATGAGCAGAAAAGAAATCCAAAGTGAGGGGGTCTCCAGGTCTCCTCTATGTCATATCTGCTGAGAAAGTCAGTGGGGATTAACTGAAGGCAGAATTTGACCTTTCATCTTTCCCCCAAGTCTTCCCTCAGATGCTCTATAGATAACTTGTGCCAGACCTTTACTGACCTGCTGGGCAGGGCTCACAGTCAGATTCACCAGTGGCACCAGTCTTGGGTCCAAATGTACCCCTTGGACATGGATGTTCTGTACCAAAGCTGGTACCAGGTGGACAGAAGTATCCTGTAGGGCACAGCCTGGGAGTCTGTGTCCCAGAACCTAGAACACAAAGAATGGCAACTTGCTCTGGAGATTTCATGATTGTTTCTCTTGTGACTAGGGAGTTTTTATGTGTTGACCCAAAACTCCTGCCAGAATATTAAGCCTTTCTTGACTCCCTGCTGGCTCAACTAAATACGGGATCTCTCAGTTCTACTCCTAAATTAACTGAGCATTGTATAGAGGCTGCCATCTTCCTCCCAAGACTGGGCAGAATCAGGGCAATGGGTGAAATGCTCATTGTAAGTAAATCATGCTGAGTGTTTTGAGTTCTCTGAATCGGAGATGCTACAGGAATGCCCATCATCATTATTACGTTGCTATGTTTGTCTGGATGCAAAGCTTCGTGGCTCGAGGGTGGCAGAAATGGTCTAGTGTTGTCCCAACCCTACTGGCCAGCTGCTTGACACTCTGACAGGTGTATTTCTCCCTCATCTAGTGGCAGAACTGACCTGCCACCCTTCCCCGCTATACCAATGCACGCAGTGCCCACCTGGCAGAGGCTTACTGAAATGAATAAGAACACTCTGAAGTCAATGGAAATTGCACCTGTGGGTCTCGGAGGAGAACTTTCCCCATTGTGCTTAACAGAAAGACACTGTTCTCAGTCTTTCCCCAGCCACAGACAATGTTCCACTACCTCAAAAAGCACAGCCCTCCCAGTACCCACTCACTTTTGCTGGATGGTTCACAGAAGAATCCTGCTGGGCAGATGTAGCATGATTCTTTCCCTTCCTGTGTCTGGTAGGTCCCCCTCTCACAGGCCATGGGAATGGCAGATCCTGCAGGGCAGTAGAACCCACGGGGACAGCGATGGGAGAGAGGAGTGGCTGAGGTCTGGCCTGGTGGGCAGTAGTAACCAGCAGAGCACAGTCCCTCTGCAGCAGTTTTTCCTAGCCCTGCAGTTATGGAGGCAGAAGACCCTTTTGGTTCCCATCCTCTCCCACAGGTGCATGGCCTCATCACACGCCCAGTTCAAATCAGGAAACAAATGTTCTCCACAGTGAAAATCCAGCCTCAGAAAGACAGACGCTTATTACTGCATCACCCAGGCAAGCCAGTCACTGCACCAATCAAAGCAGAGCTCTGCTATGCAGTAACTGTCCTGAGGAAGCATGGGGTTCGGGTACAGCTCTGAGTTGGGATCTAGGAGGTTTGAGTTTCATTTCCTGCTCTCCCACAAATTCCCTGTGTGAACTTGGGCAAGCCACTTCACCTCTGGTTCCTATCTGTGAAATGGGAACAGTAATCCTGCTCTATCTTGCAGGCCAGGTGCAGGAGGGTGAGTGAGTTAATGCTTGTGAGGTGCTCAGATATTACAGTGATAGGGGTCAAATAAATGCCTGGGTAGACAGACAGAAGCCACTTACCACCTGAACAGTAGCAGCTATCTCAGAGCAGTAATATGATCCTTCACTTACAGTAGATCATGGCTGCTAATCAGTGTCAAACACCTGCTCGCCAGGCTATTTCATGTCTCTGGAGTATGGGGAAGACATCTCTGGCATCAAGACCATACATTGCCTTTGTCTTTCTGTTGGGTCTTTATTTATGATATTAAGAAGTTCCTATGGTACCTCAATTTACTGAGGCACACCCACACATTTCATTCATGACTCTGGCACTGACCATGTGGGCAACGTGGTAACAAGTGTCAGCAGCTTTTTACGGGGTTTAAACCCCAAGGGGGCAGAGGAAGTGTGACTGGCCCAAGGTGGTAGAAAAGAGAAACTGGATGAAGCTGAGCCAAGGAAACCAATATTATACCAAGAAACCCTTCTGAATGGTGAAATGTCTGAGCCTGGAAGAGACACCCAAGGGAAGTGTTGGAAGACATATCACTTGAGACATGTCAAACTAGGTTGGACATATACCCTACAGAGAACCTTCCTACACTGGTCAAAGAAAATGGGCTAATGATCTAATGTGATTATTTGCAGTTATAACAGGATAGATCCTGGAATGTCTGTTAAGGCAAATCTACAGGAAATGAACCTGGGAAGAGCATCTACTCTCACTTGCCTGCTACTCCACCTCCTCTTCCCCAAACACCAAACAACACTGATGAAGACTCATACCACTGCAGAAATATCCGGCCGGGCAGGGCTGACAGTCTGTTGAGTGCCATTTCCCATCGTGTGGGTTGAGGCTTCCAGCAGCACATGGGATTGGGGACTCCGTGCCTTTGGGGCAGTATGATCCAGGTGGACAGCGTTTCTGGTCTGGCCGTGTGGATTTCATATCACAGTAATAGCCATCATGACAGGTTCCTGCAAAGCAGAGAATTTCAGGAGCAAGACTAAGAAACGTGAATCTCAGAACTGTCAGTGGGTTGGTGGCTTAGCTGGTCTTGTCTAGAGGGTTTTGGTCTAGAAATCCAGCTATTAAATTCACAAGGATTTTTGAGATTTCTGTCTCTTCCAGCTTTTAGTCTGTTTGGGGATCTTGCAAGTTTAGTTCCCATTTGATCCAAGCTGGAACAGGATTCAGAACTTCACTCTCCCCAGCATCTTGGTGCCCCACAAATTGTAATGGGCCAATGACAGCCAGACCCATCCCTAGGTTAGCTACCAATTGGTGATGCTGTGGAATAAAAACAATGGCATGAATCTCATACATACACATCCATGATGTGTACTACTCACCTGAAACGCTGGTCAACCCTTCTCCTTGGCAGAACTTTCCCCCAGGGCAGGGCAGACAAGCATTGTGGGATGCCATCCCAGATTGGGGTAGAAAGGTACCAGTGGGACATGGCACTGGGCTGCTGCTACCCAGTGGGCAGAAGTGTCCTGCTGGGCACAAGTCTCCAGTTTCATCTTTAACAGGATTAGGTACACGTGCCTTCAAAATGCAGTAATACCTGGGCAAACAAGGGCCACTCGGGGTCAAGAGACCTGGTGTAGAGGAGGATAAAAACAAAAAAAGCAGAGGCGTTATGTAGTTCACAAGCTCAGGGCTGCAAAAAATGGCCAAGCCATGGCATCTAGATTAATTCAGTGTCTAATGCCCCATGCAGCACTCTCCTGCTCCTACCCCACATGGTGATTTATCCACAGAGGCATTTAGAGATGGGGCTAACAAAGAACCTAACATCCACCTTATCAAGGAGAGAGAATACAGGATAAATTAATCCAAGATCCAAACCACCTCTGGTTCAGGATTTGTAATCCTTCACCAACTGGGTTTGGCCAATCCAAAACCATCTTTGTCTTTGCCCATCTCTGTCTAGCTTGCAGAGATGAAGGTTTTATAATGACATTGGGATCATCTATATCTAGAGCACTTTTCATCTCCAAAAATCTCCCAAAAGACTGTGCAGAGATGGCTTCACCCACTGCTGAAATGTGGCCACTTCTGGGGTGAAGAACAACAGTCATTTACCAGGACACAGCATCACAACACAACAGTGCAGGACAGTGACTAAAGAAGGGTAAGTATATTCAATGTGCAAACAGGTGTCCCAGTTCAAACGAGCTAATCAGGGGGTTAGTTTCTAAGGTCACATTCCCTGTTGAGGTTTCTCTCTCATGCATGAAATCAAGACCTACTGTCTTAGTTCCAATTCAATTGGACCTTCCAAGACAAAATGCAGGATCTTCCCAGCCTGAACAGGGAAGCTAATCTCCACCTGTCTGCTCCTTACCTGCATCTGCACAGAATTTTCCCCCAGGGCAAGGTCTGCAGTCCTTGGAATTGCTCAGCCCAGTCTGGTTACTGAAGGTGCCCTCGGGGCATGGGTACTGCTTGGCAGCTTTAGTTCCTGAGAGGCAGTAGTATCCAGCCGGGCAATCTGCTGGCTTGATCGTTCCATGTGAAAAGGTCTCCTTGTGATCTTGGATTTGGACTTCTGGGCCACAGAACCTACCAATAAAAGGCCAAATTGAAATTAACCTGTCACAGCCCACAATTCTGCCAGGATAAAGAAGGGCCATTCTCCATGCAACACTTGTAGTCTGTGACTGCAAGACAAGGCAATGTGGAATGCTCCTCAGGAAACAAATGATGGACTCAGATGAAACCTGTCTGGGGGAAGCTATTATCTTTGGGAGCATTTTGCACCTCTTTGGAGACATGTCTACAGGATGACAACTCTGTGATGAAGGGCTTACAATACAGAAATTGATATAATGAGAAGGAAGGAGATACAAGGACATGATCAAGAAGACCAGCCATGTATATCAAAGGATATAACAGAGAAGCCCAAGGCAAATCATCAAGAGGGGAATTCATATGCTAATTCCCAGTAGAAGAACCAGGATACTGGAGCAGGCTAAATGCATTCCACTTACCTTCCTGCTGGGCACGTCTTGCACAGGCTTTGACCAGTCTGGTCCTGGTATTTGCCAGAGGGACAGGGTTTGGGCTCTGGGCTGCCTGCTGGGCAATAGTGACCAACAGGACATATATAATCTATAAAGAAGAGAATGGATTGGATTAATGTTGAGACTGTGCATAACTCCTGAGTGCTGCTGTTTAGAGCTGTAATGGCCAGCTGTACTAAGGGACAGTGTCAAAGGGAAAGAACTCACAGATTTAATACCATGAATATTTCATAAGGAACTGAAGAAAAACTGGGGTATGTTAACAGCTTTATCAGATGCATCCAGCCAGGCTGGAGGCCTACAAGGGGCTCAGTAAGGAACAACTCCAGGGGCCATTGAAATTCCTCCTCTGACTTCACTGGGTGTGGAGTATACCTGAAAGCAGGGGTTCTTGAATTGGTGGTCAGGACCCCTCAGGGGGTCATGAAGTTATTACATGGGGGGTCACGAGCTGTTAGCCTCCACCCCAAACCCTGTTTTGCTGCCAGCATTTATAATGGTGTTAAATTAAAAAAACACTTTTTTAATATTTTTCTCGGGGTGGGGGAATCACACTCAGAGGCTTGCTATGTGAAAGAGGTCACCAGTAAAAAAGTTTGAGAGCCACTGCCCTAAAGCTCCCAAAGCCCGTCTTGACCCACAATGGGCCTTATGAAAAACTTGATATGGATTCTTCAGGGATTTCCTCTGTTTCATTTTTTCCAGTCCAAGAACACAAAGGGATAATATTTGCATAATTATAGCCATGGGTAGGGTAAGGTCTTTGAGGGGTCAGGACTGCCTCTTTGTTCTGGTTTGTCAGGCATCTAGCACAAAGGGGTCCTGGTCCACAACTGGGGCTGCAAAGTGCTACCACAATAGAAATAACAATGAACAAACTGGACAACCATACAGATTCACCTCCAGCTCAGCTCAATAACTGGTGATAGAACTTAGGTGGCTTTATCAGAACTGTTCACAGCTCCCCTGTTTGGCTAAGCTGGGTGCAGCTCTTAAAGGAACATACCTCATAGTAACTAGCAATTTGGGAACATTTCTGTTATTGCTACTTTCACTCATTTCTCTATGAGAAGGGTCATCCTAGAACTTTCCTACCTGGATTAAGGCCTGATACAGACCCCTCTGGGCAAAACCAGCCTTCCTTACATCTCCCCTCTGGTGTACTTTGACCTCGGTGGGAGCAGAACCATCCTGCTAAACAGGGCTGGCAATCTTGTGCTGATTGGCCACCCTGATGGGCCAAAAAAGAGCCTAGAAAAGAAAAAAAAATCCATACTAACTTTCTCCCAGCATCCTGGACATGCCTGGATATCCCTGTGGGAGGAGCGCTGAAAAGCTGGAAGGAGAGCTCTCAGCAAGTCTAGTCCCAGCCTCTCTGGCCAGGAGATGCTGAAGCGAATAGTGTATGAACACTGGCTGTGGTGGATCTCACAGATAGTGCAGTCCCAGTCTTCACTGTGATGTGATGGTTTGGGAGGTGGCATTTGAGAGCTAGTTGCTGGGTAGTTCATATCCATTCTGGTCCTACCTAAGGCAGAGTAGCTCTGGTTTACAGTATCTACATGCCAATACCAGGAAATTAGCAATCCAAAAAGTGTTCCTCTTTCCCCCTCCCTTTGCCATAATCCTTATGCATTTCAATGAAGATGTGAAAGACCAGTTCCCATCGTTTGTAGGGAACGGAACTGAAATGGAGGATTTTAAATGTTTCAACACCCCATTGCTCCTCATTTAACAGCCTCAGAGTGAAAGCTAAGATCCCGTGCTGACAGAAGCTGCCCCTTAGGCACTGTTGGGGTATGCTTCAGTGCCACACAGCAAGGGGCTTTAAAACAATGTCAGGAACTCATCCCATGAGGCATCAGGCAAAAGAAAGAAGGGCACCCAGCAGCTGCTGTCTGATCTACCTGGGGGACATGGAGATGGAGAAGAACTTCCTTGGGGACACACGTAGCCTGGAGGACAAATATTTCCCACTGCCCCATCTGTTGGGTTGGGGAGCGTGGACCCCCCAATGCAGTAAAAGCCAGCATCACAGGGACCAGATGGCGCAGCCAGCTCTGCAGATGCACAGTATGAGCCTAGAACAGGGAACAGAAGGGAGACCCTCATTCAGGCTCCATGTCTCTGTGCTTGTCCCACTAGAATCCCAAAGCATTTGAGCTGCAATGTCATTGCATACAGGCCATCGAAGCAACAATCAATGGGAGACAGTAGCAGTCTAGCAGTGACAGCACAAAACTGGGACAGTCAGCAGAGTTTGGCAGGGTGGGGAAGGGTTTGTGTCAAAAATTTTGTCTCTGGCAAAAAATAATATATCCTCTCCTACCTGGGGTACAGGGAATAGGAAGGGATGAACCACCAGGACAAAATGTTCCTGCTTGGCATAGCCTGAAGGACCCACGAGGTGAAACTTCTGACCCTGCTAATGGAAAGGACGGAACTTGAGAGAGGCAAAGGAACATACAGCAGCAGAAAGAGACTCACTGTCATGTCCCAACCTCTCCTTCTCGCTAGGTACTGACAGCACATGACCTTCACCACCACAGTATGTGAAATGCACCAGATGGGTGAAAATTCCTCCCTGTGCATGTCTTCCCACAACGGAAATACCCACCCAGCCTCTTCCCAGGGAAGTGATCTACTTCTGCCAAGATCACAGACCCATTGCAAACACACATCCCCACCACAAACAAGGGTTCTTGTTTCATTTAACGTTACTGCATGTGGCAGCATCTTTTCCTCTCTTCACTCTGTCTTTTACCAGCACTGCAAAAAGACACCTCGTGGGCCCTTTTCTTCAACTGTGACTTCTTGATGCTTCTGTAATATCACCACATCTAATAATAATAATAAAGTTCCACTGCTTCTTTCAGTGCCAGAGAGTGATTACCTAGGGATATTGGCTCGCTTGATGCCGATCCGGGTGGACAAAACCATCCAGGTGTGCATGGTCCATCAGGACTCGTCAAGCCTGATTTGGAGCAGACTTTTCCAGGGGGACACAGCTGGCACTTGGAGGCATCCCTCGTGTTTAACTGCTCACTGTAGGTTCCTGGTGGACAGGGATACTGTGTGGCAAACTCCGTATTCCTTGGGCAGTAATGTCCTAGGAAGGAGATAACAGTTTCCCTAACAGTTAAGAGATGCTTGCAATGTCTCAAATTGTTGGCAAGAGTGCTGAGGTGCCCTCTCCATCAGTTTCCCCAAAAGAACTGGTCCCAGGATATGTCAATCAGTCCATGGTGTGACTCATCAGTACTATACAGGACTTCCAGCCAAGGTGGAAGTATTCAGTGAAGCCAACAGCACTTTATCTTCGTGCTGAGCCTTACAAAGAGCTGCTAGTGCCCTTATGACACTGTTCCTCACATTCCCTATGACGTAACTGCAGCTGCACTTACCTGCAGGACAGTCTGTGTAATTGCTGGAACCAGCCTTACAGTAAAAGCCTTCTGGGCACTCCAAACACAGCACCATGCCCCAGAATGGGCTGTAGCTCCCTGCAGGGCATGGCTGTGCTCTGCTGCTCCCCACTGTGCAGTAGTGTCCTGGGGGACATGGCCCGCCACTGCTTGTGGTCTGTGAAGACAAAGTGCCATTGTTAAGAACATAAGAACATAAGAACGGCAGTACCGGGTCAGACCAAAGGTCCATCTAGCCCAGTATCTGTCTACCGACAGTGGCCAATGTCAGGTGCCCCAGAGGGAGTGAAGCTAACAGGCAATGATCAAGTGATCTCTCTCCTGCCATCCATCTCCATCCTCCGATGAACAGAGTCTAGGGACACCATTATTTACCCTTCCTGGCTAATAGCCATTTATGGACCTAGCCACCACGAATTTATCCAGTTCCCTTTTAAACATTGTTATGGTCCCACCCTTCCTAACCTCCTCAGGTAAGGAGTTCCACAAGTTGACTGTGCACTGCGTGAAGAAGAACTTCCTTTTATTTGTTTTAAACCTACTACCTATTAATCTCATTTGGTGACCCCTAGTTCTTGTATTATGGGAATAAGTAAATAACTTTTCCTTATCCACTTTCTCTACATCTGTTACAAAAGATGTTCCCACTAATCTCACTGTGGCCCAGAGATCCTCAAATGTCTTTAGTCTCCTAACTTCCACTGATTTCAATGGAAGTTAAGATACTAAATACCTGTGTGGATCTGGGCCTATCTGCAACTTCAGAAGAAATGTATCTTGCAGCAAGAACACATCAAATCCTAATGGGGAGGACTGACAAAGTGATGGAAAATGCTTTGTTCATCATTCACCTCTGGCCAATCCCTCCTGCTGTAATCCCGTCATAGCTCAGTGGTTTGCACAGTGGCCTGCTAAACCCAGGGTTGTGAATTCAATCCTTGAGGGGCCATTTAGGGATCTGGGGCAAAAATCTATCTGGGGATTGGTCTTGCTCTGAGTAGGAGGTTGGACTAGATGACCTCCTGAGGTCCCTTCCAACCCTGATATTCTATTAAAAATGGGCAGGGGAGCTGCTTGAGAGGCTGCCAAGGAAAACCCAGGTTTGCTGTAAGAAGTGTTGCTGTTAATTTGGTAGGTAGTCCTCCCTGTCTTTCAGAGTCAGCCTGGTGCTGCGCTGCTGGGGTAGGGGAAAGGTACTGAGACATGAAAACAAGATTCTGAGCCCCTGCAGTTTTTAAGTTCACAAGGCATTTTGTGTAAGAGCCATGTCAATAGATGCAGTGTCCTGGACACATTCACGTTCTGTGGACCTCTGTAATGCCAGTTGGAAATGGCATTCTTTTTCACTTCTCACGTTGTGTAGTGCTGCTGTGTGCTGGTAAGAGGATCATGAATTCCACCCCAGAGGAGGATATATGTCAGCTTTGGGTGTATAACTGCTGTTCATAGTTTGCAATGTTCTAGGATTCTTGGGAATGAAAGGTAATTTTTTTATTCACTCATCTCTGTCCACATATCATAAGAGGACGAATGGGAATGAGGTAGCATGGATATGAAAAGTCTGAACTATTATGGACATGTTTTACACCTAGAATAGAGAAGAGGTTTGGTATGTTTGGTGTCTCTAGACTCCTTCAGCCTTAACAAACAAGATGCATATGTCAGGGAAAGGAAATTATGCAAACAGTCTCAGAAATACAGAGACAAATTTGTCTGACATAGAATTCTTCCCATCACACAGTAGCTTTTGGACATGGTACTGATGTTAGGGCTGACGGAACAAGCAGTCAATGTCAAGAACAAATCAAGGGGAGAGGGTTTCATGTCTGAATTGCAAATATGGATGCCTAATGCCCCCAGCAGGCAATGGGTGATGGGACTTGTATGTCAGGAAGAGAAGAACCATATAGACAGGGGTAGGCAACCTACGACACGCATGCTGAAGGTGGCATGCAAACTGATTTTCAGTGGCACTCACACTGCCCGGATCCTGGCCACAGGTCCAGGGGCTCTGCATTTTAATTTAATTTTAAATGAAGCTTCTTAAACATTTAAAAACTCTTATTTACTTTACATATAACAATAGTTTAGTTATATATTATAGACTTATAGAAAGAAACCTTCTAAAAACATTAAAATGTATTACTGGCAAGCAAAATCTTAAATTAGAGTGAATAAATGAAGACTCGACACACCACTTCTGAGAGGTTTCCGACCCCTGACATAGACATTTGGTTCTCTACATCCACAAATTCTGGGTTTCACAACGTTTATAACCCAGACACAGCTTACTATGGAAGGTCTAGGAGAAACAGCTCCTCTGGTGCAATAGAACCCAGCTTCACAGACACCAGCAGGAGATATGAGTCCAGTTCCATTGCAGAAATACCCTGAAAGAGAGAGGAGGCATGAAAGCATGTCTATGGTGTTGGGCTGACAGACTGATGGATAGCAGCAGGTGAAAACCGAAGAGTAAATGATAAAAACCAAGAGGTCTGGCTATACCCACATACATATTAAAGGAGATGTTTCCTTTCAGAATAGCTCTAACACAGAACATACCTCACATGCCTAGAGAGATAGCATGTATTGCACTACCAACACACTCCAACCCAAACCATTCTGTGGGGGAAAGAGAGAGTCAGCCTCTGACACTGCAAAACACCAGAAAGACCTTCTCCTGGGGTGAGAAGTGGGAGACTTTATCCTCTCTGTGCTCCTTTTTACCTACGTATCCCTGAAAGAGCAGTCACCCACTGTTACATGCTTTAATGCCGCCCAGTTTCTCAGAGGGCTTCATGAATGCAATAGTCTGGTTAGAACCTCCTTGCTCCATCTCCCATTACTGTACCTGCATCACAGAGGAGGCAGTCTCCCATCTCAGTATTCCGGGTAGAATTGCTATAATAACCAAGAGGGCACGGATGTGGAAGAGCAGATCCCTTAGGGCAGTAATTTCCCACCGGGCATATGTTCCCCACCAGACCCCTGGTAGGTGTTGGGGTGGCAATCCCTGCACTGCAGTAATACCCAGCTGAACAAGGTCCTGTGACATGTGACTGTCCTGCGAATGCACAGTAATGACCTGAAAGAGCAGTGCATTGGAATCAGTATTAGCAAATGGTAACAGGGGGTATTTAAAAGAAAGTGTTGGATATTTATACAAATAAGAAAAGCAACCGCATTAAAGTGAGGTTCAAAAGCTTTAAGGGATATCAGCCTTCATGACTCAGGCCATAAGTCAGTCAGCAGATGAGGTCTAGTGATCAGACTAACTAAATTGTAAATTCCCTTTGTCATTTTCTAGGCATGTAAAGCACCAGGCACATATATGCTTCTGTGTAAATGGATTATAAATTAATGACAAAGTTCCCCCTTCCATATATTAGCATTGTACATAAAGGTCCACTATTGGGCAAAAAGGTAATGCCTCCCTCTGAAGTATTTGGCATTGGTCACTACTGGAGACAGGACATCCGAGTAAATGGGTCTTTCCTAGGCTGGTCATTTTTAAGGGTGTGGCTTCCTCACATTCAGTCCAGTTCTCCATGCAGCTGAGCGTGGCTCTGTCTCAAACTTCAACAAGTGACCTAATGGCAAAGAGCTTCATAACCCATTATCAATCCCCTGAGCCACTCAAACCACGGCTGAAGTTCAAGCATTTTTGAAACTCACTTGCACACATTGTTCCAATGCCATTCAGGGTGATGTTGATTAGGATCCTACCTGGATCACAAGGGATACAGTGAGAAACATGACTGCTGCCGATCTGTGGGTTGTAAGTCCCCCTGGGGCATGGGTATTGAGTCGCTGAAGCTGTACCAGGGGGGCAGTAATGGCCAGCTGGACATTCACTCCCAGCAAGAGAAGAGGAATTCTTAGGACAGAAGAACCTGCACCCATAAGAGGAAAGAACAGAGGAGGAAAGTTAAAACTCTTAGGCCAACACTTCATCCATACGCACACTGATGACTCTGTGAAGTGAATGGCTTGTCCTTGTGCATGTGCACTGTACTGAATGGGTAATATAGCAGACCTGCTCATGAATATAAATACCTTCTCTTAAGTGTTTCCTCATCCTGAATGCATGAAGTGTACTGACTACAATGGCATAATTGCCAAAGGCATAGGAACATAATAGTCTTCGCTTCAGCCATACTACACTAGGGCTGTGATTTCATCAGGTCCGAAATGTTAAGCAAGGCCAAACCTGGTCATTACTTGGATGGGAGTCCTCCAAGGACAAGCCAGGTGCAGCAAGAAGTGGTATGGGTGGCACCCTGGGACAGGAATAGACCAATATCTCAGCATGGTGCTAGCAGACATTGTTTATTGGAAGAAACATGAAAGTGAAGTCCTTCATCACCTAGGGCCATGGACTTTTCAATTATTTTTTTTGTTGGCGCAACCATTGGTGGTACTGGTGGTTTTCTGGCCAGCAGCCAGTTTCAGTTACCTTCTGCTCTAAATCCTACCACTCTACAGGAAATTAGCTCACCTAATTTCCACTGCTAATCATTTGTGTAGTGTTGCTAGGCAGCTGTTACAGTTGCTGTGCTCCTTTTCAGAGATGGGTGCACTTCAGTGGGAGGGCAAGTCATTCTGGTCTGCCACATATTGTACTGCTGAAAGGTTGCTGGGAACCCATAATTACGGCAATGGTCCTTTATTTATATTGCACACAGTAATGAGCACTCTCTCATTCTTACCCTCTAGCACAGAGAAGGCAGCTGGCTTGCCTTTGTAGAGGGTTATATGACCCTGCTGGACAAGCCAATGGAATGGATGTGCCCCTGGGGCAAAAATGTCCTGAAAAAGAAGGAATAAGGCAGAATCGGCAAACTCTTTCAAGGTCAGAACTAGGGGGCAAATTCTACCCGTGACTTACCATATACTGAAACAGGCAATGCACAAAACCCTCAGGTTTTGAGAAACTCTAAGAATAGTGATGTCTCAGAGCTCCTTGCAGCCTGCTAGGAGTTCTCTTCTTGATCTGCTGAACTCCCAGAGTCTCCTGTGGAATTTGCTTGGATAATTCTTACTCAACAAGTTAGTTACTATTCACCAGTTAGCTTGATGTGAACCAAGAGCTGCAAACAATCTACCTGTGGGACAGGGGCCTCCGGTCTTGTCCAGGATGGGAACATTGGCAACGGTGGACCCCAGTGTGCAGTAGAACCCTTCTCTGCATTGCCCTGTAGGGGTCTGGAGGCCAGTGGAGTTGCAGTAATGTCCAGGTAGACAGGGGGAGCACTGGGTCTGTGAGAAATCAATGGGAACATCCACATTCTCACTTCTGGAAGGAAGGAACACTGCATAAAGGGATCTGGGGGTCATAGTGGATCACCATCTAAATAGGAGTGTAACACTGCTGCAAAAAAAGCAAATATTCAGGAATGTATCACCAGGAGTGTTGTAAGCAAGACATGAGAAGTAATTCTTCCACTTTACTGCACACTGATTAGGCCTCAACTGGAGTATTGTGTCCAGCTCTGGGCACAACATTTCAGGAAAGACGTGGACAAACTGGAGAAAGTCCAGAGAAGAGCCAAAAAAGTGATTAAAGGTCTAGAAAAAATGACCTATGAGGGAAGATTGAAAAAAGCTGGGTTTGTTGTGTCTGGAGAAGAGAAGACTCAGAGTGGACATGATGACAGTTTTCAAGTACATAAAAGGTTGTTACTAGGAGGTGGGAGAAAAATTGTTCTCCTTAACCTCTGAGGATAGGACAAGAAGCAATGGGCTTAAATTGCAGCAAGGGCAGTTTAGGTTGAACTTTAGGAAAAGCTTCCTAACTGTCAGGGTGGTTAAGCACTGGAATAAATTGCCCAGGGAGGTTGTGGAATCTCCATCATTAGAGACTTTTAAGAGCAGGTTAAACAAACACCTGTCAGGGATGTTCTAGACAATACACAGTCCTGCGATGAGTGCAGGGTACTGGACTAGATGACCTTTCGAGGTCCCTTCTGGTCCTATGATTTATATGAATCCTGCCATTGCCACTGATTCACTGTGGGACCTCAGGCAAGTCATCTCATCTCGCTGAGCTTAAGTTCCTCATCTGTGGCAATGGCAGTAACTTTCCCATCTCATAGGGATGCTGAGAGGCTCAGTAAAGTGCTTTGATAGCCTCAGACTCCAACTCTGGGATATTACTTTTTCCGTGTTCTTCTAAGGAAGGATTCAGGGGATTATAAGCATTTAAACAGTCGTCATATGTCTTCTCAGGCAGAGAAGCACTAGGCGGAGTTCAGCTCTCTAAGTGCACAAGCACCATTGCTAGTTCACCCTGTGCGTTTTCCTACCTCTGAGCTCAATTTGATCCTTGTGCTGAAGGTTCCCACAGGACAATGCTTGGGGACAGCAGTGCCCTTTGGACAGTAGTGGCCCGGAGGACAAGGGCCAGCCTGACCTGCAATCCACAAGCGAGAAAGGCGTTCTGCTGATTAAAGGTTATGGATGGAAATGCATATAAAAGGCATTCATTGATCTTATAATAGCCATGGTCTATTCAAGCCAGCAGCAATTCATCTGTAGATTTTCCACAACTCCTTAATTCCCTCCCACTTGGGACAATGCTGAGCTACCACACAAGGTCATTTGGCCATTGTGGCCTCATATCTAGAAAATATGAGTGGGAATCTGAACTTTGCAGTTCTGTTGCTAACTCAGGGAGTGAGTGTGATCTAATGATGAGCAGGGGACTGAGAGGCAGGATATCTGTGCTCTATTCCTAAATCAGGTATAGAGTGTCTAGTCATTGGAACTGGGAAACAAGACTTGGAACCCAGGAGTCCTGACCTTCAGGCTCCTCTTCTAACTATTGCTCTCTGCTGCTGAGGACAGGCTAGTTCAGCTTCTGAGTCATTTACTCACAATTCATACATTTGGGGTTCAAACAGCAAAAGAGGCTTATGAATGGGGCCAGAAAGGGGAAATCTAAACAAGTGGCTGAACCATGAGCCTGACAAGAAGTAGGCCCAAGGGCTCGACTCTGAAGTGGGCATTACCACAGGGCCACTAGACAAAAATCAACGTTGTTTTAGCAAAGGAAAAAGACAGCACCTTGGAGCCTGGCCTCTGGGTTGGGCCTGTCTGATGCCTGTGCACAGTAGTAGCCTTCCCAGCACTCTCCAGTCACTTCTGTTGCATTACGGTACAGACAGTACTTCCCTCCATCACAAGCTCTGCACCCAGTGCTGCTCTCCAGCCCTTGCTCGGGGCTGTAGGTCCCTGGTGGGCAAGGCTGCCAGTCAAGACCTGTTTCTTTGGGACAGAAGAAGCCTGAAAGAAGAGCACGGTCATATTTATGGATGGGAGAGAGACCTAAAGACGACGAATCAGTAACTGAGATCTCAGCAATGGGATCCACATGGTTTTATAGACTCACTAGGGTCGCTTGGGCTGAAATTGTTGGACTGAGTATGAAGCTGAGGGAACAGAGACAGGACTCATGCCTTGGTTGATTTTCCATGGCTCAAGGTCTCTCTTGCATACAGGGGCTTAAAGAAAGTCTTTGGAAAGCATGGAACAAACTAGGCATTTAGTGAACGTACGACTCACCTTTAGGACAAAATTGTGGCTTCTGAGGAGGGACACAGTATTTACCCTCTGGGCAGGTGTAGCACTCTTCTCCATGTGTCTGTGGCATGTAAGTGCCAGGGGAGCACAGGATGGGATTCTTGGTTCCCAGGGGACAGGAGTGTCCCATGGGGCATGGAGCTCCTGAGAGGCCATCGGTGGGTGTCGGTGTTCTGGCCCCAGCAATGCAGTAAAACCTGAAGTTGCAAGAGCAGAAACAAGAGCCATCAAACACCAACAACCTCAAGTCAAAGAAACAATCCCCCTAAGGACACAGGTGGATAACTGACTGAGCAGTGAGTGTGAGGAATGTCGAGCGCTCAACACACAA
This sequence comes from Gopherus flavomarginatus, assembly GCF_025201925.1. Lineage (NCBI taxonomy): Eukaryota > Metazoa > Chordata > Testudines > Testudinidae > Gopherus > Gopherus flavomarginatus. The sequence continues at coordinate 19,859,371 of NC_066629.1, read as the reverse complement.
GGCTGGGGGATCCTCTTTATACCTAGGGAGGGAGCATTTCTGCAGATCCCAGGCCCTGTGTTGACAACAAAGGCACACTGACTGCAGACAGCTGTTCCCATCCAGGGTCCAAGAGAGTGTGGTCCCTTCAAGTGAGGAGTTATGGTTAATTCATGTCAGACCTGAGAATCAGAATCCAGGACATCCTAGCTCACAGCCCTAAGCTCATTCCAAGAGATGGCTGCTGCTGTCCCTCATTATAGTTTCAGAAGGGAAAGGTGTGCTGTGCTGTACCTACCCTGGGCTGCAGTGTCCTGATGGTGCTACTAGTCCAGTGCTATTGCAGTAATGTCCTCCAGGACAAGGCTGGCATCCCCACAGATTCTTATTCCCTTCGTTGCTGGACCAGGTGCCATGTGGGCACAGAGATGGAGTGGGTGTTCCTGATTAGATAAAGTGCTTCAGACTCTACTCAGTATCAACATGGGGACAAGGCAGCAGACCACACAGATGGGCATTGAAGTCAGAGTGAACTGGTCATAGACATTCAATTGGCTACGCCTGATGCAGGAGCAGAGCAAGCCCAACACAGCTTTATCCAGCTGAAGTTTATGAAGTGACTATGGGATAGCATAAGAGTATAGGCTACAGAAAAGGTGAGAGGAAGCTGGGCCAGTTAGGGCGCTAGCCTGGGACTTGTGTTCAAGTCCCTGCTTTCCCTCAAAGCTCCTGTGTGACCTTAGGCAAGTCACTTAGGGTCAGACTGAAGAATTAGGTACCTAAACACCTTTAAAAATCTGGGATTTAGTCTCTCTCTGTCTCAGTTCCCCATTTGTAAAATGAGGATAATAGCACTGCCTTACCTTATAGGTGATGATAAATACAATAAAGATTATGAGACATTCCGGTACTCTGGTAATGGGGCCATACACATATTAAGATACTTAGACCTAGCAGCTACTGCAGTTCCAGACTCTCCGAGCCTAAGCCACTGTAGGGAGCAGTGCTGGGGGAGATGGACTTCCACTGTCTCTCTGCAGGGAACAAGGCAGGGAAATTCCAGTGCATGCTTCATAGGAGTTTAGAAGAATTATGCTTAATAAATCACTGTACCTGCAAGACAATAATGCCCAGGAGGACATGGGAGCCCTGTTACTCCATCCATTGGGTCTCTTACTCGGGCACCTCCCTTGCACCAGAATCCTTCAGCGCAGTCCCCTAGAAGGCAGGATACACATTTATACATATAAACGAAGCCAAATGAAAATAATGAGGATTTAAATATGAGTTCCAGGACACAGACACAAAGTGGAAGCTTGAGTTGAAGCAGTGATAACTTTCCCCACCCTGACTCCAAGGCGCATCTCTAGGAATGCAGTCACAGTGGTTTGTACCATCTTTAGCTGCTCTGCTGAGCCAGACAGCAAAGGATTTATTGTTACACAGACACCTGTCCAGTAGGGTAAGGAATGAAACTATAAACTAATTTCAACTAGGCTACCAAATGGCTATGATCTTGGGCAGCTACAAAGCCTGGAGATATTCAAACAGGTATCCTAGAAGTTAAAGCATCTGCATCTGAGTTCCATTCTCTCCAACCATTCACACTTGCAATTTTATTTAATGAAAGGAACCCTTCCTTCTTTTTAGAATAATCTGATCAGGAAGGGAAAGGATGAGCCACTTGTTCATTTCAGCCAGATATCCCAAGGCACTTTACAAGGTAGATCTTACCCAAATTTTACAGATGGGAAAAATGAGGCACCAATAGGGGAATAACTAGATCAAACTCACAAAGTAAATCCATGCCAGAGTAAGGAATAGAACCCAGGAGTCCTGACTCCTAATCCTTTGATCTAATCATCAGGCAACAACACCCCCCACTAGACACTCAGAAAATGCTCAGACTGCCCAAGGATGAATAGCAACATACCTGTTGGGGTGGAGAGACCAGGAAACTCACAGTATTTTCCAAGTGGGCATCTCTGACATTCCTGGATACTCTTCAGCTTCTGCCTGGGACCAAAAGTACCTGGGGGACAGCTGTATTGAGTGCCCTGGTGTGTTCCGGGTGGGCAGTAAAAGCCCTGAGGGCATGGGTAAAGGGTGAAATCACTGACTGGCCCTTGGCTGCTGTCACAGTAGTAACCTGAAGGGAAGGCAGAGGAAGAAAAAACAATTTAGTTACTGGGAGATATTAGCTACTAAATGTCTACTCATTTACAGATGAGAACTGCAACAGGCTCTCCGAGGAGTTCAAAAGCTTCCAATTGGTCATTCAAGGAAGAAATCCATTACTGATCTTTAATTATTATTGCTCTCAATTCCACCACTGCTGGAAAGATAGACAGTTTTCCAACCACTGCATATTCAAAAGGGATGTCAGAAGCCACTGGTCCCAGAGCGTGAGTCACTGGCTATCACAAGAGCATTTACTGATGTCCCCAAGGGAGTTAGCTGGTCACATGGTGCTGGTTTCTCCTCCTTGCTTCCAGCTGCTATATCCCATTAAAAAAAGGTGAAAATACTCTGCACCTCTCCCTAATGTCACTGTGTCATGAAAGTCAGGGTTGCCATTGCCACAGGAATGCTCATTGATTGCCAGTGGGAGGGGAAGTGGAGTGTGAATGGGGTGGAGAAGTGATGCATGACACAGATAATGTAGTGGGGCAGGAGGGGGACAGCACAAATGAATTGCAGTTTTAAGATGTGGCCCACACCGCAAAAGCCCATGTCATAATCTATAAATTGCTGGGCCATGTTGCAGTGTCGATCCTCCCACCATGAATATGAGAAAAACTGCCCCCTTCTGTATGGCATATCAAACCAGCTCAAGAACAGGATTATATCACACACTAGCAGCTAAATAATGTTACACAATCTACATTATCAATATCTCTCCAATATCTGTCAGTGTGCTGCTCTCGAGGTGCTGCAACATAAACTAACACTGCTACCTGAGGGGAATATCTTGGTTCATGGCTCCATGTTGTGACTCTAGACACCCCTGTAGTCACATCCTACATACTACAAAATATACTGTGTGAGGTATCATTTGAAAACTACCACCATACTGGTGGTGTGTGTTAATCTTATCTGTGAAGTTATGCATTCCCTCTATGTGATGTTACTAGAACATGTTTAAGGCCATACAGCCTAGCGTAGGTAAAGGTGATAATCTGGTCTGTCCTAGACAAATTATTGTGTGAGTTTACCTCAATGTATATATTAGAGCAAAAAAAAATGCATCAAGCTAATCTGGTGGGAGGTTATCCTGCTCCTGAATTTGAGAGACCAAAAATTGGCATGGCACTTGCAACACGGGAAACTGAATCCCCACAAGGCCTTCATGACTTGTAAAATGAAAACATTCCCTTTGGGGATATAAGGAACAGAGGGAGGATCCATTTTTATTCTTCACTTTAGGAGATAAAGGAACCAAGTGATTTAATCTCTGTGATGGATCCTAGCCAGTAAAAGCTGGAAGGAGACTGTGGGTGAAAGAAACTATCTTGAACAAAGACTGTAACTTGCTAGATTAAGTTGTTGTCTTTCAGATATACGTTTTCACTTTTATTTGCTTGTAACCATTTCTACCTGTATCCCTGTTGCTTGGTACCACTTAACATATGTCCTTTGTTAGTAAACTTGTTTTATTTTTACTATAAACCAATTCAGTGCTGCATTTGAAGGGAAGGGTGTATTTATTCCTATTAAATTAATAAAATGCAATACATTGACTATTAAAAGAGCAGCAAATTTAGTATCTTCTGTGAATGCACAGAGGTAGGGACTGTGCATTGCAGAGAAGTATCTCTGAGGAGCTTGGGGGCTGGAGTTCATGGATTTTTACCTTCTAGGTGAGGTATGGGAGGACTTCACTGGTGAGGAAGACAGGCTGATGTGACAGGGAGCTGACACACAGCCTAACCTCCAGCAAAGCTCATGCATGCTGAGGCATAGCGGTAACAGTGGCTCACAGCTCTGGATATCCCCAGCATTGTGTTACAATGTATCTAAAGTTTCAAAAGGACACAACAAAAAAAATCTGATTTGGAAACTGTGATCTGTGAGCATCTTTACTTGAAACAGCAGCAGAATCAAGCCATGTGTGGGGATCACCCCATAGGGATAGGGGAAATCAGTTTGGATAAAGCTGTAGTTTTTGCTCATATGCAGAATCAAACTTGAACCCAAATATTTTTTATATAGGCTTCAGAAATGTGCTGCTAACTTTACCACTTCTGGTTTCATTTCTGAAGTACCAGTAGAGAGGCCCCTTCTAGTAGTATTTCCATGTAGGACCAGATGTTGGCTACCCAGTGAAAGCAGGTTAGAGGTGGATCAGGCCTACCAGGCAGCCCCCTAAACAGAAACCCAGACACTGGAAGGTGGTGAGAGACCACAGGCCCTTCACCCACAAAGAGACTTGTGACCAGGTAAGGAACAGAGATCTCTTGGAGGTGGTACATTGCATGGGGGCCAAGAGATAAAGTCACACATACTAGGAAAAAGGGTGGACTAAGATTCCAAATTCTTGGATATTTGTCTGGACTGAAGCCGTTCTCTAAACCTCTTAGACTCATAGACTCATAGACTCTAGGACTGGAAGGGACCTCGAGAGGTCATCGAGTCCAGTCCCCTGCCCTCATGGCAGGACCAAATACTATCTAGACCATCCCTAATAGACATTTATCTAACCTACTCTTAAATATCTCCAGAGAGGGAGATTCCACAACTTCCCTAGGCAATTTATTCCAGTGTTTAACTACCCTGACAGTTAGGAACTTTTTCCTAATGTCCAACCTAAATCTCCCTTGCTGCAGTTTAAGCCCATTGCTTCTTGTTCTATCATTGGAGGCTAAGGTGAACAAGTTTTCTCCCTCCTCCTGATGACACCCTTTTAGATACCTGAAAACCTCCTGTCTATATCCCCCATCACTGAAAGGGAACCGCCTCTGGCTTTTCACCACTGACTTGGTGAGTAACACCTTTGCTTATGCCAAGTTCCTGGCCAGTTCACACATGCTTACTCTCTGTTCCCTCTTCCCTTTGGGCTCTCACCCATCTGTGCCCCTGGAATCACTCTCGCCCTGTACTGGATGCTGCGGTTTGCTCTGACATGCCTTACCTTCCCAGCACTCTCCACTGGGGTCACTGAGGCCAGAACCTTCACAATAAAATCCAGAGGGACAAAGCTGGCACTCAGAAGCCATGCTCTGCCCTAGCAGGTTGGAAAAGGTACCAGGTGGGCAGAGCCTGGGCATTGTTGACCCTGCAGCTGAGAGAAGAAAAACAAAACATAACAAACTGACTATGAAACAGTCTAAAGGCTGCTGCTCTCAGGAAACAAGGACTGAAGGAGCCCAGACTGACACAGAAATAATAGTCAATCTTTTATAAAGCACTTTTCACCCATAGGTCTTGAAGTGCTTTACAAAGGCAGTTCAGGTTCACTAGCCTCATTTAACAGATCAGTAATCTGAGTCAGAAAGGAGAAGGGACTTGCTCAAGGCTACACAGCAGAAGAGCCAGGAATAGAAGCCAAGTCTCTGACTACTAGGCTGTGCTCTATCCACCAGTCCACTCTGCCTTCCACTATTTTGTTGCAAAATCACTGATCAGCAGGCTAAGCATTCTGTGGCTAGGCATTCCCACCCCGGGGTCAGGGCATTCCAGATACTCACTGCAGTAGGTGCCCAGGGGGCAGATATTCCCAGTAACACCATCAGTTGGTTTAGAGCTGGCTGCTCCTCCTGTGCAATAAAACCCAGCGGCACATTTCCCGCTGGGTTCAGACAGACCTGGGGGATGGAAAGGACAAAGGGGCTCAACCTGAGGCAAAACACTGTGACAGTGAGATGGAAGCAGGAGCACGTGGGTCAACAGCCTGCAAGGCAGTGGGCTCCAATCTTCCTAAAGGGGAAGCATCAGAAGAGATAGCTGAGCTCCATTCTCATACAAGAGATCTGACTGATCCCCAGGGCCCAACAAGTCATAAGCAGCTTTGTGCCCCTAAAAAGTATTAAGCTAATAACAGCTTATGTTAAACACACCAAAATGGTATTGAAAGAATAATAAAAACAGCAGGGAATAAATGAACCAAAGCCTGTATCTCCAGCCCCAGTGGAAGCAGAGAATGAAATGTGTCTGATGGGACACTCTGACCTCTTAGAGCCAAGAGGCTTGGACAATTGGGCTCAGCTTCAGGACACTTTCAAGTGCTTATCCAGACAAAATTTATGAGATTTGAACATTGCTGGCTATTACCACCGGGAGGCTCAGTGACTCACTCAAGGCCACAGAGTGACCTATGGCAGAGTCAGGAATAGATCGTAGGTCCCCGGGCTCCCTAACGGGAAGTCAGTGTAAGTACAGTGGCTGGAGGCATTGCTGAAATAGCAAACTCATTGGGAAACAGAGACAAATATTTGCACCAAAATTTTCTCCTTCAAACTGCCCCATGACACCTCAACTCCAATTTGCATGGCTATATCCTCACCTGATGCATGGCAGTAAAACCCTGGAGGGCAGAGAATGGGCTCAAGGCTGCCCTCAGGGCAGTAGAACCCAGCCATGCACTTCCCTCCGGTGGCAGTGGCTGGACACAGGCAGTTGGCATTGGTGTAATTATCCAGGTCGAAGGGCTGTGCGGTCCATGCAGCCGATACACAGAACCAGCCTGAGCAATGAACACACAAACAACATGGCTGAGAAAACAGCAGCAGCAGTGGAGCCCAAAGAGTTAGCATGGATAAACAAGGTGTATGGTACATTACCTTGGTATAATAGTGAATCCCACAGTGCACGCAACAGGCCAATGGTGCCAGGGTATAACATCACCATGGTATAATAGGGAATATGTTGTGCACGTGACAGGCTGATGGTGCAACAGCATAACACCAGCATGGTATAAAGATAAATACAACATGCATGTAACAGTGTAATGGTGCAACCATGTACCACCACCATGGCATATAATGATAAAATCTATAACAACCCCAAGATCAGTTCTTCATTGCCTGGACTAGCAGGGACTGGGAAGGCTGCAGAGAGAGTTGCTTTCAGTCTCCTGAGTGGGAAGGACCAATACCATCCAGCCACTTCAGGTGGCTTCACAGAGAGACTCTAGAAGGCACCACTTCTGGCCCATTTAGGCAAGGACCAGCCAAATAATCTTCAGGCCTTACTAAGAGGAGACCATTCTCCGTGCCCAGTATGCACACGGTGCTGCTCCTGCTGGGCTAAACTCCAAGGCTTGAATTCTCATTTGCATTGAAGATGGAGTGCTGTAAAGAGCCCTTCACATAAAGGAGGATCAGGTCTTTAAAGCCTACATGAGTTACAGTGCGAGTGCCCCTGTGTACAGAGACAGAAGAGCCATCTCAGGGCAAGAGCAATGTGTACACATGCTGGCACATTTGTTGCCATCTGTACATAAACACAGGGCATGGGGCTAGTTGGGAACCTCATAGGACCCCTCCACCCTTCAGATCATGAGGCCAAACTGACCTGGACTCACCTGCATCACACTTCCCTGACACGGCCGTTAAATTCTCCTTCCCACAGTAGTGCCCGGGGGGGCAGGGCAGGCAGCTATCCAGGCTCTGGGTCATGGGGTCAGGGTTATAATAACCCCGGGGGCAAGGAAACTCAGTGGCAAACCTTGTTGCTTAGAAATGAAGAGAGAGAGAGAGAGAGAACTTTTCCTGGTATTCATAGGACATAAATACAATTCGTGCTACAAGTTTTTACATTATAATTGAACACTGCCCCTGTTGGTGTATCTCAGCTCGCCCTGCATATGGGGTAGCTCAGACGGCAAGGCCCAGTCAGTTTCTGGACTCCGCTGAGGTTGCAGATAAGGGGGATTCAAGCTAGTTGTGTTCATGACTTGTGTGATCCAGATACTTGTTCACGAATAACTGGACTGAGACCAACTAGCTCATTTCTCAGAAGCCACTGTTGCATTTAGAACATGACTATTTTAATCTGCCCAATGGCATGTTTAGGACTACAACCCCATGTCCCAGGAGCAGGGCTTGTTTCTCACCTTTGGGGCAGTAGAAGCCAGGTGGGCAGGGGTAGGCATGGTAGCTGGTGGTGTTTTCAGGACAGTAGTAGCCAGCTGCACAAGGTGAACACGCAGCTTGCCTGGTCAGGTTGTTATAAGTTCCTGCAAGGCAGGGAAGGGGATAGCTGGTCCCTTCTGGACAGAAGTGGCTCACAGGGCAAGGGCCTCCTTTGTGCCATATGTCTGCGAGGAAGAAAGTGAAACACAGTGGAAACGAAGGCAAGAGATTGCAGCCAGACACTGGATGTTTCTCTCTTGTTGTGGCATTGATCTCATGAGGGAGATTGAGAGGATGCAGTGCCAGGTTAGAAAATTACCAGACACCATTCTCCAGGGTATCTGAGCTGTGGGAACGATCAATGCAGCAGGCACAGAGTCCTTCCTTACAATGTACTTCACAGGCAAGACTGAGCCAAGTCTTACCCAACATTTAGCCTCCCTACAATTTTCCATGAAAACGTTTTCATGCACTAGCCTCACTTGAACCAGCTTTGGAGAACATGGAAGGAGACGGAACAGCCATCGGGAGAATTGAGGTTCTAGGCCTCGGAAATTATTTCTCCTCAGATTGCATGGAGTATAAAGGCAAAGATAGGGGGAGAGTGGGATACCTCCAGTACTGGTGGAAGCCTGTAACTTAACTCTGCTGCAGTGCCCAACATACGCAGCTATTGGGATAGTGTAGACCAGCGGAATGTGACTTCCCATTTCACATGTGCATGTGTTGTTTCAAATACCCCTCCCTAGAGGGCAATGGGCATGGCTTATGTGAGGACCTGGCCAAAGTGAGATATATAAGGGCATTAAGTAGATAAGAGGAACAAGAATAGTTCATCTGCTAGTGGGAGGGATCCGGCAGCTGAGTAGGCTGCAGACAATAGACAATAGCTATTAGGGAGATGCAGAAAATGAGGTCAGCAAATGAGGGAGAGATTAAAGGGGTGGGGGAATCCTGGGAAATCAGGTCCTATTCCCCAAGGTATGTTTAGATCCAGTGTGGCCAGGTGGCAATGCTTTAGGCAAAGTCAAATGCCTGATAGTGAAAGCTGTAGGCAGGTGAAGGCACCACTTACAATGAATCACCCTGGCTTAAGGTTTATTGTACCTTCACCCAGTGACATCCTCACCTGCTGGGGATGAGGAGAAGGCTCCAGATAGGCAGTAGTAGCCGGCTGAGCAGGATCCTGAGGGAGCTGTGAGACCGGTTGAGCTGCAGTAATAGCCAGGTGGGCACACAGTGCAGCTTGACTCCAGCCAGAGGTAGAGTCTGGGGAGGCAATTGTGGCATAGCTGGGAACGAGGGCAGCTAAGGCCAATGTACCTCATTTGCCACCAATACCTAGCATCACGTGCTGTGATAAATATTCCTCTTTACAGGAGCCACTTTGCTCTATATATCAATCTAGGGACAAAAATCACACTTCTTCGATCCAGAAACCACAACATGATATAGCTCCACCTCTTCTGTACCACCGCCACAGTCCCACAACCTATCCTCCAATATCACAAATCACATCACTGCCCAGCGCTCAACATCCAGTACATTTGCCCATTCATTTTTTCATTCATGTGCTGTCCCAAGTGTGGTTCAGTCCTTTCCCTGTGTTTCATTCTGTATACTATCAATGTGCTGGCATCGGCGCTGCAAACAAGTCTCAACTCGTGGGGGACTGAAGGAAGCCTGAGGCTTACATAGTCAGTACAAAAGCACCTGCATGGTGAACCATACAGCACCACACTCTGCTGCTTAAAGAGTAAATATGAAAAACCACCTAGTGGAGAGACTACAGAAGCAGGTTAAAGAATGCACCTGCCCATGGGAACAGCAGGAGAAAGACAGAGCCTCTGTTTTCAAGCCAGCATGACCACAGCCAAAGAGTTCACCTGTTCGAGAATGTGCCCACTGGGCATGGAAATGGGATGCTGGTACCAGCTGGGCAAAAATGCCCAGGTGGGCATGGGCCTCCAGTGCTTGTATTTGTGGCTCCATCAGGGTTTGGGACACTGGCTCCTGTATTGAAACACAAAGGGAAAACAAATCCCAAGTGACAAACATTGCAACCCTTTGGCCACTTTCGCCCTTGTGGCCAGGGTGGCCAAACTGGCACTTCTACAGTGGAGATAGGGACTCCTGCCCTGTGGCGGGGTGGTGGGGCTAGGGGCTTCTGTCCAGAAGGGATGGAGTCTAGAGACTTCATCCTCACAGGAGGCGCCTGCCAGGACTTGGGGCTGAAGCCCTGAGCTCCACGACCCTGCTGCAGAACAGAAGCTCCAAGCATGTGCGCCTGGCTCTTGAACTTCTGAAGATTATTGAATGTGGCTCAGAGGATCAGTAAGTTTGGCCACTCCTGGCATAAACAAAGGTATGTACTGTGTTTAACATAAGCTCTCCTTGCATTAAGATGCCACCATCACAGATGGAGGCTTGTTTCTGAATATTCCATGTGGACTGGACTCCATCCAGAGGAAAATCTTAGACTTGGACTCAGTATCAATAAAATATTAATGAGAATCTCCCGAGAGAGAAAGCGCACGGGTAAAGATATTAATCTAAGGAGTGGCCAGGCCTAACAACCTCACACAGTAAAAAATTAGTTCACGCATTTAAAAACCATGAGAATTTTATTTTTTTTTAATTGGGTTGATTTGATTTGTTTCCATTGTACTTGGGTCACATTTCAGGCTTTGCTCTACAACCATGGGGACTAGAAACTTACTTTTTTTTCCCTAAATCAACACTGAAATTCTCATGAAATCACAGGAATCCAGGACCAGAGGGCTTTAAGAAAAACAGCAAATATTCTGGACATGGGCAGCACAAAGAAACCCATGTGGTTTGGTAAACAAAACCTTTGGAGTGTTTTGTATTATACAGAAGGACTGGCTCTGGCCAAAGCCCAGAGCTGCTGCTGCTCCCCTCTCATCTTGCAACCCCGTGGCTCTGAGAAATCTGAGTTCTGATTCTTTATGAGTGTCATCGCAAAAAGTCTGAGGCATCTGCTCATGCACCAGAATCAACCTCCCATACTTTGCAAATAATTTCTGTCACTTGCCAAGAGTTGATACATAGTTTCTAGCCCAAGCCTGCCAAGTAAGCACTCATAATCTAAGAGATTACACTGTTTGTCCTGCCAACCAACCATGCCAACACCATCATGCCAACCTCATGCTCCAAAGCCACTCTGCCATCACCTCATATTAATTCTACTGCACCAGCTTCCTATCAGAGTGCTAACATGCCAACCTCACACACCAGCCCACTTTGCCATCCTCTGTCCAAAGCTTCTATACCTACCTCATGCCTCAGTAATCTGATGGCAACCTCGCTTTCCAGAAGAAGGCAGGACGAATTAAACAGACAGAATAGAAGAGCTCAAGGAATATGGAGAAGATAAGGACCCCATTCTCTTTCTCCCTTTGCCCTCGGGAATGCTAAGTCAAGTACCTGCTGTGCAGAAGAATCCTGGCCAGCAGGGGCCACTCGGAGAGGATAATCCCCATTCTCCACAAAACATCCCTGGAGAAATACACAGGGGAGAGAGTATCATTTAACTGGAAAGAGCACTGGGAAAATCAGAGTACAGTGTGCACTTCTGAGCAGGGAGAGGGTGAATCAGTGAGAGAGCCCATCATAGCATCATCACAACTGGTAAAGCAGCTTTCCAATTTAAAATTTGCTCCTGTGAGACACCATGGATGTTAGAGCATCCTTATCTCCTCCAGGGCAGTATCAGATATTGGTTCACAAGGGTGACACTACAGATAGCTTTTAAGTATATTTTTATATCATTGTTTATTTTATATTTGTTTCCTGGAGGTAAAATGAATTCATTAGGGGTTTGGGACAGTGGCGCCAATTCAAACATTTCTTGGGAGGTGGGGGAATTCCAGTCCCTGCCCCTCCCAGCAGGAACCCTATTCCGGTTCTTGCTCATCCCCCCACCCTCTTCCTGCAGGGATCCCCACTGTCCCTCGGGTGTGGAGTTTCCCCTCTCTCTTACTAACATAATGCCTGAGCTGGTACCTTCAGCAGTGGAGTTCTCAGCAGACTCCCCTGCACTCTGCCGTACTGGAACAGACTCCCTGTGCACTAGATTGCAACACCATTTGGCCTGGCTGTGATGAAGGGGCAGACGGGTCAAATTTTAATGGCGCTGCAATCATGCAGCAGCAGTACAAGACTGCTGCTTAAAAATGGTCAGTCCATGCCCTTCCCCACCAGCGCCCCAGCCTATGTAATTGTGAGAAAGTGCAAAAATCTTGGGGTGAGGTGTTTCCCCCTCTGAACTCCCAGCTGGCAGCACTGGTTTGGGAAAAGAGGTGACACATGGAGTGATCTCTCTCTTACAGAGTGGTCTGCAGGATGCGAGAGATGAAGAACTACTGCTCTAAGAGATATCCTTACCTGCAGGGCATTGCTGGCACCTCTCGGCCTGGCTGATTCCATGATATGGGTTGTAACTCCCCGCTGGACAAGGGTAAAAGCTGGTTCCAGTCTCCTGGGGGCAGTAAAAGCCAGGTGGACAATGGTGCATTATGCCGTGCTGACAGTGAAACCCAGCTGGACATGGGAAGCATTTGTCTTGACCTGAGAGGGCAGTTCAGGAAGGGGAAGAAAAAGCACCACTGAATGGACTCACTTCTGTAGGACTCTTACTTGCCTGGTTCTAGGCTTGAAATAGAAGAACTGGAATGGTATTTTCTTTGCTTTCCTGTCTTCACTGGTCTTTATACACACTGGAAAGCTCATGAGGTAGTTTCTTTTAGCAAGCTTTCCAGCCCTGGTTTGCAGGTTGGGGAAGTTTGCAGAAGCATCTACATTTCTGGGTGCTTACCCAAAAGGCCAATGGCCACTGTAAGGGGATTTCTACTCACCTCCAGGTCTGCCCACTTGATGGACGCACAACAATGAGGAAATCTAGTTGAAAAGCTAACAGCTCTGTTATTGTAGAATGAGAGCTGCTTCTGTGCTTCTGGGATTTGGGCTGCTGTAGGAGTGACACATATGGAACATTGTCCTCTGGGACACATCATCCCAGGACACAGTGAAACAGTTGTCTCCCCGTCATGATGCAGTATTCTCATGGTATGACAGTGCAACAGCCCTGAAAATATTTGGGGCTGTATTTTCATGTCTTTCAGCCCAGCTTGCAGGACATGGGATTGACCCACTCCAATCAGAATAGGTGGAAACCTGCTTTGACTTGCAGGGTTATTTATAACCATGCTGTAAGGGTTAATGCTTGTCACACTGCTAACTCCTTGGCGGCACAGATTTACAGGACTTTAAATAGTGTTCCACACACTTATGCCAGCAAGTAATTTGTTCTGGTAGGCATATTGCACCATAATAGGGTAACAGGAGAATAACACTGGAGCCGTGGAGTACAAACTGGATTTCTAGTTCCATCCCAGTTAGATGGTAGCTTAAGCAAAGCAGCCCTCTCCCCAAACCCTGACCTGTTGCATTGCTGTATTCCCCATCTTGGCAGGGGGAGGGTGCTGCTGAGCCTGCAAGGCAGAAGTGTCCTTCAGGACAGAGATCCCCCGTCACAGCATCCACTGGCCTTGGGGTCCGTGCCCCTCCTGTGCAGTAATAGCCTGAAAGTAGAGAACACAGGGAATCACTCAGCCTGTCTTGCTGCAGAAGTGGGAGAGCACTCAGCAGAAAATAAGAACCATTATAGTGATGGTGTGAATGAATTGGCTGGTAGTTGGAAAAGTTGTTGACATGTCTCACCTGGTGCACAAAGCCCTGTAGGGGAAATCCGGCCTGCCACATTGCAGAAGAACCCAGGGGGACAGGGTAGACACCAGCTGGCATCCTGGGCTCCCCTCCTCTCGTTCCAGGTACCGGCAGGGCATGGCATCTCACTTGGGTGTTTTGTGCCAGCAGGGCAGTAATAGCCTGCTAGGCAAAGATCACCAAAAGGAAGTCCAACCTGAATCAAGGAAAACAAGGTGGATGTTGTACCTGATGCACTTCACAGTGTGTTAGAGGGTCAAGCTTCATCAGCCTATCCAATACTCACAGGTGAGGTGCTGTTGGACCCTTGGGCACAATAATATCCTGGCTGGCACAGTCCCTGAGGCATGGCCAGACCAGCTGTGCTGCAGTACATGCCTGCCATACAGGGTTTGCAGGATCCTGTCCCCATGGCACCGAGTACGTCCATGTAAGTACCCTGCACAGAGAAAGCTATTGAAGCCCTCAGAAGGCAAGAAATCTCCAAGGAAGAACTTCTAGATGGAAGGAAACACTCTTGGTTCTTACCACTGGACATGGGAGAGGCAGTATACTCCGAGCTGGGCAGTAATGCCCTTTGGGACAAGTTACAGGTTCAGCCAGGCCAGTCTGATTGCAAAACATCCCCTCTGGGCACTCTCTACACAGAGACTGACCAAGGACCTAGGGGAAGAACACAGCAGGAACTGAGTGTCAGAGCCTCCTTGTTCAGAATGAAAGTTGTGAGCAATGTGGAGGGTGTCACAGGCCCACGTGCTGTTGTGGATAACACCATGTGTCTGGATAGCAACAAAAGGCGTACGGTTTACAAAGCAATCTAAAGACGTCAGAGCAGATCCCCGTCCTGGACTGCAAGATATACTGTCCCTCTTCCACCCCACTCCAGACACAGTCAGAATTTAGTCTGTTGCAGCTGGGTGAGCATCAAGCTTGAGAGAAAACCTGAAGCCAACAGATTTTCACTAGTCTGGTGCTAACATCTCACATGTATCTGCCCCCCTGATTCAGATTCTGAAGGCTTCTATGGACCCAGAATAGTCAGTAGCTTAGTTCATTGCACTTACAGGCTGGAAACTCCCAAGAGGGCAGGGTTCTGGTCTGAAAGCTCCGGCCAGGGAATAATGCCCCTCCATGGCCACATGCTGAAGGGCAGTCTTGGCAGCTCCAGTACAGAAGTAGCCTGGTTTGCATGGTCCAGTGGGAGCTTGGCTGTTTGTCCCATCACAGTACAGCCTTGGTTTGGGAAAACACACATCGTAAGTAGAAACATTTCCTTTTGCCACAGGAAAGCATTGTCTTAAAACAGTAAATGCCCCACTAACTGGTTGGAATCACATAGGATTCACAGATCCCCTATGTTCTTGGATCTTGTAGGGATAATGCAGGAAAGGCCATCCTTCATCCAGAATTTAATTATTTTGATCAAGACAGTAAAGTCTTATATTTCACAGTTTGATACTGAGAAGAATAAAGCTTCCTTCCCCTTAGTAACTGTTGGGAAAATGTGAACCTAAACTTTTTAGTAGAGATCAGATAAGCTCACAAAAGTTCAGATGCTTCCCCCCACCGCCTCAACCCTCAAACTCCTAGCTCCACAAGCCTGGGTTGGAAAAGCACACAAGGGAGATATTCTCATGAGATTCCTGGTAGATTCCTGGATGGAACACAAATACTATCAGATACCTCTTTGTTATATTGGCCTGTATCTTACTGGCTGGAAACTGGGTGCACAGGAATGCAGTAATGGGAAAATACCAGGGTGGAGGGAAGGTTTGGATTCACTCTGAGCTTTGGGTTTTGGTGAGGGAGAGCTAATATTTTATTCAGACTTGTTGTCCCTTTCATAATAAATTATAAATAAAATTGCACGGGCCACCAAACACCAGATTTTACTGACAACATTTACTAGAATACAGAGATGCACCAATCCAAAGGTCAGATGCATCCGCCTTAAGTTTACATTCCTCACCACTGGCTGCTCTGTGTCACAGCCTGAAGATTCTCTATTTTATGTATGCTTACCCACTAATATCTGACAGCAGCTGTGTGTGTCCTAGAGGATGAAACCCTTATAGTTATTATTAGAGCCATACACTGTCCTTCATAATCATCCATGCAGCTTAACAGACTCTTAGACTCTAAGGCCAGAAGGGGGCCGTTGCAATCATTGAATCTGCCCTCCTATATAACACAGGCCAGAGAACTTGCTAAAATAATTCCTAGAGCAGAGCTTTGAGAAAAATATCCCATTTTGATTTAAAAATGGAGAATCTACCACAATCCTGGGTAAATGGTTCCAATGGCTAATTCCTCTCACTGATAAAGATGTGTGCTTTTTTCAGTCTGAATTTGTCTAGCTTCAGCTTCCAGCCATTGGAAACCATGGCTGTCAATGGGAATGCCACACACTGAACAAGGGGATGAATACCCTCACCCCGTCTAAACAACTAAGGGCATCCCCCTGACAAGGACTAGCATGAATTGGTTGGAGGGTCTCTAGGTCATGGCACCCTGCATTTAAGATTTAGCAAGCCTAACTTTAAGCATGTGATGAGCCAAGCATGTTCCTCACTGCAGGTCCCCCTGATGATCACATGGCCTGGTTTATGGCAACGGGAGAGCAACCACACTTCAGCCTTATAAAACTGAGCAATGTTCTTCTGCAGAATGGGAAACTTACCCAGGTGGGCAGTCCAAGCACTGCTTCAGGCTCCTCAACCCACTCACATTACTGTAGGTCCCCGGAGGACAGGGTGTAGGTGAGAGGGATCCAGGTGGGCAGTACGCTCCAGCAGGGCAGATATCACCTGTCACACCATCTGTGGGCAACTGAAATTGGAAAACAGATCCTTTAACAATTAATAGAGAAAGAAGTAACTGTATCATATGAGATGAGTATGTTAAAGGGCTGCACTGTTTTAGTCCCAAGTCTATACAGAACCTTACATCAATGGAAGTGTTTTCCTTTTTTTTTAAATTCCCACAACATCGTTTTTTGTTTGCATGTAAAGACTCCCTTACCATGTGTGCAACCTAAATATTGCAGCACTGTGCTAGTGCATGGGAGCTAGAAAGAGAAACTGACTATAAAGAAAGGTGATAATGATAAGTATCTCTCTGATGTCCAAGCTGAGAGCAATGCAGGAAACGGACAGAGACCATTACTGGTGAAAAGGAAAGTAGATCTGAAAATCTTGTCACTTTCAATGACAGATAGGCCCAGATTGGCACATGGGAGTCCAAAGCTCTGAACACTGGAGAAGTTCAGACCTGGGTGTAAATCTGAGGCCTAATTTTGCCTCTTGGGTTTCTCCACTAAATCAGAACCTAGAATTCAAACTTCTCAAAGTTTGTGGCTGTTTGGATCCATGTTCTAATCTGGATCCTACCTCTCCAGCTCAAGACCATATCTAGTTTTAATAATAGATAGCATTCATTAATAATAGAGAGAAGAAAATTCACTGTATTCATGGATTTTTTTTAATTGAATAGTTTTGCATGGGATGGTAACTTGAATGAAACTATGCCAATTTACACCTGCTGATGATATGGCTAGCCCTTGTTATTTAGCTTGTCCTTTCAGTTATAAGCGCTGAGACTGGGATAACAAGATCATGGGACTCGATCTTTTGTCCGTCTAAGTCACAGGCAAATTTCCCATTGACATCACTGGCAACAGAGACAGCCATGAGCACACAGCGGGGAGAATGCTCAGCACAAAGGGCTGCAGAGCTAAGGCTCCGGGGGTACGTCTCAACTGCATCTGGGAGCAAGCCTCCAAGGCCAGGTAGACAGACTCACTTTAACAGGGCTTGTGCTAGTGTGCTAAAAATAGCTGTGTCAACCTTGCAGCACTGGCAGCATGGGTTAACTTGAGCTTGGACCTGGGGGTAGGACAGGCTTCAGCTTGGGTACCTGGGCCCAGCCCTGACCAGTGCCACAACATCCACACAGCTATTTCTAGGGTGCAAGCTTGATCCCCCTAGTGCAAGTCTGTTTATACGGGCTGGGAAGCTTGATTCCAGCTGCAGTGTAGGCTTACTCTCGGAGTCTTTCCCTCCTGGGCCAATGAAGGAGATGGCAGAGGAGCCCAACTTTGAGTGAAGAAGAACTTAACATACAACTTACTGGTATCACTGCTCTGCCCCGGCAATGGAACCCAGCCTCGCAGAGGCCACTGGGGCCTGTCTGTCCTTGGCCAGCACAGTAGAACCCACCTCCACACGGGCTGCAGTCCAGTAGCGCAGCCAGCTCCTTTCTGCTACCATATGTGCCCTCCGGGCAGGGCTCAGGACGGGAGCTACCTCTGGCACAGTAAGAACCCTGCAAAACAAAGCCAGGTTCTCACAAGGCTAAAAGCTCTTACAATAAATCCAGACTTGGCCTATCTGCCTCCCCTTTTATTACAAAACCACTGCAGAACAACTTACAGCTGGGCAAGTTTTGGGCTGTGTCATGGCAGGAGAGTCACAATAGTACCCTGCAGGACACGGTTTGCAAGTATTTCTTCCTTCCACAGCAGAACTATCCCAGTAGAAGCCAGGCAGACAGGGAAAAGAGAAGGGGAATCCAGTCCCTGGGGGGCACGTGTATCCTGGGGGGCAGTCTCCAGTCTGGGAAACAAAAGACAAAAGGGATCGTCAGTCCTGGGGCTGTCCTTGTTGTTTCGAAATGGGATGGGTGAATCAGTTCAGCTACAATAAGGAGTGGCTTGAGCTTTGGCCAGAATTGGAAACTTCTATTATTATTGGAGTTGGACAGAAAAGGCAAAAGAAAAAGAAAATCCTATAACATTTTTTAAATTAAAATTTGCCCTGTTTTTTTTTTGGGGGGGGGAGAATTAGTCAAATTTTTGATGAAAAAAGTCAATAAAATCTCAAATTTTGAAAAACGTCCACCAGCTCTCTTTGTTTATTTATTCTTGTTCATTTTGTTGAGTGCTGACAATGTGCTCGGTGCTGTACAAAGCCCAGTTAGAAAAGAGAGTCCATATCTCACGATACAAGCTGTTAAAGGAAGAAGCGTGGGAGCTGAAAGAGAGCAGAAAGAGGTGTAGGAGATCATTGATGGAGGGGATGGGAGAAAAAAGGGGTGTGGTTGAGGTACAAAGAGAAGATGGCTTGATGGCTGGAAAGAGGGAGGTTGTTGCATGAGCAAAGGGCAAGGTGAATGAAGGTGCAAAGACAAGAGTGGATGCAATAGACAAGAGAACCTAACTGCAGAATATCAGCCTCATTTTGTCTCCTGATCTCAGGTTAAAGGACCCTCTGGCTCACTCCTGCTACAGTGTGGAATGACTGGGCCCTTGAGATGCCTACAGAGTTCTGGGGGCTGAGACTCTTCCCTCAGAGAACATCTACATTGTAGCTGGGAGCATGCTTTTCAGGCAGGTAGGCAGACATGCTAGCCCCCCGGGAGGTAGTATGGGCAGAGGCTTAGGTTAGCTGCCTGAGAATGAATCCAGGGACCTGGGTGGGTTTGTACTCAGGCGACTAGCCCAAGCTATTGCCCATGCTACTGCAGGCTACCCAATGATTTTTAATGAGCTAGCTCGAGCAGGTGGGAATCATGCTCCTAGCTACAGTATAGACTTACCCCCACTGAGCAGGGAAGGGTAACACGGCAATGACAAACTTCTCTCTCTCAGATGAAAGTTTGGCTCCCCTCATGCTGCTGAACCTCTAATCTAATTATTTTTATCACACATTTCTTCTTTAAATCTCTTATTGATGTGGGAGTCCCAGGTCTTTGGAGACAGGATTACCAAAATGACAGCTCCCAAAACCTGGGAGTACCTTTCATGGGCTGTATTTCATCAGAGCATCATAAGGCAGGAGCACTGGATAGACAAGCAACATGCTAACTATTACTGAGAAGGCTCCATCACCAGAGTCACTGTAGAAGGGCTCTTAGGTCTGAGAGCACTCACTGGATGGGGAATTCCTCGGGGCTCTCTCCATTCCCTGTAGCAGTACTTCCCTGCAGGACATAGCAAGCATTCTTCCACTCTGCCCAGACCCTTCTGCTCACTGTAGGTTCCATTAGGGCAAGGTCTAGCATGAGAGTCCTGGAAATGAAACACAGACGGCTCTTTAACATAGTATTATCACTACTGCATCCCACAATGCAAAACCTCCTACTGCAGAACACACAAAAGAGTCCCACTTGGGTCTGGGAACAAACATATGGGAAAGGATATTGGGAGCCAGATGTGGAGGCAGCAAAGATGATATTGGGGAGAGCAGAGGGAGGCATCAACATTTAGCAGCCACAGATCTACACTCAACTTTGTGATGATCTGTCAAGGTGCCTCCATTTATCATAGGTGCAGCTACACACTGTACCCAACTATGGGTTTAGATGCTTCACCAAGGGGATTGGTGCTCACATGCACAATCCAGTGGTTCAGAAAGTTATTTTCCTGCCCGTCCCCTCAGTTCCTAACAGACACTGTTAAGGCTCTTGGGAATCCTTTTGCCTTCTTCTGGAGCTGGGATTCTCCAATCTTTCCATTCTGCAGATTGTTTCGTAACAGAGGTGCTACGTGTTTCAAGAGCATTAATTCCATTTCTGGCTAACAGAAGGTACGGTGAAAGGCAACCACATAGACCTTGCTCTAGATTCTAGAATTCTTATCCAGACACATGCTCCTTGTAGCAGGAACCGTCTCTTTGTCTCTTTATTATTATTATTATTATTACATTAAAATTATCTAGTGGCAGCAGCACCCACAATGTGATGGGTTCTCTAGAGACATCTAAAAAAGAATAGTCCCTACCCTGAGTAGCTCCCAGGTAGATGGACAAGTAGACAGAGAAAGTTAAAAAGAAGGGAAACAACATATTTTTATTTTATAAAACATACATCTTAAATCAGTTCTCTGTAGGCAGCATGGTAGAAATGATAACTGTGGATGGGGTACGAATAACAGTAAGGAGGAAATGTGTATTAATTACATGTAGATAATATAAAAACCTTAATATAAACTGAATGCAATTTCCAACAAGAAAAACCAAACTACTAAAAACATCCTTAAAGATACAGCTGGGAAGGTAAGAAAGAAGTCAGAGAGAAAAGTAAAGAGGCCCAACGTTATGGCACAACTTTATACATGCAGCAAACAGCAAGCTCTCTGAACACCAGGAAATTATGGAAACCAGAGTAAAAAGATCAAACAGCCTAGACCTGGTAAGGACTCCAGCAGCAAGACAGACTCCATTCTAGCTTCCCAAAAGCAAAGCCCAGAAGATGAGAGAATGGTGGACAACAATAACCAAATTGATCCCCTTACAATGTCACCCCGGGGACAATAGTATCCTCTTGGGCAGGCATTTCCGTTGGCATCTGGAGCGACTGCCTGTCCTTCGGGGCACAACAGCCCTGCAGGGCAAACCATAGTAAGTAGCATGGCCTCCCTGCTGGTGATTTCATCAGCACAGTAATGTCCAACAAGACAGGACAAGCAGGAGGCAGAGCCTGGGTCCTACAGGATAGAGGACACATGATACAATTTACATTTTCACAGCACAAAGGGACCCCAAAGCATTTTGAAAGTTATGTCCAGCCCAGGCACAAAATACTTTGCATAGGAATGCAGCTAACTCTGGGGTGGAGTATTGCACATAGGTAAACAAATTGCCCCAAAACCACTGTAGCTGGGTGGAATCACTCAAGCCTCAGGACACTATGACAAAACCCTATTCTTACAGAAAGTATCATGGCATCTTTAATACTCGCAAAGAAAATAGAGGAACTCCAGTTTTAAGGTCTCACAAAACATACCTCTATAGACAAAAAACATGTAATTCAATTTATTAACTGTGGAAGCATGAAAGACTGAGCCTCTCAACTGGGAAGCTCCCCCTGCCATTGCCCACAGCTTATCTGTGGATAAAGGACTTTGCTCCCCAGCTCTGTCAATCCAACAGCTTTCATCAGTACAATAGGAAAAGAGAAGAACACGGGAATCCCCTGTTCCCCGCAGCCTCTCCATGTCACACTGGATTGGAAGGCACAACTGAGAGATAATCTGGGTCTATCTGTCATACATAAATCCCCATTCATCATTTATCTCCCCTCTGATCTTAATGAATAGTTCCAGCAATGATTACCAAATCTCTGCCGCAATAGAAAGTTGGCCCGGGTAGAGATAGTAGGGCAGTTTGATAGCGATGACATGCCGGTTTCCCATCAATATGGAAATTTGGTAATTATCACTAGAATTATTCATTACAGCTTAGTGACAGACAAATAAGGAATAGACCCAGCTTTGTTTGTCAGAACAGCTATCTCACCCATTGTCCCCTTCTGTGAATCTGACCCATTGTTTTACCTTCCACAGTCAAATGAACATTTGATTCCATTGCAATCCCCCAGGAGCTGGGGCTGAACAGAGGAGCCTGCTCCCATCATTCCTCTGCAGTAATTAGCTGACATTGAAGGGGAAAAAACCCATTCAAATTACAAACATCTATAAAACTGTGAGCAGCCAGCTGGGAGAAAACAAATGAAACCAGAACCTTTTAACACAATGGACATTTCCATGGCAATTGGATTGTGGTTACAGCTGTTCCTTTAACTTGCATTCATAATCATAGAAATTAGGGTTAGGACTGATCTGTGCAGAGACTCAGAACCGTGAACCTGCAGGATCATTTCCTATATTATACTCTCCAGGCCTTTCTTTGGGTCAGTTTTTAAAAGAACAACAACGGTGACAATGCTTCTCCATTGCTTTCCGTAAGAAACAACTCCACAGTCAAATAGACTCTACTGTGAGGTCTTGTCTGTATTTAACTTAACATTTCCCATCATTTCATTCCTACCAGTGCAGCTCCACTATTGATAGACAGGCCACAGGCATTTCTACCAACATATCATCTACACCAGCTCTCAGCATGCTTAGATGACAGAACAGTAGTACTGCCAGTGCCTTGTCTACACTAAGGCTCCCACTTCTGCTACTTCCACTGTCAATGCCAGGGTGAGAAAGTTAAGAAAAAGCTCATTGCAGACCCAGCCTTGGAACCCAAGGGGAAGGGACTATTTTGGTCCATGGTTTGAGCTTCCTTCCCTGCCACCCTTCAATTCTTGTGCTGCACAGCAATTAGCATGAAACAATTGCCACTTACTGAAAAGCTGCCAGCACCACACGGTTGGGGAGCCACAGTGCCAAGCTCAGGGCAGTGGTATCCTCCAGGGCAGGGGATGCAGTCTTCAGCCACCTTTCCTCCTTGCTCCTTGCGGTAAGTTCCTCTGAATAAGGATAGAGGGGAGGAGGCAGAGTCACCCATGGCAGGAAATTTGGTGCAGGCTGGGTGTCGCTCTTTCCTTGGATATAATACAGGGGAGATACCACAGGAGGAAACTAAGACAGAGCAAACTCACTGTGTCCAGAGCTGGTAAGAAACGTCCCACCCGTGATGGAGCTCACACAAGCCTGGACCTCCGGAAACATGCAAGTTAAGATGGAGCACTCCACTTGCACACTCTTATGATGTACACACATATTACTACACTGGGATAGGGACAAGTTCTGAGGTCCCACCTCAGTAACACTTTAGGCCCTGCTCAAATGGGTCAGCACGTTGGTCTCAAGGTCCCTTTTTCACAACACACAATATACTTACACTGGGCATAGAGTTGGCTTGGAGGTCCCATCTGTGCAGTAGGATCCCATGGGGCAGGCAGGGCAGTCTTCCACTTGGCCATTTCCCAGCCTGGTACTGTAGGTTCCAGCAGGACAGGGGAACTGGGTGCTTGTCCGTGTACCTTTCCCAAAGATGAGGAGGTGATGGAGATTCTAATACTAATCCTTCTCTCTAAGTGAGAGAGAATGGAAAGGTGCTTCCCCACCCACATCTAACGAACACTTCAGTGAACACCAGCAGGTATAACCACTCACATGGCAGATATTGCAGAAACTTTGCAAGCAGTTTTGAATTTGGAATCATGAGTATTTGCACCAGAAGCTTGATTCTAAATTTGATGCTGATGCAATCAAGGGATGGAAAATACCATGTGACCTATGTGCCAGTCCAAACAGCTTGAGTTTCAAATATCAAATACTCAGAGAGTACAGTTTGCTATCAACCTGCAGGCTGAAATATATTGGTGCAAAACACTGGCTGAGTAAACAATGAACAAATGTGGGGAAAAAAATGATGCTCTGTATGCTGATAGTTACTAAACACAAAAATGAGCTAAATTCCCCATACTCTGCTTAGTATCTACTTACCATCTGGGCAGTAATGTCCAGGGCTGCATCTCCCTGAAGGCACATGAGCTCCTGCCACACAAAACCAGCCTGCAGGACAGGGCAAACACTCCTCCTCTGATGCCAGGCTTGTCCTATTGCTCCAGGTACCTGGGGCACACTTGTATTGAGCTGGATATTTTGTGCCTGGGGGGCAGTAGTGACCAACTGGACATGGGACAGGGGGCTTCTGCTTCCCTCCTGTTCCTGCAAACACAAGGATGGCGATTAGGAAAGGCAGTGTGACACAGTGGATAAAGTGCTGGCCTGGGACTCAAGAGACCTTGGTTTTCTTTCTGGCTCTGCCATTGGCCTGCCGAGTGACCTTGAGTAAGTCACTCCATCTTAACATGCCTCAATTGCCCCTCTGTAAAATGGGGATAACATTATTGACCTCCTTTGTAAAGTGCTTTGCAATCTATGGATAAAAAGTGCTATGTAAGAGCTAGGGATTATAATTATGATATTGATCGGAGAGTGAGTCACTTTGCAGGCAACACTCTGAAGAGTCTTCCAGGGACTGATTCCAAGAAGAGTGTTCAAAGTGATGAGATTTGGGAACCTATGCCTGGCTGCTTGTGGGTCAGTTAATTCATGCTAGAGCAGCACCTGTTGGTTTAAATCAAGAAAAGCCTTAAATTCAAATTAAGATCTAACTTGACACAGGCACCAACTTAGTTACACTCGATGAAATCTTCCCAAGGCACTGAGCAGTTTGCACTGGCAATAACCCCATGGAAGGTACTCACTGCTACTGGCCATAGTGCAGGAATACTGGGACTAGACTGGAACCTACCAGTGTGCTCCATGCCATTGGGCATGTAGGAACATAGCTCTCCTCATTTGCCCAAGCCTCTGGGCTATCTCAGAAGGGGTAAAGAGAAGATACTCACGTCCCTTTACCCATGCCACTAGGCTACCCTCAGATGACATGTCTACACTGCAATGTAAACCCGAGTCTGTGGGAGCCTGTCTTTTGGACTCAGTGTTTCAAAGCCTGCACTTGAGGGTCCACACTGCATTGTAACCTAGGTTTACCATTGCTGGACCTGGTCTCACCGCCATGGTAACATGTCCATACTGCACTATACAGACCTTCTGATTCAGGTCTGTGGCTTGAGCTACATCCACACTGCAGAATGACAGGGTTGGACCAAAGTCGCAGCAGGGCTTGGGCTCTGACCCACCCCCCTAGCAGGGTCCTTCGACTTGGGGTCTGAGTACTTGCTGACTTGAATCAGTCTGATTTGTGTGTGGACAGAAGCAGGGCCTGGGTTCAAACTTGAGCAAGAGCCTGGACTGAAGAATGCTGGGTAGACAAACTCAAAGGGCCTGGAAAATACCTCCCTCCAATGACCCATAGCACTGGGTCATTCCCATAGAAGCACAAGGGTCCAAGGAGTAACACACCTCTCGTACAGACGAATCTGGCAGGACATGTTTCACACTGAGACTTATCAAAAAGATGGAGATGATTGCTGAATGTGCCTGGAGGGCAGGCGTTGCTGGGAGCATGAGGGCTGGAAGACCCCACTGGACACACATAACTAGAAAAACACAAGCAAGCTGGCTGGGTCCAAGGTTTAGATATGACATAGCCCCTCCTGCCCCTCCCCAAATATTGGGACCACTTGTCACATGGAGGGGCCTGTGGATGAATTCTGCGGCTAAGCAGATCAAGTGCTTGATAAGGGCTTGCAGCCTCTGCTGAGGTGGCAGGTAGGTTGAGCGACTGGTTTGGAGACAGGAAACTTGCCTAGGGAGTTGCAGGAAAGCCATAATGGTGGGAGCAGGGTCAGGACAATTCTCTGTCATGTGGGAGGAGAGTTGGGCAGCATCTGTGAATAGCCAGAAGTGGAACTATGGGGGTGGGGGGTGTAGGGGGAAGGAGAAGACCATCTTTTTATTCTGTTTGTACAGCTCCTAGCACAATGGAGTCCTGGTCCATAACTGGAGCTCCTAGGCAATATAAAAAATTAATACAACTTAGAATGTAAGGGTTTATCATTCTTTCTCATTCCAAAAGAAGGAGCTTTTATTATGCCCCTATATTTCCTTTACAACTTGACAATGCCTCTATCTTCACATTTCTTTTGTGCAGCGAGTATTTGTTTGTTCTACATTTTCAATAAATAAAGTTCAATTTTTCAACTAGTTCTAGATGTTAGGAATTGGGATGCTATGCATTATGAGGATGCTTACTGAAACCTCATGATTTTGTATTATTATTATTTGTATTATGGTAGCACTGACCTTGGAGCCCTGGTCACAGAGAGAGATATCATTGGTTAGGTGCTGTACAAATGCAGAAGAAAAGATGGTCCCGTCCTTAAAGCCCTTGCGGTCCTATTAAAGCTCTGATTTCCTGCTAGGCTGATGTTACCTGACTGACAGGTGGAAAGGTGACAACTCACTTCCCCCACACCCTCACGCACTAACAAAACAAAAGAGGCAGAACCAAAGATCACAGTCACAGAAAACAGTGCAATGAATAACTGACACTTACCCAGCCATGCACTCTGAGTCTGGCTGGGTCAAGCCAGCCTGGGTACAAACTCTACCTGCTGGGCAGGCTCTACAGTCTGTGGCATCATCCTGCCCCTGGAGAGGATTATATGTACCCGCCTGGCATGGGCGTGGATAACCGGCACCAGCAGGGCAAAAATACCCAGTGGGGCACTTGAGACACTGTCTGATTCCTAGGGAGAGAGAGAACACTGAAGGCCTCTACAAAGCATGAAATTGCAAAAAGGGTTTTAGCATACAAAATGTGGCTCCCTTTCTTTTACCATGATGAGTCCTACTGCAAGGAAATATGATGGAGGTGTGCTCCTAGACAGGGTGCTGAAACCACTGCAGCACCTGAGGGTGGTGCTGTTGGACTAGCTGAATGTTTCCTTAGTTGAGTCACTTTTAGATGCAATAAAACCATGTGGGATTGTGTTCTGAGCTGATAATATGAGGAATAGAAACATTAAAAACAAATAAACATATCAGCCTGCAAATACACATTGATGCAGGTTAGCCAGGGTCCCCTTATTTATGTATTTAATACCCCAATATCTGGACTCTGGTCTTGAGAAAGCCTGGTCTGTATAACAGTTGAGCTGTTTTCATGTTTGTATTCTGAATACGGCATGATGAATGGGTTTCATAGACTAGAGACATACTCAGCCCAAACACATAGATACCTGCTTGAATGACAAACATGGCAAACGTGAGTCTCTGAAATCCTGTGTGTTAAACAAAGCAAGGGGACTTAAGGGGACGCTGTTGAGATAAAAGAAAAACACACAATAAAAAAAATCATTCCTTTCCAGTGTTACTGCTCCTGTCCCAGGTTTATAGAGTGCATGCTTCTCCAAGGATCCCAAAGTGCTTTACATACTAAAGAAATACAAATTTAGTAGCCTCTTCTGGTTTGGAACACAGAAGCTTCTTAAACAGCACACAGCATGTATACCAATTTAGAAAAGGAAGGGAAGAATACCTTATCTCACTGAAATGACAGAGGGAATTTTAGGCAGGAAAAATGAAATTACTGAACTGGGATTTGTCTAGGATATCAGGATTAACATGAGAATTTAGAAAGACTAAAGTTGCTCAAAAATTTTAATCTAAACTCCTCTCTCCCTCCCCCGCCAATGAAAAAATGGCTTCTCAACCAAAATGAATATGTCCATTTTTATCAAAATTATCTTATTCAATAACAAACAACCTACCACTACCACAACTAAAATAACAAAATCTGAACATTTTTTTGGTACAAATATGCCAGTTTTGGTATCTTTTGGTTTGGTTATTCATAAACAAAATATTGAATTTTGGTTTCTAAAACCCAGAAATTTCTACAGGAAAATTTTACCCAAATTTTTTTTCTAAATCAAACATTTATCAGTTTTAGTTTTTCATTGAAAACACAAAAACTGTTGACCAGCTTTATTGAATAAATGACCGTGATTTGCCAGGACCTAAGCTTTAAACTCTGCAACACAGCAGTTTTAACATTTTGTAATCATGACCAATGCCATGTGAGTGGGGACAGGGAATAAAGATCAATCTCTTTCCTGAACTACAGCGTGTCACCCCTTTGGTACTGGAGTGTTCCACATTGATTTATAGGAAAGTGTCTCACCTTCTGACTCCTCCATACTGCTACTTCTGTTATTTAAGCATCTCCCATTCAAACACCAACAGAGCCACCTCTGCTTAGCAGAGTTGACAAGATCATCTGCAGGCTAACAGTTCAGATTATTAAACTGAAAGAGTTTTTAAAATCTAATTTACTTTGCACCATCTATGATGTTTGTTTAGATGCCGCTGGCCTTGTCTGTCTATTGAATTTTGTTGTCTGGCTGAGTTTTGAGACTTCTTCCTAGCTGCACTGTGAAAATTCACTTCTGATTTTAATTTCAGAAGAGGGAGGGAAGCAACGATTTCCTAGTCTTAGCCGGTGAGCAAAGAATCATTTAACAGTCAGGATGCTTTAGCAGCCGAATTGTCGACTAAGAAGAAATGATCAGATAGAAGAAAATATGTCTTAGTTTTAGGAATGTGTTAACTTGTTAATACATGTGCATCTGAGAGGCAGTGGCGCCTAGTCATCCTAGCAGGGGATTGGGAATCAGGACTCCTGTGTTCTGTCTCCAGTTATGACTTCGTTAGTGTGCAACCTTGGACAAATTATTTAGGGCCTAATCTGAAGTCAATGGAAACACTCTCATTAACTTCAGTGGACTTTGGTTCATTCCCTTAATCTTTCTGTGACTCACTTTTCCTATCTGAAAAAGAGTGTTAACCTAATTGTCTGGGGCATTGTAGGGCACTGTTAAAGTTTGTGAAGTGCTTTGTCAGATCAAGTCAGTATAAACACATAAGGTATCATGATTGCAGCAGAATGTTGGTAATCCACACCCATTATAATTCACAATGAAATGCAACAGACCTTACCTGTGCCTTGGCAAAGATTTTGTAGCAGAGGAGACTTTAGTGAAGCTGCCTATTAGTTAAGCATGATTATTTGCACCCAGATATATTACATTCCACTCACTAATACGCAATGAAAAATAAATAATTAAAAACAAATGACAATTATCGAAATAAATGAACCAAGTACAGTTTGGGATGCATCATTCTGGGATTTTTCTCTTTTTTTAATTGAGTTTGCCCAATTACTTGCTAATTTGCAAAATTCAGTCATTCTCAACAGGTTTCCTGACTTCACAATGTTCTACTGTAGGGAAAACAAAACAACAACAACAACACTGCAGAAGGCAAATGGAAAAAATAAGCCACAATTTTGTAGGAGTTGATTTCAAAACGCTAATTATTTGGGATTTTCCATATTTTTTTTTACACACATAAGAGCCATGCAAAAAAAAGACTTCTTATTAATTATAATTATTTGTACTGCAGTTGTGCCTAGGAGCCCCAGCCATAAACCAGGACCTCATTGCTCTAGGTGCTGTATGAACACAGAACAAAAAGAGGGTCCCCGCCCAAAGAGCTTACTGCTTAAGTACATTACTGTCTTGCTGTTCTTCTCATTAAAGGTTTGAAAATGAGGTTGGGTTAGAGTACGGCCTTGAGGAGATTGTTAACTAACAGGATGTTAAGCACAACATTGCAGTCACACAGCAGGCAGTGTCAGCTCTTGATTCATCCTATAGTTCACCGGCTGACATGAAGTTAGACACAATAGTGCCTGTCTGAAGTGACTGCTATGCCTTGTGAATCTGCCATTGGCCTGCTGCGTGACAGTGAGCAAGTTCATTGCTCTGTGCCTCAGTTTCCGCCATCTGCAAAATGGGGATCATAACATTTATCCTCCTTTGCATGGCGCTTTGATATCTACTGATGAAACAGATGAATGCTGTATGAGAATTGGGTGTGATGCTGATTATGTAACAGGATTCCTCAAGGTAACAAGATCTGGTTTTCTCTCAGAGACAAGTCTATTAGGGGCATCATTCCGCAAGCTGCTAAGGAATCCTGTCTTTTCTGGATGTTGAGGGCACTTAGCACCTTTCAAGATACATTCCAAAATAAAATAAAGCCAACCCAGGGGCTAGAGCTTACAAATCCTTACTCATGCGAGCAGCCCAATTGGTGTCATATACTGAAGGGCTATTCATTGGCCTGTAGTCAGAACACAGAACTTTGAACAGCTCAGCTTTGACACAGTCCAGGTTTTCTCAAGATATGTCTCAGGAATCCTGGGATTTAAATGCTTTACAGAGAGACAGACTAATCTGCATCAATGTTCTCACAGGGTGACACGCAGTGAGACTAGTAGCGAGTTTTCGGATCGGGCCCTGATTTTGTGCACTCGATGCATATTCATCAAGGTGCCCTCTGTTTCAGAGGAGGCCGCTCATGCAGTCTGTTCCATTAAAAACAGGTTTGTTTCACTTACAGGTGTCATACATTAGGACAAACGTCAAGACAGAGGCCAGTGGCCGAACCATTGATCTCCTGTCCTAATGGATGTCACATGTAAGTAAAATAAACCTGTTTTTAAATGGAATGGACTGTGTGAGTGACCTCATCTTTTCAAGAGCATGCCTGCAGGGATATGCATGCTGTGCTGAATGCAGTGGCACTGGACATTCAGATACCCACAGCAGACAGTAGCAGACCTCTCCCTCACATATTAGGAACAGGAAACACTTATCAGTGACTTGTGTGCTAGGTGCATAGGCTTTGCCATACCAGTTTAGATCAAACAAACCATACAGCATCTAATCATTGTGCAATGCTCTACAAAGGTAGAAATTTATTCCTGGCCCCTGCAAAGATCAGCTAGTGCGAAGTCACCCCTGTGCACAGGGCCAGCCTTAATTCCTATTTTGAGGGGGGCATACCTTTGTGCTATCTCTCTGAATCAGAGTGAATTGCACCCACAATGCCCTGAAACATAAGCTTTGACCCCTATCTGATTGTATATATATAGATGTTTTTATTGATCATAAAGTAATTCAGTTTTTTTTTAAACCATGAACACCTTATTTGAACCTCCTTTTCCCCACGCCACAACATTTCTTCTACATTCCCCTGGAATTGGCCATGAAACCAGTTTCCTTTTTGTCCCTCTCCAGGTGGACAGTCATGGCAGCTCTGTGTTCAATTATCTCATCAAGCAGCTTAAGCTAGTGATAAGCTGAGTAGCTGTGAATCTATGGCAGGAAGGCACCTGGGTGCTGGAATGACTTCAAATGTGTGGGCACCAAGCAACCAAAATGGGCCAGATTTGAGTGGTGTTGTGATCCTGTGCACCAGGCTGCAACACCAGTCACTCAGATTTGGCTTAGCCATCCCTCTGTCTTGCCAGTAGGATGATGCTCTGCTGTTAGGCCATCCAGTTCTGGTCAGGGGGGCTGGGCCCCCTGTTCCCTTCCCTACTTGCTGTTCCCCCACCGAATTCAGGTTTTCAAAAGTGGGGTCATGATCACTCTGTTTTAAAAGTGAGAGCAATGGCCCTTTGGTCCCCCAGAACCTATAGACAGGCAGGCAGGATGGGTCTGGGGAAGGAACTAGACAGAAACTCTGCAGTAAAACAGCTTGAAAGAGAGAAGTTTTAGGAATAGGTTTCCTTATTCCAATAAAATCCCCTGTTCAGTGTTGGAAGAAAGTAATTCCTCTTGTGAATCTTTTGCATGTCTCTGGCACAATTTTTGGGAAGGTCTGAGATGCTGAGCATTGACAGCTGAAGTCAACAGAAGTTGCAGGTATTAAGCTGCTCTAAAAATCATGTCCCCAAAGTCTTTCAGATGTGTGTTCTCCTGATAAATTTATCAGAAAATGGCATAAATGCCCGTGTTTCAGTAACCTGAACGTTGGCCAGTCAATTTGTGTGGGTAGCTTCACTGCCTTGTACATATAGTGCTGTGAATATGACCCATGTCTATAGCAACTGACAATCATCAACATCATCCAATGTCTACTGGGAGGCTGGTCCCTTGAGGAAAAGATTGGCAGGAGTTCAGCGTGTTGGAGAAGCTTGTGCAGGACCCTTGCAAAATGTGTTTGCATCCCCCTCTAATGGGTGATCTGCTATCAGAGCACAACCTACTACTGAAGGCAGCTAATGGAACTACTCCTTTAGTTCAAGTGGCAGAGTTCTGTGCTGCAGATCTGAGGCTCTAGGTTCAAATACTACTGACTTCCTATTAGTCTGCCACTGTCCACATCTTACATATCAAGAGGTTCAGCATAAGGCTTTGATCTCTGGAACTGTTAATCTTGTTCCTTTCACCAGCCAAAAATTATTGGAAATCTCCTCTTCTATTGCATTTTAAATAACTTCCATTACAAATAATAATCCAATTTTATCTTATTTTAAGGTTCTAATAATTCCTAAACACGTCGCTGCACATCTGGAGGTGAGTAGGAGATTTCCTAGGTGTTCTCCTCTCTGTGCTCTACAATACCATCTCAGCCAGAGGGTAGTAAATAAGCACTATAACTGTCATACCCTGTATAAGCAACTAATTAGCAGGGTGATTTAGATCCAGAATTATTTTCCCCCATTGTGCAAAATGGAGATGAAATAAAACACAGACCTGGCAAGCATGAGGAGCCATTGCTGGGTTTGCAGAACTGCTCTCGGGGCTCAAAGCTCCCTGCTGGGCATGGAGGGGCTGTAAATCCATCAATGCAAAAGTGACCTGAGAGAAGAGACAATCAGAACAACATACATGGTTGGGAAACTGCATTCCATGCTGCTCAGCCTCCTGAGAGGCCACTTCAGAGAGGAGATAGTTCACTGCTAGGCTGTCCCACATGGAGCATCAAATGGAGACCATTCTGAGTCAGATGCATGGGTAAGTATGGGCAAATCTGAGGGAGTTGCAAGTCCCACTGTGTCATGCTCTGGGAGCTCAGCTTTAGAGTGTGTATGGGCTGCAGGACTGAGGAGAAGACAGCAGAGTGCTTACAGGTTTCGTACCAGTGGCCTACTGATCTGTCCTGCCCCTACCCAACAGTTGAGACTCAAAGCGCTGGCATTAGGACATCCTGAAGAGGACACTGTGATGTAAATATCATAATATCACAATGCAGGTTGAGTTTGTGGATTGATGGCTGATGCCTAGCCCCAGCGTGTTGGGGTTTGACAAAGCCTACATCGCACTGCAAAGCTCAATGTGTGAAACAAGCTTGGCAGGTGATTCACTCCTCAAGCACACCTTTCACTCTTCCGTTTGCAGAGTGATACATGCAAGGAGTGGGGGTGCATGTTTAACTGTATGGAGCACTGCTTGGAAAAAGGAATCCCAAATTCAGGTCTTCCGGGATCTGAACAAAAGCCCATTGAAGTCAATGGGGGTCATTCCACTGGGTTTTGGCTCACACTCTCTAAATGTCTGTTAGATGAGTGGATGTATGCAAGCACTAAAACACGTACAGCTCATCTGATGGGCATGGATGGCATTGCAGGCCTCCTGGTGATTCAACGGGGTTCATGGTCCTGTTGAATTGATCCATAGTATCCAAACAGCAGGAGCTTTCATTGCACCTTTGGCACTCACTCTGCCCAGGGGCATCAGTGCAGGAACCAGGTGGGCAAGGGAGAGGCTGGATGGTACGAATGTGAGGACAATAATGCCCTAAAATAAAACTAAACGGTGAGTGATGAGGCAACATGATAGAGCAGCACACAATCTCTCAGGGCCCGTGCATGCCTCATGCACTCAAAGAGAGCAGCTGAGGTGAGAATGGCCCCTGGTAATGGAGCAAGCTGGTATATTATTGATAGGAACAGTGCAGACCCTGTACAGGATGGCTGGCTTAGTAAGTGCACTGTCCTCCTTGAAGCTCTGATAACTTACACATTAAAAGAGTTTCAGAACTATTGGCCCTGAAATGCCAGAGTAACTTAAAGAAAGGCAAAGGAAAATATTGCAGTACTCAGAGCTCCAATAAAACCCCATACAGAGTGTGAATGAAAGTCAGGTGATACTGGAGGTCAAAACCAGACTCACATTACCTAGCTCCAACACCTGCCCCAGAAAAGTAATCAAATGAGCTGTAAAGCACTTTGATTTTCAAAGGCAGGTATATCCCACAGACCTAGACAAGCAATTTTACAGCATTTATAGTGAAAAAGACCAAAACTGAAGAATGGGAGAGAAATCCAGAGAGAAGGCTTCTATCAAAGCTCCAAACACTGTAATATTTGAAAAAAACAAAGAAGAAAAAGGGGAAAAAAAGAGAATCCTGCTCTTTTATTAAAATTTGGAAAGCTGAGAACACCCAAATGTTAAAATCTGAATAATGGCAACTACCTCTGTAGCTGGCTGAAAAACCAAGAAGAGGGAGGGATGTGAAATGTTGGTTGGAATGTTTTTTCGGTTGTTTTGAAATTTCAGTGAAAATTTTCATTGAGATTTTGAAACTCAAAAACATTTCAGCCAGCTCTAGTTTGTATAAGCCCGGAGAGCTGCAATTTACGGGACTGACTGTTCTTTTATCCAAGAGCATACTCATTTCTGAAATGCCAAATAATGCTGCCATGAAGAATATCAACTTCTTCTTTCTGAAGTATAAACAGAGACATACGGACACAGCAAATGGCACAGTCTCACTAAGTCACCCAATCCATCGTCTTCATGGAATCCAAGTACCAGAGCTAGTTAAAATCTACCAAATTTTGACAAAATTTCAAAATTATTAGAAAAAAAAAAGAAAAAGTCAGGAAAAAATTCCAGTGAAACACTCACCAAAAAATGTTTCTTGGTTTTGAACCAACCATAGAGCTGGTAAAAAGTGTTTGAACTTTGAAATTCCAACAAAATTTCATTTAATGAAATTTCAAATAAAAAAATGAAGATTTTTATTGTTAAATTTAATTCTTTCTCTTTTTTTACAATTACGTCTTTTCCTAGTTCATTAATGAAGGTGTTGCATGAGATCAGACCTAAACCAGTGAGTCCTGTTACTTCATCGGAGGTCCACTGATAACTCGATGCATCACCAAACATCTCTATACTTTATTTATGGACCTTCTGCCAGTTTTCATTTAGCAACAAAGTGCTCACATCCAAGCCAGTTTGAATTAATTTTTCCAAGTAAGATTTTGTGGGACTTGGTATCAAATGCTTTACTAAACTCCAGATGGTTATTTGAAGAATGAAAAAAATAAAAGGATTTAATTGTGGCATAAAAGTGCCATTGCTGTGCTGAAATATATCCCAATCTATCTGCATAGCAATGGCTTTTTATTCCCTCACGCATGATATTCAGTATACAGATTACACACAATTAAAGTCAGTCAAACAGTGGAAAAGAACATCATGAATTCTAGGGTTTCAATCCCCTTTGACCATATACAAACTCTTTAATATCCTTGAGCTTCAAAAAATGGTCTGTTTGATTCAATCAGATATATATCTGACGTAGAACACATGCATTCTACCCTTTAGAATACCAGGAAGACTAATATTAAAATCCAACATGGATACTTCCTAAATATTTCACCTGTCACCTACCTAAAGAGTCTCTCTTATTATGTGCATGTACAGCACCTAGCATAATGGGGGCCCAATCCTGGATGGATTTTTTGGTTGCTACCTCAATATGAATAATAAGAAAAGTAATAGTCTCATCACTGTAATATCTAAGATCTGGCCATAGCCTGCCATTTGTTCACTTGGTTAAATATTTGCAAGTATTCAACAGTTTTGCAAATAGCAGGGATGGTTTGCAAATCCTTCACAAAATCTAAAGAATCCAACATTTCCTGGATTTTGTTTGCAGCAAACATTACAACCCTCTATACAACATAGTAAATGATATGTAACATTACATCCCTAAGCCATTCTCCCCTCCCACATTTTACTCAGGTCTCCTAGGCGAGTGCTATTTTTCGTATATCCTTAGTCCCAGTAGCTGGAAGTTTGGTAACCTCAGCATGCGTTACTCTATTTCCTCAGTAGTGAATTACAGACAGCATTTGAATATGAACCTCTGGGGCCTTGATGCTATCCCACTCTCTCTAGCCACTCCATTTCTCCTTTTATCAGACAACAAGCAAGGCAAACAGAATACAAGAACACTTCATTATTTAATAAGAGGGATTCTAATTACTGACATGAGAATCAAGTTACTGGGTTCAGTGACTCTGCAGGAGACACCTGCAGCTGCTCATTAAATACTTCAGCTTCAGATGCAGTGATGTTGCTTAGAGGAAAGGAAAGCCTAGCATGACTGAAAATATGAACTGTGGCCCCAGTAATGGTATGAACCACTCACGTGCACAAATGCACAGCTATTACAGTTCCATGTTCTCCCAGGAAGAGGCAGTATTAGGAATCGATGGGGCTAGCAAAATATAGACAGTGCCAAAAGTCTACACAGACAAAGTCAATGCAAGGAGCAATGTAGATTGTCATGGTTATCCTGGAACTCACAGCTACTCCTGTCCCATTCCCAGCCTCTTTCAACTGGGGATATTGTAGGGAACAATATAGTACAGTGAAGCTAAGTTGGGTGACCTCACAGCTACTTCAGATCCTGTCTCTGACTGCACAAGAGGTGGCTTGAAGGAACTCATACCTGTGGCCCCACTAATGGTATCAACCACTCACGTGCACAAAGACAAGCTATTCCAGCTCCACCCTCTCTCAGCAGGAGGCACTCCATTCCCAGCCTTTCCCACAGCAAAGGTATGTCTTCACTTTAGAGTTCTTTGGGTGATCAGCATCTGGGTCTGAGCATCCAGCTTAGCCTAGCCAAGTTTTAGAAACCACATGTTAAAGCCCTCCCATAATTACTGGTATGGCACTTCCCTGTGTGTGTCACTAGATCTTCTGGGGGCATACTGTGCCAGAGTAGAGCAGAGCTGCTCTGTGATTTTTTCCCAGTGAATTATGGGAGAACTTGTCTGTCCTGGGCATACAGAGAGCACTGAAGTGATCTAGCCTGCATCATCACTGCAAAGGGCTACCAGCTCAAGTGAAGGCTGCACTGAAGCATTAGCCTACAGCCACAACCAGCCTGAGCTGAAAGCACCAAACACAAGTCAGAGGCTTGTGTGTGTGGATGGGAGAGGGGTTAGTGGCAACATCCAAGTCAAAGCCCCAGTTAACTCTGCAGTGAGGACATACATCAAGAGTAGAGGCTTGGGGACACTCACAGCTACTCCTGGCTTAGAACTATTCCCAAAATGAATTTAGGTCAATTTCAACTGAAATGTTTGTGGTGTGGAATATTTCTGAACAGCAAGTGCCTGTGAAATGGAACTAGGTTGCTTTCACCTGTTCCTCCTTCATTTTCTTTGCTGGTTCTGAGCTAATCAATCATCTGCATAATATTTTATGCTTTCATAATTTTCAAAGACAATTGTTTTAAAAAAAAAGTCAAGTCCCACCCGACCTATCTTCCTGCTGCACTTGATTCTGCACTAATATCATAATGATGAATGTGTGACACCCCTGTCATTCCCACAATGACACACTATGATGTCCTCAAGACAGGATTATTAGGAGTTCACTGGAAAAAAAAATGGAGAGAGGAAATGGACGGTAAAAGGGAGCAGCTCTTCAAATAGCAGCTCACAACACAGAAATGAAAATTCACTTAATTACGTGCATAGCAACCCCCTTGGCCAATCTATAAAGTAATAGTAATAAAACAGTGTTTGAGATATCATTGTTTAGTGTTTAGAGCGGGAGCCTGGGAGTCATGACTCCTAACTTTTATTACTGGTTTTGTCACAGGCTCACTGTTGCCTTGCCCAAGTCACATGAACACTCTGTGCCTCAATTTCCCCATCTCTATCATGGGAATATTAATACCCATTTTACATGGGTATGTTTGAGAGGTAATGAATGGAGGTGAAGCTCAACAAGATCCTCAAATAGAAAGTGCTATACTGAGTTTAAAGCAGTTATACAGGTGATCAGTTAAAATCAGAGTGAGAGCTGCTTTGTCATTGAGTAGTGTCAGAAAGTAACTGCCATATTGACTGAAGTGGACATAAAACTGCAAATTTTGGATCTGATTTCATATTCCCAAACTCCACCATCATGCCAAAACTGTGGGTGGTGGTGTAGATTTGGGGTTTCAATCCAGATCCATGACTATTCCTGATATGACATCGTCACGTGGAAACCTTGCCCTTTCTGCATCCTCTGCCACTGCTTCTCGGCTGTTAAGGAGATGGACAAGAGTGTTTTCCCTCTCCCCCTTATCTAGATGCAGGTCGAGCTCTTACCTACAGCATGCAAATGAGTTCCACACACTGTCAGATCCCATTTTCTCAGTTCCTTGGGATCTAGGCAGTGAGTGGAGCATTGGTCAGAGGTGGGGACCCCTCCCGCCATGCATTGCAATGTACAATATGAGAGCCACATGCGCTCCAAAACCCCAGGATGTGCAAAGCGTTGTTACTGAAGGGACTCCCTTAGACCACAGGTTTAAAGGCTAAGAAAGGGACTTGAGGATGCTGAATAGAGCTCTGCCTACCTGCTGGACAGGGCTGGCATCCCAGAGCTTCCTTGGTGGAGAAAGAGCCGAGAGTGCAGGTTACACAATGCGTGTGGCTGGGGTTTGGCTCCTGGCCAGCTGAACAATGCTAAGGGGAAAAAAACAGAGTTTGAATGTTGCGAAGGTTGATGTCTCCGTGATGTCAGAAAGGCCAAAACTGTGCCCCAGTCAGTACAAAGCCGAATAAAGCACCCTGCCCAGCACTGGACTATATTTTACAGCTGGCAAAAGGTGCTGGATTGACAGGACTGAAGGCCAAAGCTCTGTTTATGCATAGAGCTGAAGCGACCTTCCAGTGCTACTACCCCTTTAAAGTGCTCCAGCCCTGTTCTAGTGGCATGGTTCTCAAACTTTTGTACTGGTGACCCCTTTCACACAGCAAGCCTCTAAGTGCAATGCCCCTTATACACTAAAAACACTTTTCATATATTTCACACTGTTATAAATGCTGGAGGCAAAGCGGGGTTGAGGTGGAGGTCGACAGCTCACGACCCCTCATGTAATAACCTCGAGACCCCCTGAGGGGTCTCAACCCCCAGTATGAGAACCCCTGTTCTAGGGAGACCATCTTTGGATGCAAGAAGGTGCTCCAGACTCCATGGCTCTTTCAATCCACAGCCTCTTTCAAGCCATAGCTGAGAGGCTAGGGTTTTTTGTGACACGGACACAAATCTACTGGGTACTGGACTGAGACTCACCAAATTCATTTCACAGAGGCCATCTATAGAAAATCTGAGATTCACTGTGAACCTGAGCTGTATTTGAACAAGCTTCCTGACAACAAAAGGCTCCTTGCCCTATTACCACCCCACTGAGACATGCCCTCTCCTGATGGTACACCCACATCACCATCTTCAGGCCTTCTTTGTTTAGGATGAATGGGGATTTGTGCTCAGAGAGCATTGTGTTGCATACAGTACCTGTCTGTTTCGTCCATCAGGGCAGACGTATCCTTGGGGACACTCCCAACACTCCAGCTCTCCCTCAGGTGAGTACTGACCAGGATTGCAGCTCTTCTGCAAACCACTGTGTGGATCACACAAATAGCCATCTGGACACAAGCGACACCCCGCTCTGGTCTCTGAGCTGATATAGCCGTCTGGGCAAGCCTGTCGTGGGGGTTAGAAACATCAACAAGCAGATGACTGAGCACGTTAGTCCCACTTTTTGATGAGTGACAGAAACAGAGTCACCACCTGCAGAACAATCATCAGTAAATAAGCAGCTCCTCATGCACCCAGCCCAAGCACTGGCCTCTTCTTGATGCAAAATAAGGACCTCTTTAAATCCCTCTGAATCACAAGCTTTTGGTGAGCTGGTGAATAAATCTGGGAGTGTGGTAAGTGCAAGGAAGTAGATGGATGATCCCTCTCAATCTTCTTGCTGTTACTCTTCAAAGCCCTGGAAGGAAGGCCAACAGGCTACATGAAAGTATAGACTCATAGACTCATAGACTCTAGGACTGGAAGGGACCTCGAGAGGTCATCGAGTCCAGTCCCCTGCCCTCATGGCAGGACCAAATACTGTCTAGACCATCCCTAATAGACATTTATCCAACCTACTCTTAAATATCTCCAGAGATGGAGATTCCACAACTTCCCTAGGCAATCTATTCCAGTGTTTAACTACCCTGACAGTTAGGAACTTTTTCCTAATGTCCAACCTAAATCTCCCTTGCTGCAGTTTAAGCCCATTGCTTCTTGTTCTATCATTGGAGGCTAAGGTGAACAAGTTTTCTCCCTCCTCCTGATGACACCCTTTTAGATACCTGAAAACTGCTATCATGTCCCCTCTCAGTCTTCTCTTTTCCAAACTAAACAAACCCAATTCCTTCAGCCTTCCTTCATAGGTCATGTTCTCAAGACCTTTAATCATTCTTGTTGCTCTTCTCTGGACCCTCTCCAATTTCTCCACATCTTTCTTGAAATGCAGTGCCCAGAACTGGACACAATACTCCAGTTGAGGCCTAACCAGCGCAGAGTAAAGCGGAAGAATGACTTCTCGTGTCTTGTTTACAACACATCTGTTAATGCATCCCAGAATCACGTTTGCTTTTTTTGCAACAGTATCACACTGTTGACTCATATTAAGTTTGTGGTCTACTATGACCCCTAGATCTCTTTCTGCCATACTCCTTCCTAGACAGTCTCCTCCCATTCTGTATGTGTGAAACTGATTGTTCCTTCCTAAGTGGAGCACTTTGCATTTATCTTTATTGAACTTCATCCTGTTTACCTCAGACCATTTCTCCAATTTGTCCAGATCATTTTGAATTTTGACCCTGTCCTCCAAAGCAGTTGCAATCCCTCCCAGTTTGGTATCATCCGCAAACTTAATAAGCGTACTTTCTATGCCAACATCTAAATCGTTGATGAAGATATTGAACAGAACCGGTCCCAAAACAGACCCCTGCGGAACCCCACTTGTTAAACCTTTCCAGCAGGATTGGGAGCCATTAACAACTACTCTCTGAGTACGGTTATCCAGCCAGTTATGCACCCACCTTATAGTAGCCCCATCTAAATTGTACTCTCCTAGTTTATCTATAAGAATATCATGCGAGACCCTATCAAATGCCTTACTAAAATCTAGGTATATCACATCCACCGCTTCTCCCTTATCCACAAGGCTCGTTATCTTATCAAAGAACGCTATCAGATTAGTTTGACATGATTTGTTCTTTACAAATCCATGCTGGCTATTCCCTATCACCTTACCACCTTCCAAGTGTTTGCAGATGATTTCTTTGATTACCTGTCCATTATCTTCCCTGGCACAGAAGTTAAACTAACTGGTCTGTAGTTTCCTGGGTTGTTTTTATTTCCTTTTTTATAGATGGGCACTATATTTGCCCCCTTCCAGTCTTCTGGAATCTCCCCTGTCTCCCATGATTGATGCCTTGTAGGGGAATGGAGCAGGTGAGTCCCCTGAAATCAACCTGGGTATTTCTTGTGATGACAGTATGTGTTTTACACCACAATCAGAGAAGGGCCAGAATCTGAACTGCCCCCATACTAAGCTACGTGGTTTGGACAATTGGAACCTAGACAGAAACTAGCTCAGCTGACGAGATTTTGAAAACACGAATTAACTTGCAGTTTTGTCTGTCTCTATTGTATTACTGATGGCTGGAAAAAGCACTAATGTGTGGATGTGATGTTGCGAAGGATAACGCTAATAACACCTAGCTCTCATATAGTGCTTTTCATCAGTAGATCTCAAAGCGCTTTACAAAAGGAGTTAAGAATCATCATTCTCCCCACTTTACAGATAGGGAAACTGAAACATAGGGATGGGATGTGACTTGCACAAGGTCACACAGCAGCAGAACACAACAGACCCCAGGTCTCCTGAGTGCCAGTCCACTGCTCTCTCAACTATGCCAAACTGATTCATATAACAGTGAAGGCAGGTGTCGTTCCTCTGCTGAGACATGTAACAACTAAACAAAAGATGGTCACTCAGATACTGTGCGTGCTACTTACTGACATACGCTGCTTGGCCCAGCAAGCATTGTGTTCCAGTAGGAGTCCTAACACTGTACATCACACTGCCAGCAGTGTAAATATTGAACAGGGACATTGCATTGCTTTGTATCCCCCTGCAGAGCCCCACTGCTCTCTCTGCGGCAGACTGAGATATCCCTGGCAGATAAAGTGAGTGGATTTTGTGACAGAGTTTAAAACCACGCTGGAAAATCTGAGAAGGTAGGAGACAGATAAGTCACACTGTCTTTGTGTACAGATGGGGAGTGCCACTCCCATCCACCTCCTCACCTGGCAGGCTGTGATATCCACTTGAGCTGTGAGCCGATTGGCTGTTCCCACTGGGCATTTCCGA
Source organism: Gopherus flavomarginatus (assembly GCF_025201925.1). NCBI lineage: Eukaryota > Metazoa > Chordata > Testudines > Testudinidae > Gopherus > Gopherus flavomarginatus. The sequence continues at coordinate 19,816,993 of NC_066629.1, read as the reverse complement.
GGAGCTGCTCGACCTCCGGGACAGCTGGATTAAAAAACAAGGCCAGGTTAGTTTTAAATTAACCATTTCACTCCTGTGTCTTTTACTCCCCCCACTCCCTGCAAGTTTGTTGTCACTGTGAGTTTCCCTAGGGCAGTGCCCTAAATACAGGCTGCTCAAACACCCATTCGACCACTCTGAGTAGGTGTAGGACCACTCAGATCCAAAGCCTGCAGTAGTCTCCTTGTCAGAAACTCCAGACAGTAGGACCAGAAGCAGCCAAAGAAGGGATTGCTGTACTGGGAGGGAGGTGGTTATATGGCAACCCCAGCCCCTAGCAGCCCTCTGGACCCAGGACTGTGCAGGGGAGACCTTCCCTCCAACTCTGAGGGCACTAGGATCCAGATGGTGCCTCTGTTCCCCACTGTGTGGCCTTGGGGAAAAACTGCAGGGAGCAACCAGCCCGAGATTCCCGCCTTTGGAGCAGCCCAAGCAGGGATCTCTGGACATTCCACAGCAATCTAGAATGTTCTCTGACTGTCTCTGCACTGGGCTGTTGGCTACAACTCTCTCCCTCACTGTCTCTTCCCCTCAGTTTCACTCCATATCTGCCCCTCTCACCCTCACCTCTCTTCCTTTCCCTGTTTTTCCATTTAGTTGATCCCCCTCCTCAGGTAAACCCATCCCAAAAAGCCCCAGACCAAAACCAAACCAAAGAAATTGTGGAACATCGCACCGTCCACTCTACTTGTATGTTATACCCTTTCCCCGCACCCTGTTCTCTCTTGTCTGGTTAGACAATATTATCTCATACTGATTCCCCTGTGTGTTTATACCCAACTATTCTCTCTTGTCTTATACTTAGATTTAAGCTCTTTGGGGCAGAGGCCATCTTTTTGTTGTGTTTGTACAACACGCAAGGGGGCCCTGGTGTTACAGGAGCACTATTTATACAAATTATCAATAATTGGCAACTAGCTAGGCTTTTCTCTTGAGCAGCCCACACCCTCAGCTTCATTGCATAGAATACTGAGATACAGACTGTGGGAAGCATTTTCAGGAGGAGGCGCAGGAAAACATGTGGTTGGAGTACACCAAGGTCCAAGCAACCTGTCTTTCTAGATTGGGTTTGTGTTTGCCCTCACCTGAGTTTGGCTTTGAGCTTCTGAGCCTGAATGATCCCAAAAACTCAAAGGGCCAGATTCACCCACTCTCACTCAAGACGGGCAGTAGCTAGCTGTGGGAGTAGCTGTATTGTTTTCATCGCAAGGGTAGCAGAACCTGCTCCCTAGCGAATTGCAGATGACCCAGCAGAGTTTGGCATGGTTCCAGCTGGAAATAGGACTCAGCTGGGACTCGCTTGGAACTTAGCCCAGGCTGGTTGGCAGGTTTGTGTATCACAGATCAGCATCTTTTGGAAAACAGTGTCCAAGCCGCGGTCGTTCTCCTCACTGCTCTTTGTACCCAGACTCCAGCACTCCCAGGTTAACATTCCATGCCTAACTGTCACAACATTTCTCCACTAGCACGTCCACAAATAGGTGTCCAGAAAGCAGAATAGACTTGATAGCAGAGGATTCCTCTAACCAGTGGCCAGACGCATCATATGTGCATCCTGTATACTAAGAGAGCTGAGACTGAAATGCAGAACTTTGTGCTGCTGGTGCTAGTTTTACCTCTCTTTGGCTGAGTAGACTGGAGCTCTGTGAAGCTTGTCTCAGCTGGAACTTGGCCTTTGCCAAGCTTATACTCCTTGAAACACAGCACCAGTATCTCTTTGCAACCTGATGTGTTCCATCCTACTGGGAACTTGGTATTAGCATACTAAAGGCTGAGCACTTACATCACCCATTGACTTCCAGGGGAGTTGTGAGTGCTCAGCACTTCGAGAAATCCCTAGGTAGCATTACTAGGACAAAGAAAAAGATGCTTTCTTGGCTACAAGCAGAAGGTACATATATGTGGGACTAACACTCCCAAGATGTCTCCATCATATGTACTAATTCCATGTTAACAGCTGGGGTGGATTCCTCAGAGAGTGTCTCCATACTGGGTATTTCAAAGTTCTGGGCAGGGTTATGGGGAGGGGAGACCTTATGTACCCTCATTAATTGTCAGAAAAAGGCTACAAACATGAGGGACTCCATATCACCTTCTTGCACCCTAGCTGCTTGGCCAGTTTATAGATTGTGTCCTGGTGTTTTCTTGAGAGTGGAATGATTTCAAGTCTCTCACCTCCAAAACTCCCTAATGTTTTATTTTCCAAGTGGAGGGTGAGCAGCGAGAGGGGGAATATCAGAGAGAAAGATGACTTGCTTACTAAAATCCGACAGGGCACTCCAGGCAGTTGCCAGCTGTGTAGTAGTGACCCTTATTGCAGTCAATGAGGCAGCAGGTCTGGCAGTCCATGTTGCAGCCTGCAGATGTGGAGAAGGTCCCTGTAAGGAGCAGCAAGAAGGCAGATGAATGGGTAAGTTAACATTGCAAGGGGAGTACATCCAGGGCTCAAAGACCAGCTGCCAGACATTATGTGCCATGGAACAGCACAATGCTGGACACTCACCACTCATTCTTATTTCCTTATTAATAATAGTAATAATACTTTGCATTTATACAGCAGCATCTTTTATCTACAGAACACAATGCACGTTACCATGATTAATTCATTTCCCCAACATCTCTCTGAGGCAGCCTACATATGGCAGTGATGGGTGCATTCGAAATGTGTAGAGAAAGAAAAATATTTTACACTTATTTTGGAGCTGATGAAACTGAGGCACAGAGCAGTTAAGTGACTTACTCAAGGCAGTGGCAGAGCCAGGAATAAAATCCAAGTGCCCTGATTCCCAGACTTTTCTTTTCACCACTCAGCAACATTGTATCTCTTTTGGTGTCCAGACTCATTCTTCATTTACTATGGTCAACAATGAGAGAAGGCATCTCGTGAGTATTGAAGCCTGTTTTGGTGACATTTCCACCTGAATATCTTCAACAGAGTGCTCTAGAGAAACTCCAGTAAGCTTCAGATATACAGTCTAATTTTAGATGTTTATTGAAACCAAACTACTCCATAAGAACAATTATACTGTCTCAGACCAAAAGTCCATCTAGTCCAATATCCTGTCTTCCAATAGCGGCCAATGCCAGGTGCTTCAGAGGGAATGAACAGAACAGGTAATCATCAAGTGATCCATCCCCGGTCACCCATTCCCAGCTTCTGGAAGTGGATCCGTAACAGGAGTACATACATTCTACAAAAGGGCATATGTATATATGCCTGAATGCTGTGAATTCAATTTTCAAATAAGGTAAACAGCATTGTCTATTGGTGTGAGGAAGGGGCTGGACATCAAGAGACAGGTACTTGTGAGGGCTTGAGTAAGAAACAGCATTTCTCTGCCTCAGTTTACCAATTTATACATTAAGTTCACAATTTTACTAGCCCTCCTTTAGAAACCACTTTGAGATCTCTGTGTGAAAAGCCATATATAAATATAACACAGTAGTAGTTGGATGTTACACTTAACATGTAAATGCTCTTTATGTATCTCAACATTAGTTTGCAGGTCGAAAAGATTTAGATTCTAGGATTTAAATAGCCTAATAGGTGACTTGATTGAGAACAATAAGCTCCTCTGCAGCTGTTCCAACCCATCATTAGTAGTCCTTGTAAAATTCCTTATGGAAGAGTGTGTGCGCGTGTATTCATGTACGTAAGAGAAAAAGCGCATATAGGGTGGGGGGAAGGGAGAAGACTGCAGTTTTTATACTTCTATATAATAGTTCATTCAACTTCAATTTAACCTTTTTTTAAATTCTCAATGTGACTGTATCACACTGCAAACTAATTTATTATTATTTACACTTGTTATGAAAACATGTCCAAACTGTTTTTTCCCCCTTTTAAAAGGAAATGAAATTGACAGAGTTGAGAACGCATACTGCAAAGTACACTCTGAAAAATATTTTGTTTAGGGTGGATATGTAGCCACCATTGCTGGATTGTGACCAAGACTGCAGCTTTCTAGCTAAATACCTGTCATCTCTCAGTCTTTTGGGTTTCTGAAGGTAAAAATGCCAGCACAAATAAAGAGAAAGAGAGGAGTCAGTCCAAAGGAGGTAAAGTTTTCAACTCACCTGTTAAGAAGGTACTGAAGATATAGAGCAAAGTTAACCAGCTCAAAGCACTAGCCATCAGGACAACTGAAGGTCCAGATGGATCAGCTCTTTCAAAAAACCCAGGCTATGAAGAAACTGCAGGAGACCTGCTGCCCCAGCAACTGATGTTTTCCTTTGATGACGCCAAATGTAACCAAATCTCTCCCAGGTAATCACTTTCCAAAAGAGCCTGAAGTGAAATGAACACCAGGCAGCAGAAAGAGACAAGAACATAAATGTTCATTTCTTGAAAAATGTTTCAGGGGCATCCTCCTTCAAATCCTTCCTTAAAACTCTCCTTTGCCATGATACCTATAAAAAACATGACTGCAGTTTGGCTGCTGGTGTGCTGAGATGACTGACTATATTGAAATATTACTTCCTTGGGCTCCATTGATCTGTTACTATCCATCTGTTGTTTCTTGTTTTATACCTAGATTGTAAGCTCTTTGGGACAGGGACCATCTTTTTGTTTTGTGGTTATACAGCACCCAGCACAATGGGGTTCGAGTCCATAACTAGGGCTCCTTGATGCTGCTATGCTAGGACCCAATCCAGTGTGATGTGGAGCACCTGTGAAACAAGCTCACTTACCTGGGAGCTTGAGGGCAGGGCTGTTATCACCTTGCAGATCTGGCAGGCAGAGAGACAAATAAGCAACTGTATGTGAAGGACCTTGTAGGGTCAAATGTTTATTCTGTTTCTGCAGCTTCAAATAGTCTCAGTTTGCAGGTCATTTGCCCACCCTTGAATCTGAAATCCCAACTGCACTCTTTCCTCCTCTCCGATCTGTAATGTTCAAAAGCTCTGAGCTAAGTTTTCTGATTGTAGACTACTCCCTGGATAGTGCACCATGCTGCACTGGATGCAATACACTCTGCCACAGATGCAGAAGCTTTGGAGGGCAAACAGGAGTGGAAACTTGCCTGCAAGAGCAAAGCGAACAGATCCAAGGAGCAGATATACTGATAATATGGGACCATTTTCACAGAATCATAGAATATCAGGGTTGGAAGAGACCTCAGAAGGTCATCTAGTCCAATCCCCTGCTCAAAGCAGGACCAATTCCCAACTAAATCATCCCAGATAGGGACTAAATCATCCCAGCCAGGGATATACCATATACTGGTGCCATTCTGCAAAGCAAACCTGCACTAGCATTGGGCAAGAATGTTTTCTTATTTAATTTCCAAATGAGCGTTTCCAACCTTTAAGGGTAATATGAAAGGTTCAGAGCATTTGATCCTGCCTGAATAAAGATTGTAAGGAAATGTGATGCCCAATTGCCCTTCATTAGAATTGATACCATATCGTGGTTCCACTTCCTCTGTCACTCTCTGAACCAGCCAGGACTGAATGTTTGAGAAACAGAGCAGCCAACTGTTGGGTTGGGAAAAGAAAATTATCTTCCTTTGCAGGCAGACAATAGAAACCAGTTCAAAGCACAGGCATCCCTGAGAATGACCTCCAGAAAGGAGTTCTGTAGTGTAAATATTATGCTAAAAGGTTCCCAATTAATACTATGTTGTAAAAGACAAGAGTCCAATAAACACAACTTAGGCCTGGTCCACACTACGCTGTTAAACCGATTTTAACAGCGTTAAATCGATTTAACGCTGCACCCGTCCACACTACACTGCTCTTTATATCGATTTAAAGGGCTCTTTAAATCGATTTCTGTAGTCCTACAAAACGAGGAGTAATGCTAAAATCGATATTACTATATCGATTTAGGGTTAGTGTGGACACAAATGGACGTTATTGGTCTCATTCTTTTTACAGTAGCTACCCACAATGCACCGCTCCAGAAATCGACGCTAGCCTCGGACCACGGACGCACACCACCGAATTAATGTACCTAGTGTGGACGCGCACAATCGACTTTATAATATCTGTTTTATAAAATCGATTTTAGCTAATTTGATTTTATACTGTAGTGTAGACGTACCCTTAGTTTTCAGGTATAAACCTCTAGGTAGGTTACAGAAAAATCATTTAGTGGAGGACCACTAGGTGACACGTTGAATGATACAATCAAACTCTATTAAAAAGAAAAAAATGATTAGTTAAGCAAACAGGCATGCAAGTCCTACTTGCAAAAATGTTACAATTATAGTCACACTCAAAGATGCAATAGGGTATCAGTGAGTGAGCAGTACACTGACAATAGAGTGAAGTTAAACCTTATAATTCTGGAATCTAACAGTAACATTTGGATGTTAATTGGAGTTTGCTACAATTTAGCAAAACTACTTTTTCTTATACTCAATTATAATACTAATTAACATTAAAATGCCTTTTACCATAATGATATTTCTGACACCTTCTTATTGGCTTTTTAAGTTACACATTATTTAAATTACTATCTACACTAATGTCGTTCCCACATTATCAATATAGATAGCATTTTAATAAAACATTTACAATTCTCAAAAACACTAATTAAAAACCTTGCTCATAACAGTTATAACCAAAACATAACAGTTACGTAACCTGGGTCATGTCCTTGCTAACTCTTACTTTTCCATTACACTGTCACCAACTTATCTTTGACTAGCAACTTCAGTTTTCCATTCATCTCTACACTTAGGCCCTAAACCTAAATTCTTCTTATTTCCATCCTACAGGCTCCAGTATGCATGCTCCAAAGCTAATCTCATTCAGGTCTCAGCTGGTGGTGGGCATGACAAGAGATTCTTATGTGATAAGAGAATAGTTGGCTTGGAGTTTTGACTATATTTTGTCTCTGGCTTGAATCTGGCTTGGGCCAATAGTTGGCAAATATCATAATTCAATAGTTGATTGTTGGCTCACATAAAATTAGTTGGTGGCTTCAAGTCCAGTTTCTAGTGTACAGTTGTCCATGACAAGACACAAGTACTTCCTGCAGCTGGCAAGTTTGTCAGGGGTCTCAGCAAAGATGTCAAGTAGTGGAGATTCAACTGCCTTTTTACACCAAAAGATCCTTCCAGAAGAGCATTGAGACACATTGGCAGAAGACAGTGTGGGTGAAGGCAAAGATAGTTTTGATCTTGGTATACCAGATCTGCAGCTAGGAATATCAATCTCTAGGGATGTCCGCCTGTCCCCATCCCAAAAGGGATCCTTCAGGGTTGGATTAGGACATGAAAGGCTCATTATCCCTTGGGTAACACAAACCACTGAATGGAACTATGCCTCACAATGTGTAGGAGATCAGGTTTAATCAGTGGGGTGCAGAAGCATTATCAAGCAAAGGGACCTATGCCCATTTCACTATGTAATAAGGTGCCATCCGTTGTACTTTATAAAGTCTTTAATTAAACTCTTCCAGTAGAACTCAGATGCATCTATTTCCTTCTATTTTACAAACAATTCCTGGGATTTTCTGCAATTAGCTTATATTACAGACAAGAATTGCCAATTAAAACATAATTAACTCATTGTAGAGTGAGGCACCCGGCCAACTTTGTTGCTGCAGATTCTCTTCCAGTTACCAACCTGCAAGCATCTCGTACTTCAGCAAGCTCAGGAAGATGGAAGAATCAGAGGAGCAGGACTTAGACTAGTGAACAGTTTGTTTAATTTCATCTTATTTTTCTGTTCACTGGCAAATTGTGACATTCTCAGATTTATATGTGGGTCTCTTGGGTGTGAATTTCACCTCTGTGGAGAGGGCCAGCTTAAGGCTAACATAGCACATCAGCTCAACTTTGAGGGTTTATGTGGGCCATAAGTGCTGACCCTCTGCATGGGGATGCATTTCCACCTCCACAAACAACAGTGCCAGATGAGACGTAGGCACAGAGAGGGTTGAGTCACTTGCAAGAGGTCACACAGTGAGCTGGCAAGTGCGGAATAGAACCCAATTGTCTGGACTCCCCAGTTTTAGGCTCTAACCCATTCAGCACACTGATTCCCATCTGACTTGCACCAGTTTTACACTGGTCTATCTCCACTGACTTCAGCAGAGTTATTCCTGATGTGAGAGGAGAATCGGGCCCAGTGTACTTCATTTGAAGAGTAATGCTAAAGAAACAAACTGCTGTGAGAACACAACAACCTAGGACTCATTCCAGGACACGATGATTTATTTCCATACAGCAATAGCATCCTTCATGTGAAAGATCACAAAACAGTTTACTTGAAGAGTCAGTCACAACTCTGTATTGCTGGGTATAAAGAAAACACAGGCAGCTGCCATTTCAGTGTCTCTGGCAAGAAATAAATAGACACAGATTGAATTATAAAGGAAGGTGATGTACAGAAAGTGTAAGGAAGGTTAGGAAGACTCTACCAAGTGAATAAAGAGGTCTGTTCACTGCCCAGTTACAAGTCTATGGGAGCTGTCAACTACCAGCATATTTATTTCTATAGGATATATAACAATTGAACAGCTAGGTCTGGAAGGAGCCATTTTGCAGCATTCTAGACCATCCCACATCCTGGTGAACTCGTACTCTTCTTCCTGAGCACTGAGAATGCTGTTCTTTTCTTAGCTGGTCCCACTAAATTGTTCAACCCTGATAGCCTCCAGCATTCTAGAGATGGGCTCCTGGACCTTGAACTTTTTCCTTTTGGCCGCAGAGATAATCTGACGTAATCCTCCTGTTTATGCTCTGGGAATGCGGTTGATCCAAAGTTCATTGAAGTCAATGGGAGTCTATTTATTGACTTCAATAGGTTTGGATTAGGCCCTTAGTGGGCAGTCTTCTGTCTTCTTTAATGAACTCTTGACATCTGGATGTTGGTTTAGCAGACTTGAACACAGTTTAGGAAGGCTCATGCTTATTCTTAAACTATTTTGGCCAGCCCCAGACACAAAATATATGGGTAGTGGCCAGATAACCGGAAGGCCAGGTACTCCTTGATTATGACAAGAAGACACAGTTCTGTTCAATAGACACTACTGATAATGCGTTAATTGCTCTGCCCATTCTAGAATCAGATTTCACCAAGTGACCATGATGCCCTCCAGTGGTTGTTGCTCACCACTGATATCAGGCGAGCCATGTAATACTAGAGTAAAATACAACAGTTCATATTGAACTAAATCGCCATTTCATTTCAGGCAATTCTGTGCCCCTCAAATTTTGCTCGACCATGACATCTGACAAAATGGCCATTTTCTGAATGAAAACCATGCAAATATCCAAATTTGGTAGTCACATTTCAACTGAAATGGACCTACTTTTGAGAAAAGCAAAGGGATGGGGAACTTGTAAGCACAATAGGCCCAAAATGAAATGTGACAAAAGTCACACTTGTTGCAAATATTTCATGCTGTCCTATGTATAAGCTCTAATACTAGTGAAAGCTAACAGAGATTCCCTCTTTAGACAAGAGGGACATGTCTGTGATTTTGGAGGAGAAGGTTCTGAATTACAGAATTGGAAATTTCAAAGGAGCCTAAAGGAGAGGAGCATCCAACTTCCTTTAAAGAACTTTAATGTGATTTGGGTTGCACATTTTCCAGTCCATATGTCACTATATGTGTAGTTTACACAGTGTCTGTTGGTATGATATACGGCTATAGATTCATTGCACACTCTTCACTGCCTGGGATCCCCCAGTTCTGCAGGGCAGTCAATACTCTTCTCTTATCCCAGTATAAACCATAGTCTGTCCATTTATAAATAGGTATGTGTTAGACCTAATGGGCAGCTAATGTTCCAGATTTATGTATGAAAATGGCAATTAAATTTCGGTGAAAAATGAGCACTTTGGCTTATAAAAGAGCAGCAGCTACACAGATTGATCAGGGATAGTGTCTCCTCTCATCGACTTCTCTTTCTCCGTTCTTCCTGTTTTCATCATTATTATGCAGTGCTGCTTGGAAGGCTGTGGATTAATATATTAAAATTCCACCTTCAGACCTGCAAAGTCAGTGCTGCATCTCCTTCTCTCCCCCACACATCCATCATCCTGAGCAGCAACAAGGGTATGTCCACACTGAAACCCAAGGTGTGATTGCAGCACAGGTGGACATACCTGCACTAGCTTTATTCATATTAGCATGGCTATAAATAGCTATGCAGCTGCAGGGGCTTTAGCACTGGCTGTGTAAATACACCAGGGACCCTGGGAATGCATTGCATTTGTAGCCCACGCTGACAACAGTGCTGCTGCATTTACACTACTATTTTTAGCCATGCTACAGCAAGTAAAGCTAGCATGGGTGTGTCTACTTGTGCCACAATCACACCTTGGATTGCAGCATAGACATTCTTCAAAAGACAGCCTACTTGCCAGTCCCCGCTGATGCCATATATGAAACATTTGCATGTTTCGTGTCAGCTTATGGGTTACTGTTGTGCTCATTGTTCGTGAATTCAAAAGATTTGTCAACACCTCAGAAGCAAGAGGAGACAGGTCTGTAGCCAACCCCCCCCCACCACTCCCACAAACCCACCTTCCATTCTAGAAACCACAGACAGAACAGCAGTACAGCTACTGTTTTAACGTTATATAGCAGCAGAGGAAGTTTTGTGCGAGAGGCAAGAACTATGCTGTTCAAAGAAAGGGCAACTCCCTGACTTGTTAAACACATGCAGGCAGCACCTCAGCCAAGGTGCGAACCCACACATTTAAAACTCAATCTGCTCTTCCAAAGATATGAAAGTTCCTTCTTTTCTGTGGGAAACTGCAGGAGTGAAATTAATTACAGGTGTCGTTTTATTCAGAACAGTCATCTGCATGCTAAATTCTATACCACCAGGTTACAAAGTTAAATGATGGATTTACAGAGATTAATAGCTGCAGGAGGAGAGAGAAATTAAAGGGTATATACAAGAGTGATGTTTTCAGGAGGGACTTGAACTGAGATGGAGAGCTGATGAGGCAGAGAACTAGAGAAAGTCCCTACCAGAGAGAGCAAGCTGCCGTAGGAACCAAAGCAGTATGGCTGGGGACAGATGAAGCAAGAAGGTCAGTCCAGGTTAAGCAGAATGAGCAGGGAAGTGGGCAGAAAAACGCAAGGGGTGAAATCCTAGCTCCTTTGAAGTCCTTGGCAAAACTCTCATTGACTTCAGTGGGGCCATGATTTCACACAAGACATGTGAGACAGCTAGAGCAAGTCAAAGATGGATATTTTAAACTGGACCTTGAAAAGCAATGGTGGCATCACTGAAGTTGCATAAGGTATGGCATGATAGATGCTTTGCATGTGTAAAGAGCTACTGGAATTAAATAAGTGCCAGGACTCAAGGGTCCACTATATTCCAGCTCCCACGTTAAAAGGCTACAGATAAGTTATTATAAATAATAACACTTTATTATTATTATGAGTAGCATCTAAAGGACCCAACCTAACCAGGCTACAATATACAAATAGCAAGAGTCAGTCACTGCACCAAATCGCTTAGAATTTATGTAGACAAGATGAATAAAGGATGGAAGGGAAAATAAAGGTGAAGAGGACTGAAGTAACGTGACAAAAAAAAATCATATGGCAGGGCTGGGACTAGAACACTACACTATATTGAACCCATTTGATAGATAGGGAAAACCACAGAACAGCAAAGTCAACTCAAATGAGCACCAAAACTGGGAACAGAGCTCAGACCTGACTAGATGAGCCTCTCAAAAAAACTTATTTAAACTTTTTTTCTGATGAAAAATGGCTTTTGACAGGACAGAAAAATTTGTGCGAATTTGTTGAAAGTTTTCACAAAAGAATTGGAAACCAAAACATTCAATGTTTATTTTCTTCCATTTTTTCTGTGGAAGTTTTTGACCAGCTCTACTTCTGGCTACTAGCCCTGTGACCTATCATGTAGACAGTGCTGTCTCCCATCACACCCCAAATCACAAACATATGCACCTTCCCATTGGGCTTCCCAGTAATCAAGACTCCCAGCAGAAGGTAACTAGGGGTGGAATTTGTTCTATGGCTGCCCACTGACATTGTGATGGGGCAGGCCATGCTTCCACAGCATCAGAATGCATATACCAGAGTTGAATAGATTTGCATTAGCATCTCGTCGGCACTCTCTAAATATCAGTGCACTGAGAGGATTCAAGCAGCATTTGCTTAAGTGATTATGTAATTACATTGCGATTAATGAAAATTATACTCTGATGAGAGATTCTCAAGAACCTTGTGTTTCTGTGCCTTCTCCTAGTGGAAAAATGGATTGAAAAGGCCAGTTCCCTTTTGCTCTTACTTGCCCGTCAGCTCTTTCACTTTCTGCTGTGTCATCCAGGGCAGGCAGCTCCAGAGCTCGATTAGCATTGCGTGTGGATTTGTTGTCAAAAAGCAGATTTGAAATCACACCATAGAGCTCATGGTCTCTTCTGAAGATTCCATTGTTGCAATATTAAACATGGTCTGTGGGGGATAAGGAGAGGAATTAATAAACGTGTTTTTTGCATTGCTTAAAAGTAAATAAATAGATGAAAATGTATTCAGGGATGTTGATTTACTGCTACTGCTTCAGTAGAATGATGGGATTGTAAACTCAGTGAATCAGAGCTGACTCTTCTGGAAATGAACCCAAAGGAATTTGGGCCAGCGCCCAGCAGCTGAATCAACCTGATGATGGAATTAGTGAGAGGAACCAGGATAAATGTAGAAAGAGCTTGGCGGAAAGGCCATGAGAAATATTTATGCTGAGTAATAAACAGGGCCAGCTACAGCTCCACTGCCTGCTGTGTCCATCCCAGCCTAGGACAAAACCAGCCACAAAGCTGGCACTTTGAAACATCAGCATACCATGGGGCTCTGTTGCTTTACCACAAGCCAGGCAAAACAAACCAGTTTGTTTTGTGACTTTGGACAAGATACTTACCCTTTCTCTGTGTTGGTCCCAAGGCCCCAGTCCTTTGTGATGCTCTGTAGTTGGTGCAAAGCAGACCGAAAGCTCGCTTCCTTTGGGTGGTTTAATGACGGCTTATGAACTCATCCCCCAGTGCCCACTATAGGGGGTGTGGACAGGGAAAAGGGGTGTGACAGGAGCATCCCAATTATTCCCAACTGCTGGAACAGCTCCTTTGAGCTGCAGGCAGCAGGGCATGATGTGCTCATCTAAATTGCTCTGGAGAACCAGCTCAGCTCTGGGATAGGTTGGGATTAGGGGAGTGGAGAGATTACTTAAGTAGTGCCAAGGCCTAGTGCAAGTCCTCTGTACACGGGTAAATTTCATCCTAAATTCACAACACTATCCATCATGGATATCTCAGCCAGAATGTCAGAATTTCCAGCCAGAATATCTCTGACTGTGACACAAACGCACTCTGACTTAGCAGTACCTTAGCACTTGCATTCCCTGCCTTTCAAACATTTAGCTGTGCTACCTAAATTTCCCCTTAATATAATTTTATCCTATGGAATTATTTTTCTTTTCTTTTTTTATTAAAGTAGAGGGATTTTTTTTAATAGAAAGACACACAAAAGCAGCCGTGTCTCCCCCCTCACCAGTAACTTCTTATTTTGTTGAACTCCTGTAACCTAAAAATAATGGAACTGATTTTTCTAATTTTATAAAAAGCAATAGCTTTCCTCTCAGCTCCTGAGTCCTTGTCTGCTGAGTTGGAGCATAAAGCAATTTTTTAAAATAGCTGAGTGATAAAACATCTGAATATAGGAGATTTATAATGGAGAACACTAGCAGACCCTTAACTGGAGCGTCTTCAACACTGCCCTCTGATAAATCTTACTTTCAAGCTGAATTATTAATAGGTAAATGGACAGAACTCTTTCAACAACAAGGTTAGGCCAATAAAGCACATTCACTGTATTTCCAGCCTGGGAAGATTATATGGGTTGTTTGATTGCTATGGTCCTTGGTAACTAAATTGGTGGGTATGTAGTTTAACAGATGGATGGGATGTTAGCTGCATTAGGCCAAATTTGCATGTGGTGTAAATAGACACAATTACATTTAAGTCAATAGAGTAATGGCTGGATGTAAACCTTCATGCTTTGGGTCATAAACCAACTGATACTGGAGACAGGAAAGGATGTCCCCTAAATGCAGGTTATTCTAGAATTGTCCAGAACAGGGTTTCTTGCCATTTCCTTTGAAGTACTAATACTCACCGCTGTCAGAGACAGGATATTGATCTGATCTACTATGGCAATTCTCTTGTTCCTAGGTAACAGTGAGCTAAATTTAGCTTTTTCTCACAGTATGATAGTAGACCACTATGGCTACCAAACAACTAAAATGAAAGATTAAAACAGGTAAAAAATGTGGTTAATCAGCCATCTGATGTTATTGTAGGTTACAAAGCAAGCCCGTGGCAGACACAGAAAGAGAATACAGATCTCCTAATTTTTAGCCCTGTGTTTTAGCTACTAGACAATATGTTTCTATCTCTGTCTCTCTCCTTCCATCTCTGCATGGAGTAAATAGCCTGAAATCTCTTAACAACATGGTGAAATGTAGCATCTGTTTAACAGAGCAGAGCAACACCTTACAACAGCGCAGAGCAAGTAGTGCAAGGGGAAACTAGAATTATCACTCCTACGCTTGCAAAAAAGTGCCACGCAATCATTAATGACTACAAGGGGTCACAGCCTCAGATTCATGTCTTATCTGGAAGATGTCATTTCCATCAACGCAGAATACCATGCTGGAGAACTAGATTGCTACTCACTGTGAAGGACGAGTGTGCATCATCCACTGAATAACCAACACCAGCTGGGTTTTCTTTGGAGGTATTCCATCCAAGCACTGATCACATCTGACACTCTATTTGTTCAGGAGAGATGAAAAGATCATAGCCTATGGTGGTGCAGGTACTGGGGCAATGGACACCTAATGCAAACATCACAAACAGAAACCAAGATCCTGGAGAGAATGTGTCACCCCACTGAGAAGAATGGATGTTTCTTTTTAGAAAAACAGCTCAGCCTTACCCTGGAGACAGAATCAGCCTTAAAGTGAATACAAGAAAGACTTTTTAAATCTTGTCAAGAGCTTACAAGAGAATGTCCCTTGGGAAATGGGCCATGGCTAAAAGTCTCCAAGGACAAACTAGCAGTATCTGTGACAAAGCACAGAAAGGAAAGGTTTGACCAATGTGCCAACAACAGGACACAAAGGGGAAGAAGATGCATTCATTCAGCGGAGCCTGGAAAGCAAAATAAAAGCTCAGGCTTTAAAAACACTACCAGGCTGATGATTAATCAAAAGCTCCGAGTGTTACATTAAAGGACCTCACGTAACCATCAGAGGCACTTGGTAATGATTTCATCCTAAAGCACCGATAAATTAGAGGCGCCTAACTTCTGAATCTGAGGATCCCATTAAAATGATGAACAGCCTCTTGCAGGCTCTGTTATTCACAGGACAGGACGGATGAAGCCGACGTGTCCGTCTAGCCCCTGGAGGAGAAACTTAAGGCTGGTCAGAACTCATCAGAAGTTTAATGGAAAGACAGAAAATATTTTATATGCATGTACAATGTAAAATACCAGTCCATTGCACAGACACAGAATATGCTGTAATTCTGCAGGCAGCACAGGATTTATTCACATTTGCAAGAGTTAGTCCTGGCACCACCATTACTCTCTCTTGGGTACTCTTCTGCGAAGGATGCATCTACCTCATGTAGATTAATTCCAACAATTCAGGATATTTATTGTAGGTTTAATGTATACACTCCTCCACTTGCAAGTGTGAGAAATGGTGCAATCTGGCCATATATTGGGCAGAGATAGGGCCTGGGGGTCAGGACTCTGGGATTCCCATATGGGTGGACCAACATGTACTAGTTCTGATCAAGCTAACATGCTAAAATTAGAGCATGGGCATGACAGCATGGGCAGTGGCTCAGACTAGCCACTCAAGTATGTCCCCAAGGGATCAGGAGTGACTGTACTCAAGCAACTACCCTGAACTGCCACTGTGGACACACTGCTATTTTTAGCATGTAAGCTTGAGTAGAGCTATCGTGTGTCTATCTACGCATGCCAGGAATCATCTTTCCAGCTGCTGTGTAGATGTACCCTCTGTTACCGACTCATTTGGTATCTTTGGACGAAGGTGCTCAGATGCTGTGGTGATGAGGGTCATATAAGACTTGTTAGCTCACAAATATTGTACCACTTTAACTATACCAGTATAGTTATATAGGTACAATCCCCCTAGTGTGGATGCTTTTATATCAATATAAAGGTGTCTTAAGCCATGTCTTCACTATAGACTGCTGCTGGCATAGCTATCTCAGGCCAGCTCTATGCTAGTGAACTTACAGTGGCACAGCTGTACTGATGCCGCTTGTGCCGCTGTAAGATCACCCGTATAGCCGCTCTATGTTGATGGGAGAGAGCTTTCCCATCAACATAATTAAACCACCTCCTACGGGGGCTGGTGGGGGCAGTTCAACCCCTGACATAGCACTGTTCACACTGGCGCATCTGTCTGTGTCACTTATGTTGCTCAGAGGGGTGTTTTTTTCTCACTCCTGAGCAAGATAAGTTATAGCAACAAAAGTGCTAGTGTAGACATAGCCCTAGTCAGGGGTGTAAAAAGTGTGATCCCTGACTGACACAGCTGTGTGGCAAAAGCCCCTAATGTAGACACAGTTATACTGGTGAGATTGCACTTTTATTGTGGATGGAATGGCTATACTGGTAAAAGCACAGCTTTGCTGGTATAAGCTGAGTCCACACTAGGAGCACCATTGCTGGCACAGTATATTGATATAGCTTTACCAGTAAAACACTCCCAGTGTAGACATGTCCTTATACCAGTATAGTTAATTTAGTAAGGGAAGGAGAATAAGTTATACTGATGTAAGGTACCTTTATATCAGTACAACTGAGTCCACATTAGGGGTTGTACTGGTATAACCAACTCAGTTAAAAAAAAATCACACTCCTAAGTGACACAGTTATACTAGGTTTCCCTATCACTTCTCCCTCTCTGTGTCTTTGTTTTCCAGTCTGGAAAACAAGCAATACCCACTTTACAGAGATGATGCAAAGCTTAATTAATAATGAGGAAGCACTTTGAGATCTTTGGATGGAATATGCGCAAAGACTTATTTTTAAGTTACTTGAATTTAAATGCTTTACATGTTTTAACAGTTGCTGCTGCTGCTGCCAGCCTTTGCCATTGATTTTCTGAGTTCTCTTGCCTTTTTTGGAAGAGCAGTCCCAAACCTAGCAGGCTGTGCAGGATTGTTCCTCACACAGTCCAATGTGTCCAGTCTGGTTGCAAACTACCCAAATAATGTGGCTTCCACAACTGCCCTTAGGGCCTGCTCTGGCTTTCTTGTTAAAAACATTATCCCTTCAAAGCCAAGCCTGTGCTGACTTCTGTTCTTTTTTTCTACTGAGTCACTCTATCGTCATAGAAGGCAGCATGGGAGAATGCACATCAGTGATTAGTGTTGTTTTTTTCTCCTGGTAAACATCCATTCTAAATGTTAAAGAATAAAAATGTGCTAAATAGTAGTAATTACTGAACTTTAATACAGTACTTTTAATGGAGAAGCTAAGGCACACAGGGAACCAGTGACTCATACAACATAATA
Source organism: Gopherus flavomarginatus (assembly GCF_025201925.1). NCBI lineage: Eukaryota > Metazoa > Chordata > Testudines > Testudinidae > Gopherus > Gopherus flavomarginatus. Next base: position 19,799,392 of record NC_066629.1, on the reverse strand, counting down.
CAGCTGAATCTATCAAAGCCTTACATATATGGACACCATCACCATAGTACTTGAACATCCCACAACACCCCTGTGAAGTAGAGCTGTAAGAGTGTCCCTATTTTAGGGATTGGGGAACTGAGGCAGATAGCCAGACTAAATGACTTGCTTAAGGTCACACAGTATGTCTGTAGCAGAGCAAGGAACTTAACTGAGGCCTTCTGAATCCTACCCTAGCAACCAAGCAAGAGCAGAACCTGTTTCTCTGGATGCCCAGCCTTGTGCCTCATCCACTGAACCATGCTATCTAATTGAATGGCTGAGGTTAAAGCCTGCTAAGGCTATTAAAAAGTGATTTCTCCACAGCCCCAAAGCCATCCACCATCCATGAACTTGAAATTCACAAAGCTTCTTCATTGGCTTTGTGCCTCGTACACTCCAGGTGAGCTTTAGAAAGGATAAACCGCCCTGTCAAATAAGTGTACCTGATCAGTCCTACAGAGAATCAGTGTGTATATTTTATTTATTTTAAATGTCTATGTAGACATTTGGGTCCTTTATGTTACAGGCTTGTCTGCAAGTCACTAATATACCCTCTCATTCACTCCCTCTACTGATATACTCCTGTTATCCGTCCTTTCCTCCAGCTCACTCAAATGCATCCACATTGTAGGCATCCCTCAGATACCATTACAGCAAGCTAGAGTGTTATCATATAAATTTATAATCAGAAGGCATCATCCCCCACATGGTACGTAATTCAAACTCTCCCACACCCTGACAAAAGTTTTTTTTTTTAATTTATAGAGTGAATTTCAGTCACAGTTAAAGTTAATTGACATTTTTTTTTTAAATCAAGGCCTGGGTTCCTAACTGTCCCACACAAACATTTGCTTTTTTATCTCTTCTCTGTTTAGTCTAGTGTGAAATTGTTTTCCAGGTAGTGATTAATTCTGCTGTTTTCCCCCCCTTGTTGTATAATTTGCAGTGTTTGAGAAGTCTGTACTAAACTGCAGCTTCCCTTTTATCAGCAGTGTTATTACAACTTTGTCAAACACAAGCCTTTATCATCGCCTGTCACTAGATCAGTTATATTCTCACTTATTAGTTTTTATATCTGCTTTGTTTGTTTGCTTGTTTTGAGGTAACATCAGTTTATCTGAAAAAGATGGATGGCCTGGCAGGGTGAGACATAGACTCATAGAAATGTTGGACTGCAAGGGACCTCAAAAGGTCATCTCGTCCAGTCCCCTGCACTGAAGCAGGACTAAGTATCATTTAGACCACCCCTGACTGGTGTTTGCCTAACCTGTTCTTAAAAACCTCCAATGACTGAGATTATACAGCTTCCCTAGGTAATTTGTTCCAGTGTTTGACTACCCTGACAGTTAGGAAGTTTTTCCTAATGTCTAACCTAAATCTCCCTTGCTGCAGTTTAAGTCCATTACTTCTGGTCCTGTCTTTTGTGGTTAAGAACAATTTAGCACCCTCTTTTATAACAACCTTTTGTGTACTTCAAGACCGTTCTCATGTCCCCCCTCAGTGTTCTCTTCTCCAGACTAAATAAACTCAGTTTTTTCAATCTTTCCTTTCATATTTTCTAGAACTTTAAACATTTTTGTTGCTCTCCCTGGGCTTTCTCCAATTCGTCCACATCTTTCCTGAAGTGTGGTGCCTAGAACTAGTATTCCAATTGAGGCCTTATCAGTGCTAAGTAGAGTGGAAGAATTACTTTGCATATCTTGCGTACAACATGCTTGCTAATACATCCCAGAACGAGGTTTGCTTTTTTTGTAACTGTATTACATTGTTGTCTTATAGTTGGTTTGTGATTCACTATAACCCCACCACCACTTCCACCCACACCTTTTTCTGCAGTCCTTCTTCCAAGGCAGTCATTTGCCATTTTGTATTTGTATTTGAGACCATTTCTCCAGTTTGTCTCGATCATTTTGAATTCCAATATTGTCCTTCAAAGCACTTGCATCCCCGTTTGGTATCATCTGCAAACTTTATAAGTTTATTCTCTATGCCATTATCCAAATCATTTGTGAAGATATTGGGACAGATCCGTGCAGGCCTCTACACTATATGCCCTTCCAACTCTATTGTGAACCATTGATAACTATTCTCTGAGTATGCTTTTCCAACAAGTTGTGCACCAATCCTACAGTAAGTTTGTCTAGGCTATATTTCTCTTTATTCCCATCAGGAATGATTGCTAGGTGCTGGCTGTGATATGCCTCAGTATCTAAGCAGTGGAAGGGGATTTCCCCCTCATGGGAAAGGACTTGTTTCATATCTAGTGTGGGATCAGGAATAAAGTCTCATGACACGCTCATGGCACAGGGACCCACCTGGAACCGATAATTAGGTGTATTATATCCAGCAAACTGAATATGTGGGAGGAATCAGTATACAGGGATATGCTGATTTTATATTGCACGTAGAAGGCCTTGTCATAGTCTTTTCTCCCTGATATTCACTGGGAATTCAATCAATGCCCTTTGGTCCTAGGCCCAGAGGGTAGATCTCTCTCTCTCGATCTCTCTCTTTCTCTTTTTTTTTCCTGGACAAGACAGATCTTCATGGGGGAAGTAACAACATGACATCCACAGTCTTCAGGCTTAGGGTACATGATCTAGGGGCTCTTTATGCTTAGAACTACCTTTGGGCGGTAAGAGGAAATAGTCTAGAGTGCTGATAGAGCACCCACATTGAGCTGAACACTTTGCAGAGATGCAGCAAGACAAGTAGTTATATCCTGGCCCCACTGAGTGAATGACAAAACTTCCACTGATTTCACTTGGGCCAGGATTTCACAGATTGGTAGATGCGTAAACTCTAGGGCCAGAAGGAACCTCCATGATCATATAGTATGACTTCCTGTATGCAAAGGTGCAGAAGATGGATTAAAGCTTATCTTTTAGAAAAACATCTATTCTGGTTTTAAAGACTCCAAACAATGGTGAGTCCCCCACTGCCCCGATAAGCTGTTCTGATGTTTAATTAACCTCACTGCTAGGAAACTATGTCTTATTTCAAGATAAAAATGTCTAACTTCAACTTCCGGATACTGGATCTTGTTAAGCTTTCATCTGAAAGATTGAAAAAAGCCCCCACTAACAGATATCACCCAGGGCCCTGCCCTAAAGAGATGACAGTCTAAGAAACTGATCCTACTAGCATCCGAACAGGTAAGTAATCTTCCCATGAGTAATAATCTTGATTTCAGTAGAACCTCCCATGCAATTAAAGTTATTCATTTGCTGGTGAGGGCTGGGACTACTCATATGAGCAATGTCATTCACCTAGTTAAGTCTTTGCAGGGCTCTAAATAGTCAAAATCCAGCAGAAGAGAGGTGTTTGAGATGAAGACAGGTGTGTGTGAGAGAGAAAAAAGGATGCAATATAAAAGCAAAACACCTCACATGCCTTATCAGCTTATTTGCTTGAAATCTTGTTTGCTTTGATTTCACTCTTTATAATTCTATGTTTATATTAAAATGCAAATTAAGTACTCATTTCTCCCAGGCCTGTGTTCTTTTCCATTTGAGTGGCTTTTTCCTCCTTTTTAACTCTGACTCATCTTGCCTGTAAAGTAAATCCATCCTTTGGGTGCTTTGCTGTTTAGTGCTGTACTTTCCAATATTGTGCTCTGTTTTAATCCCTGCTTATTATGACGTTTGTGGCTTTGTCTGGTTGTTGTTTGTTTTATCTCTCTTGCTTTTAGTTTTTTCTGTTTGTATTTAAGTCTTTTCTGTTTATCCCTTCCCCACTTTCCTTATATTAACCCTTCCTATTAGAACGTCTTCTATTCCTCCTTTCTGATTCTGAACTCTGCTCTTCTCTTTCCTCCTGAGACCATGTAGCCTTTCTTCTTTGGTTCTTCCAATCCACCTGTCAATTCTTCTTCATTCCCCCGTTACTTTGACATCACTGAAAAGCTCAGGTATTCACACAGCTGGATTTCTGTCTGGTCTGAACCTATGAATGAACCTTGCTCCCATGTAAAAAACCATGCAAATGAATTGAGATCTATTCACAGAAACATTTGTACAAATCTATCAGTAATGAATGCTAGACACTCAAAGCTGCCTTGTTTTTCCATACACACAGACAGATAGAGTACTTGCTTTGGAAGTTCTCTTCAACAGCCAGTAAATCAGCCTTTGCCTTTTCCTCTTCAATTTGTATGTTCCTGATACCCTAACTCACCCTCACTTCCCAAACAGTTCCATTGATTTTAGTGCAGCTACTTGCAGAGTGAGGTACTACTCAGCATGAGTGAGGGTGGTAGAATCTGTCCCTTTGTAAGTGGAGCTCTTCAGTCAGGTGTTTTGATTATGAGCAGTCAAGGGCCTGATTCAGGTACAAAAATAGCACTGTAAGGAGAAATTACTGCTGCCCGTGCTGGGCTCCCTGTCCACTGCCTCTCTCCAGAGTCAGTCACTGCACATGGCATGTGATATCTGAGCTTTTCAGAGGTGGCAGAATGGTGACTAGTCTCTGACAGGACAAGAGACCTGTCAGCCAGAGACAACTTGGCTTGTTACAGCCCAGCCCAACCTAGCCGGGGAAGAATTGCTTTGATTCGCTCCATCAGTGCAGCAGTGGATCATTTGCAGGATACTCTTCAAGTTACTCCCGAAAAGAGCAGGGCTACATGAAGTACTTTCAATCAGAGCTGGACAAAAGGTTTTTAACATTTTTTTTGAAAATGTGGATTTTTGTCAAAAACAAAATTTCTCATAAGAACATTTTTGTTTTTCATGAAAATGTTTGTGTTTTTGTTAAAAAATGAAAATGAAAATCTTCGTTTTAAAATAAAAAAAATTGGTTTTATGGGTTTTCAGTTTCTCACTCGTTCTGTGATAATCTGAAATCATTCTCACTTCATTTTCAAAAAAATAAAAAAATGTTTTTCATTGTTGTCAAAAGAACAGGAGTACTTGTGGTACCTTAGAGACTAACAAATTTATTTGAGCATAAGCTTTCATGGGCTACAGCCACTTCACTGGATGTATGCAGTGGAAAATACAGTAGGAAGATATGTCAAAGATTTTCCAGGGGGGGAAATGTAATTTTCCACCCATCTCTATATACAATGTGTATTCAGAATGTTTATTGCTTTAACTATTGTTCTTCTATGAAATATCTGGGCTCCTTTAGATGATCCCTGTTAGGGGACATCTGCAGTCTAGCTAATTGAGTAACTGACTCTGGGAGATAGGGCCTTTTGCTAGCTCTGTCAATGTGAGTTCATAGTCTTTGCTCTAGTGATCATAGCACAAGACTGGGAAGCATGGCATAGAGTTTATAACGCCAGCTCTGACACTGACTTGCTGTGTGACCATGGGCCAGTATCCCCATTTGTACAATGGAGATAACAACACCCACAACTTTGTAAAATACCTCGAGTTCTATGCATGAACATCCTATATAAATAAAAAGGATATCATATCTCTCAGTTGACTGAATTTCCACAAGCACTTTACAATAGCTCTGGAAGCTGTTTCAGATCACAAGCAGGTATTGGCACCATACTGTGCAATGTCCACAACTGTTGTGGCTTTTGTATTAGAAAATCCATTATGGCTTTTTACTTGGTCTTGTCCTGTGTGACCAGTTTAGAACCCAAGCAAGATACAGCTGCATTTGGTGTCATATTGGTATTGCCTCATATTGGTATTGCCTTCTAACATTTTTCTAAGCCAGAAAATACAGCATGTTTCCAATCTCATTATCACAAGCTCTCCATACCTGGAAGAATTGCACTTTGCTATCTCTGGCTGCACAGATATTACAGCCAGTGTGGCAGAAAAAGGCTTTGTTATGCGTATGGTCTATTTATAGGTAGAGACTAAATGGCTCAGGTGATTGGTGTTGGGTTATATAGCTTTTAACCACATGGTCATCAGTGTGAATCAAGCCAAGGCAGTTGTGACTGAAAGTTGCGACCCTCTATGGCTGTTTGGTGGTCGATGTGAATTGAGTACAGTTTCCAGTGGACAAGAGTAATTGAACCACCCCACAATTGACAGCAATAAGAAATTTTGTTGTCATATTCAGAAGAGGTGCCATGGGCTGAACGGGCCATGGAAAATTAACTCCTCTTCCAGATCAGAGCTGAGGCACATCACTGTTTGCAGGGCAGTATCAGAAGCTCACACTGCTGTCTGTGCTGTACCAGCTATGAATAAAGAGAAAAAGCCAGCACCTGTGGTTGTCAGCCCAGAACCTTTCACCAGCATTAGCAGCTCAGTCCTGTACCAATTGAGGTCAATGGCAAAGCCTACATTGATTTCAGTGGTGCAGAATCAGGCATTAAATGCACACCTCATTAAGGGGATATAAGATCTGACAAAATAGAACAATTCACTTAATACAGCACTTTGCCTTTGTTAGTGGTCAATCCTGAATGGCCCCCAAAATACAATTAATAATAGTTTAACTTAACCATGACATTGTATACCATGGATACTGAGGCAAATTCATCCTGTCTCCAGCTAGTAATCAGATGATGCCCTGAGACATGAAGAATTGCTCTAGTCAGTGAAGTAACTGCAGAGGGCCTTTCCTCTCAGGTAATTGAGTCTTATAGTTAAGGCACAGGACTTGGAGACGGAAAATTGAGATTCTGGCATAGGCTTTCTTCTCCACTCTGCGTCTCAATTTCCTCAATAGTAAAGTGGGGATAATGATATTCACAGTGAAGCTTCGTTCATTAATATCGGTAGAGCATTTTCATATCTTCAGATGGAAGTCAACTGATACAGAGGAAAGCAGCATTACTGTATTGCTTACATTTCCAAGTTACAACATAAACAACCTCCCTAGAGGAAAGATGCAAGTTTAGAGTATTGATAGTTATTATTCTACTGAGTCAAGGAAAAAAATACAATAACGGCAAATAGCCCAAAGCAAATATTTTATCACTAATTGTATTTTTCCCACCAGCATCAAACCATATCTATATATTTTCCCTGATTTATATGATTTAAAAAAAACAGAAATATGACACTATACTACCAGGACAGATATCCTTTAGCAAGCAACACTATTCCCATAGCAGTCACTGACTGCAGCCTCATTGTACCCTTTTCTATTGTGCCATTTACAGAGGGACAGAGATTTATTTTGCACAGTGGCAGGAGAACTATTCATTAGGAGGCTGGATCCAAAGACCATGAAGTTAATGGAAAGACTTCAGTGGGCTCAGAATTAAACCCTGTATCAGTATGGTGTCAGGCTAACAGTTACTTCCATGGAGCCTCTACATTTTTTTCCTAGCATCATCTGTATTCTTTTATCCTTATCTCTCTCTTTATCACAATCTCACTGTCAGACAAATGTAGTCAGAGATGTTGGCAGAAAGATACTGTATATTTTCTAATATTTCATTTAAGATCTACTGGCAGTTGTTTTTGTTGTTTTTCTTTAAATGGAAAAGGATAACAATAAAATTAATTGACTGCTATCCAGATGATTCTGCAAATGGTTGTGCTAGAAACAGTTACTCAAGGTCACTCTGCAATCATCCTATCCCTGTCTAATCCCACCATTTAATGCAGCAATTTACCCACACAAATGTTTATATTTTGAAGGTCACCAATGAAACCTTTTGTCATTTCAAAGACATGGTAACTGCTTGGACTGGCTCAAGTGGCCCACTGCAGAAAGTTGAACTGTGATACTAAATAGCACTCCGGGACTCCAGTTGAATTCACTGGGTTAGTCAAGTGAATCCTATATTCCATGGCAAGCAGAGAATGCTTGCCATGAGGGGACTTTATCCAATACTTACACTTCTCCTTCTGCTGGAAAAGGAAGGCACTCATTTGCCTCTAGGTAGAATTCATTGCAACTTACAGGGCCAGAAATAAAGACGACTTCCTCCTAATGAAGGGGAAAAATTGAATGCATTTCTTCTGGAAAAAGTAGAAGTGTGAAATTTAGTGTGTGAAATAGAAGAAAAACCTCTCAATTTTTGTATGAATTTTCCTGCAAGTTCTTTACACTATGTTTGCACCCATACACAGACTCTGAGCTCTTTGGGGGCAGAGACCAGTTTAATTATTTATATAGCACCTAGAACAATGGGATCCTGATCCCTCGAATGGGGTTCTTGAGCACTACTGTAATATGGAGAGACAAACATCTTCAGAAATGACTAGTGATTTGGGGTACCTCAGTTTTGGGTATCCGCCTTAGGATTCCTTAAAGGGACCAGATTTTGAGACAGTGGTTGCTGAGTACCTCTTGGAAATTAAGCTCCTTTAAGGGGGCATGCAAAAATGGAAGCTCCCATAATCACCAGTCACTTCTGAAAAGCTTAGCTATAACAAATAATCATTTTTTTGTGAAATTTCACAAAAATGGTTGTTGCCTGTGATAGGTCACAAAGATGCAGTTTTTGTGCTGATAACAAGCCTATTCCAAAATGGGCTTGTTTTCACTATAATCATTGCCTCTCAGCTCCATCATTTTGCAACAACTTCACAAAACTCTAATACAATTGTAATTTGCAACAAACAACAATAACAAGGTGAACATGTTCAAATGACAAGCCCTTTGAATTTCACTTGTAAATATTTCTTTCACCTCTAGGGTTGATTAAATTAATGGGCCTTCAATAGAGCTACATGGATTTAGACCAGCTGAGGAAAAGGCCTAATATATAAACATATAACTGAAACAAACCACAGAGTTCTGCATGGCTCTAATAACATGTTACACTTTTGCTGCAATGTCCTCAAAAGCAAACATGGTGAAAGCAGAAAGCAAGAATCCTATTCACTAGAAAAATTGTGATGAAGAGCTGGACTTGTTAGGAGTTAAATTTAATGTTGATAATGTCACATGTCCGATGCGAATCTAAACATTTTTATTTGATCAATAGTAATGACATGGAATCTCTACAACTAATGTTCACTGTATCTGCCACAATGATGCCATTTTTTATATACTCTTTCTTAAAAAAAATATTTACAGCCAAGGAACATTTAAAAAGAGCTTCTAAAGGGGATTTAGAGATAACTGACTGACCCTGGGAGTTTTCCCCAGTCTAACCAGGCTTGGAGAGATAGTCAGTCAATAATTACTCCTTGGGCCTGGAGCCTGACTGGATTACTGGCTGACTAAACTACTTAACAAAAGCGCTTTGTGGTGTCTGAACTGGAGCATGAACGGTATTCAGGCAATACAGCTTTGTATCACATCAATAAGGTACCAGTGTGCTAGGCTGCGGTGTATTAAATGCATTTTTGAATAAAAGAAGGAAGAAACAAAGAGGTTTTTTCCATTGTAAAGCAAATACCAGTTATTTTCACAGAATCACTTCAGCTTCCTAGAAACTAAATTGTAATTGCAGTGCACTGAATCCAGAGAGGACTTTCATTTCATTTTACTATAAATTAGAGACAGCCTAGAGCCAAATGTATGGATTGGAACAGGCCTAAACTTTGGCAAAGTCAAGAATCCAAACCTGGATTCAGATTAGCTTTATTATTTGTACTATAGTAGCATCCTAGGCTCCCTCAACATCCAAGAGCTATTGTGCTGGGTGCTGTACAAACACACAGGATGACATGGTCCTTGCTCCAAAGGGCTTACAATTTAAGGCTCCAACCTGCAAATATTTATGTGCATAAATTTACTGGCATGTATATGCAATCCATGGAGCTCAATGAGGCTAACTCACATATGTAACATTGTTCATGTACCTAAGTGTTTGCAGGATCATGGCACATTTTGAAAGAAAAAGTAAGTGAGAGTAACAAGCAATGAGAGAGAAAGGTGGAGTAAGGGAAGTGGGGGTAATGAAGATAAGATCAAATGGCTATACATGCTTATGTCCCACTGAAGTCAATGTATGCTTTACTGAATGGGGATAGACTGGGCTGACTATATTTCCCAAAGGGAAAATGGCATACCATGTGCAGTTAATCCAAGCCCCCACTGCCCGTGGGGCTGGCATTGCTGCTTGCCCAAGCCCTGCCTGTCCCTCACACAGGGCTGGCATCACTGCTTACCCCCTGCATGTTCCTCCACACCCCACTTTTGCTAAAAAGGTCAGGACAGCTGGGATAAGGCTTAAAGGGACAGTCCCGACCAAAACAGGATGTATGGTCACACATGGATAGACATAAGGATGTGTTTAAGTGCTTTGATGAATCAGAGCATTAGCATACAAACTAATGGTTCCAAACCACCTGAAAGGTTCCCCCCACCTTTTATTAATAAATAAGTAGTGTCAATTTTCCCTGGTTGCCATTCAACCTAGCCATGGTTAGCTTTTCATAGGCATCCCAGCAGATCAGATATTGATGTGAGATTAGAAGGTGCAGAAGATACATTTCATACCTTACATATCTAGGGCCAGATCCTGCGCTGATGTAAATTAGAACACAGTGATTTACACCAGATGAGGATCTGGATGCTAAAGATTACACTGGGCACAACCAAAACTCTACATTCAAACACTCAGGGCAGAGCTGAATGTCGTGGCTCACTACACAAAATGGCATTTCACTATCTACAAGTTAAGCTTCTACCGTAAAAACAAAACTAAGGGCTAGTCTCCATTAGTTAGAGGACAACTTGAGCAGTCATGTCAGCTAAAATCCTGCTGTCGACTACTTTGCAGTCACTATAGATGGGAAAATTGTGTTCAATATTGCATCAGAATACATATCCAAAAGTAACTGACATGATGTTGACCCATGACTTAGCCCTGGAATCAGCACCTTGCTTGTTATCATGACTCCTCAAGGTCTTGTGCTAACTCACTATTACGTTCTAGTGAAGACAGGAGCAAAGAGCTAAAATTGTGATGTTGGCGTGTACTGATCTCATCCCACAGACATAGCTCCATAGTCCACCTTCTCTAACTCTATCATGCAGTGGTTAAAGAAAACTGAAACAGCAAGGGAAGCTCTCACTGCTCCAGCTAAGAAGGAAAGGCAACTCTAGGTGAATGCTGCTTATCTAAAGAAGGGAAGCTCCCCTGCCTCTGCTTTTAGCAACACACTGGGACTTATGCTCTCCCTAGTTCCCCTTCCTTTCACCCCTGATACTAAGTGGAGGATAGTTTATAGGAAATATATAGGTGAGCTGCTCTAAAATCCCACAATATATTTACAAATACCACTCCTAAAAGACCCTCATGCCTGCCCAGTTGCATCACCAGAAGTTACCACACAACTGTATTTCCAGCATCCTTTTGCTGGAGCGATCCATGATAACCATGTAGTGAGACTGCTGTATGGCTGGCAGAAGTATCACTTCTGAAGCCAGACTTCCCATGGACTACTGTGAATTAACCCATAGCATGGAGATCAGAATTTACAAATTTAAGCCCCAACATAATAAAATGATACAGGCTATGGGTATAAGACTGGCCACAAGTACTGGGTACTACACATACCACCAGCTCCTTAACTAAGTGTGGGGGCTGAGCAAAGACCACAAAAAGAGAAAAAAGGAAATGAGACTCAAATTGGAGGCTCACGACATTAAGCCTCCATCTCCAAGGTAACATAAAAGAGAAACCATATAATGGAAAGAAATAACAAAGCAGAGAGGAGCAAATCTCCTCCTATCATTTATGTGGTGCTCCCGATGTACATGGCACTCTGCAATAGGAAAAATTAGAGATGAGCCCTAATGGCCTAATTTTCAAAGATGACTTGAATGGGCACCTTTGTAAAGCAAGCTGTTAATAACCAAAAAAAGCCTGGATCTGAATGAATCCAGAATTGGGAAGTTTGCACTTGGATTCTTAACCAAATTTTACTGTTCCATCCTAAAGCAGTGCGAGACTCTTCCCCTGTCCCTGAAAACAAGAATGAAGATAGTAGATGTATCTTTTCAGAGAGTTGTCTTCCCCTATCCGCCCTGTTTTGCTTGTTGTAATCAGTCTTTTGGGGAACAAGAGGGATGCAGAGTTCATCCACGCATCCTCCTTCCTTTGCAGTCTTCAGAGTCTCTTCCTGTGCTTTGATCTTGATTAGAGAATGCCTTGCTAATTACTGATGCTTCTCAGCCAGGGAAGGAAAAAGAGTGTTCTTCTCGCCTTCTTCAAGTGGCTGCAACTGCAAAACACTTTTAGCATCTGAAACCTCTCCATAGTCAAACAAAACAACCCCCCCCCAGCCAAACAAACACACAGCTGTACGTTAATGTGCACCATGCAAGCTGTTATTCTCTGCTAAAGACGTGGGACTTGAGTTTATTTTTCAGCAGCCATAACACCTTTTTTTCCAAGTGGTCTCCAAGTAATTTACAAATGCAGAGAAACGACAAAATAAAATAAGAGCTGGGGCAAAGGGGTGGAGAGAAAGTGGGTCATCAGTCTGTGTTGGAAAGCATGGACTCTGGGTGTTTTTCCAGCATTTTTAATTTAAAGATCTCAAAACACTTTATCAGTGTTACTAGTCAACCAACACAAACCACTCTGTGAGAGTAGGAAGTACTAGAACCATGCAATATGTTCCTGGTTCGAGCCCAAACGGTGCAAAATGTGCCAGGTCTCAGGTGTCCACAAGACTTCAAAATTTAAGCCAAGTTCATGGAAAGAGTCTATGATGTAAACCAGTGTTACTCACAGGGTGGTGAAGCCCCATTTTAAGTGAACCCAAGGGGAGAACAAACAAAGCCAATATCAGACCTTGAAGGAAGAACAAAACTCATTGCATGGGCCATAGTGCCTAGTAGACAGAGGAAATACAAAGCAGTTTAGAACTCCCCCAAACTAGAACAGAATTTGAGCTACAGGGTCTGTTCCAAAAAGAGTTGAATGTTACACTTACACCAAAGAAAAGATGGATAGAAGTCTTGTCAGAGGGTTTATAGCCTCTGTAATTAAAACAAAACATCTTTTAATGTAAAGGACACATGTATGTATGTATAAATGACTAGTCCTTTTGTGGTATCTTTCTCTAAAAGTAATCATGTGGCAGGGAGTGTGACATTGCATTCCATATTCCTTATGAAAATATGCTTATGATATGAATATGACATAACTGAGATATACTTAATGCCAGATGGCTCATGTGAGATATCATTGGAAAGGTTATGATTTACTGAATGTGATTATCCAGCTAAAATGCCTGTATCACTTCTGTATCTGAAGTTAGGAATATTGACTATGTATCTGTATTTCCACTATGCTACTTTGGGTGACACCTACTGCTAATACTTCAGGTAAAACAATGGAAAAGCCAGACAGGGCAGATGGCACATCAGCGAGGACAATAAGTTGTGAAAAGCGTGGCCTTCCTGTGGCTACTCCATACTGCCACTGACTCATGGCCGCTGTGATATTACAAGGTCAGGTGGTCTTGTCACCCGATACTAAAATATTACCTGGGACTCTTTGTAACTTTCCACTGTCAGGGAAGTGTGTGTGTGGGGTGTGTGTGTCAAGTTTGGGAAACAAAGGATTCCCATCTTATGTAAATCCTATTTAAGGATGGAGAGGAAGGTGAACAGGCCTCCTCCGCTCCATGGCCTGTCTTCCCAAGAAGAAAGACTGCAAAAGGGAAGAAAAGGGGTGAGGTGGGGAGGGGGAGGGGAGACTGAGGCAGGGGTCTAGTCTGAAAAGGAACGTAACTGGATCTCTGAACCACAGAAGCTTTTCAAACTGCCTGCAACAATATCTAGGGTGAGAACTACTATTTGTAACCAATTTCTTTAGTGAAAGTAGCTTACTTTGCGTGTTTGATTTCATTTGCTTAGTAATCTGCTTTGTTCTCTTTGTTACCTCTTCTATCACTTAAAATAATAACATTTGTTTTAATTATTATTAAACCCAGTTTATGTAATGTTTAACTTGGGGGCCAAGAAGCATGCACACCTCTCTCCACATGGGGGGCGGGGAGAAGGGGATTTCATAATATATCTTTGGGTCTGCACTCCAAGGGAAGTGGACATCTGAATGCTGTCTTTTAAACTGAGTCTGCCCAGAGCTGATCTGCAGCTGGGGGTGGCCCTGCCTGTGTGTGTGTTGGAGAAGGCTTTACTAGAAAGGCTCAGCAAGATAAGTTAAAGGGGGCCCATGCTGGCAGAACAGGTAGACTCAGTGGTATCTCAGCACATCAGGTGGCTTCCCAAGGGGTCCAACCCACCACAGTTTAGTTCCACAGTTTAGTTACATATTGTGCAAAAAAAGCATTTTCTTGTCAGAGCTTTAAATCTGTTGCCTTTTAAACATCGTTGGCTGTTCCCTTGTTCTTGTATTGCAAAATAGAATAAATAGGAGCACCTGACTGACCTTTCTACCAGTCATTGCCTTCTATATCTCTCTCATATCACCTTATTCATCTTTCTGAACTAAATTATCCTAATCTTTTAAAATCTCTCCTCATACAAGAATCCCTCCATGCATGATGCCTCTAAATCAGTTTGTTGCCCTTCTGTAGGCTCTTTTCCCTCTCTGTCCTTTCAGAGATGGAGTGATCAAAACTATGAACCATATTCAAGGTTAGAATGGGTAATAAAAGAATGTATCTTTGGGGATTGAATGGCTCAGAGGACTGGTAATTAATGGCATACAGAGTGTCTTCTTTTCTGTGACACAGGTACAGAACCAGTTCACAGTGATGGCTCAAGTCATTCTCAGGTGGGAGCTGTTCAGCAGCTTATGTGAAACGAGGCTGGGGGTTCTCAATCCAGTTCAGAGTGAACAGGGTGTCTTTATAACAACTACTGTTATCACCATGTGACCCTGAGCAGAAGCCCAGGACTGAATGAGTCACAGAGACTGAGATCCCCTCTCCTACCTTGGCAGAGGTAAGTCTGTTGGGAAGCTTGCACTGCTGATGCCATTCTGTCTGGGCTATTGACCTCACACCTTCCACTAGTAGTACAATCTCAGTAACAGCTAAAGAAGTGCACATTTTTTAATGCTGGGGGTGAAAAATTAACTAATTCCACCATTATAGAACAGGGGAAAATATAGAGCCAAGTATTTACCCAGTCCAATGTCAGTCAGTCAGTCATCTGGTGAAAACAGCTCTAGCACTTCTCCTTGTGAGCTACGCTTTCATCAGGCTCTAAAAGTTAAAGCTGCCTGAATCTACACCCTTCACTGACCCGTCTTATGTCCAGGAGCTGAGGCACTCACTGATCTCTCATGCACATGCACTGCAGAAGCATAACCAGGGGAATTTAAGGATACACGTTTGGTCACTTGTCTGAAATGGTTTTTGCTTTTGCTGGTTTCTGTGTCAGTTGCACACAGTAAAAGCACAGGGCCAAATTATGGATCATCCTGTACCTCTGTGTTGGCTGGAAAAGGGGCACTACGGGCTTGGCTACACTGGAGAGTTGCAGCGCTGGTGGTGGGTTTACAGCGCTGCAACTTACTCACCATTCACACTTGCAAGTCACATACAGCGCTGCATCTCCCTGGCTACAGCGCTGGCTGTACTCCTGCTCTGCCTGGGATATAAGGATTGCAGCGCTGGTGATGCAGCGCTGCTCCGCAAGTGTGGCCACCAAAAGCTCTGTAATTGGCCTCCGAGGTATTCGGAGGTATCCCAGAATGCCTGTTCAGCCACTCTGCTGTTTTGTTGTGAACTCCGGGCTCCCGGAGCTGCTTATCTAAAAAACAAACACAGCTCGTTTGCTCGAGCAGAGGCAGGCAGGGGGATTCATTTGGAATGTTCACAGTTTGCTTGAGGAGAGAAGCAACACGGCGGGGGGGGAGGGGGAGTCCATTTTGGAGCAGCTGCTTTTCTGGTCTGAAGGCTATTTGCATTTAGTGATTAAGAGAGGGGTGGGGGAAGGGGTCGAAACTTTTAAAATGATTGAAGGTTGGTGCTGTGTATCTTCCAGTCCTTAGAACTTGCAAGGCAGGGTGCTGACACAGTGTCAGGTCCAAAAATCCACTCTCTCTGTCTCCCCCACGCTTCCTGTCACACTCCACTCCACCCCACCCCTCTCTTTTGAAAAGCACGTTGCAGCCACTTGAATGCTGGGATAGCTGCCCATAATGCACCACTCCCAACAGCGCTGCAAATGCTGCAAATGTGGCCACACTGCAGCGCTGGTAGCTGTCAGTGTGGCCACACTGCCGCGCTTTCCCTACACAGCTGAACGAAGAAGCTGTAACTCCCAGCACTGTACAGCTGTAAGTGTAGCCATACTCAACAAGTCCTGTGCACTCACACAGGGGACAGCTATAATTTCGATCCCAGTGCTGAAATATAGTGGTGGGAAACCAGCACTGGTGCTCTTGCAGGAGGAGCAGCTGCTCAGCACTACAGTGTGTGCTGCTGGAGAAGAATGATCAGGGCCTATGCAGAGCTTGTGGGGTCTACTCCAGCTATAAGCGGATCAGATGCATCTTGTTCCTGACATACAACAAAAGCTGGTGGAGACATGGTGTTGTGCTCAGTCTATACAAACATACTATGCAAGTGCGGCCACTCGGCAGCAGTACAGCTTAGGATAGAAATGAAAGGAATGATGAAATGCCAGGGGGAATGTAGGCAGGGAGAATACCCTACATGGAAGCTGATCAGGCTACCATGGTTTAACACTTGCAAAATTGCCATGGGTTTACACGTCCTTATCCTCAGTTTTACATGTTATTTGAAAGATGGCAAAATGCCCCCTAAATCTATGCTTAAGCACTGGACCAGTCTCAGCCTGCAGCATCTATGATTTCCCTAAAAAGCGACAGAGTGTCCTGCGGCACCTTATAGACTAACAGCATAAGCTTTTGTGGGTGAATATGTACTTCGTCAGATACATGTCATGATTTCTCTGCAGGTCTCCCATCCAAGCCCAACTTTACTTAGCGTAAGACAGCTGACAAGACCATACTTTGAGGGTCTATGTGTGGATTATCTAATGCAGCGGTGCGGCCAGTGTTAGCCCTGGTGGATAGTTTACTGGTGCTGGGAACACTGCTGATTGTAGCTTTGGTCTCTTTGTACCTTTAATTAAGTCAGAAGTGGCTAGGGACCAGAAGAGGGACTTGTTTATATACGTTTATAGCTATGAATCAAGAGGAATAAATAAATATACCTCCTGGGGGCGATATGGACTATAAATGGAAGCTCTGTGGGTGTACTGAGGGCAATACAGAGATTTTACTATCACCTCCCACCCCTAGATTAAAAGGAGGGGATTGAAATTTACCTGCAGCAGTACTCCTATTTTAAAAGGCTATGAAGTGGGTTGCTGAGCCTTTGGGAAGGCCAGTGCCATAGTGGGTACTGCAGAATTAGGGCATTAGAGGGAGAGTGTCAATTGCATTGAAGGGAGAGTGTCAAAGAGCTTAGAGTCCACATTTATGAGAAATGTTTTCATTATTGTTTTATTTCAATACAACCAGTGGGATTTTCAGGCAGTGGTTGGGTTCAGGGAGAAATAAACACTTCCCTGAACACAGAAGCAGTGGATTGGTTGATGTATGAGAACCAGTAAGTGAAACCAACTATAAAAAAAATACTGTGCCCACACATAGCACTTTTCATCAGTGGATCTCAAAGCACTCTACAAATGCGGTTAAGTATGAATAGCCCACGTTTTAGGCAGGGAAGCTAAGCCACAGAGAGTTTAACGGCCTGATTTTTCACTGGTGCTGAAGACCTGTAACATCTGTTGAATTTCACATCAGCTGCAGGTACTCAGCACCTCTCAAAATCAGGCCGTAAATAACTTGTCCAAAGTCATGCCACTAGTCAGTGGCAGAGCTAGAACATGAGCCTGGCTTTCCTTGCATGCACTACACTGAGTATGGTTTTTATCTTGACAGAGTCCCTTTAAGAAGCCATTTTCATTCTAACCCGCATTTCCAGTTGCTTACAACATCCACAGAAAAATTACCTCCCAGGCTGAAATTGGTCATGGTTGGATTCAGCCAGAACTGATGTTTTTTGTGGGTGAATACTATTTAAATAAAAACAACCTTTTGAGCTGTTTTTTTTGAAGTTACCCAAGCTTGAAAACAAAAAGGGGCAGCTAATGTGCTAGGAAAGACATATGTCTGACTTGATATTTATGCACCCTGCCTGATCCCACAGCTTCAACAAGCCAACATTAGTGCATCCCAACGGACACATTCAAATCAGTTAAGAGAGGTTACCAATGGTATAGCGTGTCAATATATCAATCTGCATACTTTGTAAGTTCCACCTCTTATTTAGATAAAGAGGGAGGAATCTCCTTAAACCCCCTCCAATTCCACCTATATGAACATGGGTGGCATTGCAAAATTGGACAGGATCATTATAGGGTCATTTGGCACGCCTTGGCGCATCAGGTAGTTCAGTGTCCTAGGGCTATTCCTTCCTAGGACCCAACCAACGAACAGGCTTCCCAAAATAATTGGTAACAGGTTGTACATTGAACCAGTGGACAACAAGGCAGGAGTGTGGGAGTTTAATGAGTGCTGTATGGATACTCATGCAGTGCGGACAGGATCAATAAAGTTCAGCTACGTATCTCACAATCAGGTACCAAAGGTCTTGATTTAAGGATTGTAACTAAGACATAACAGCACTGGCACAGCTGGAAACAAAACACAGCTTGACAGACCAGCCGACTGGCCTAGTATAGTGAGTCCTTGGATATGTTCCCATGGCAGTTCTGTTTAAGGTCAGTGGGGAAACTAAAGCACCTAGTTGATTCAAAGATTCTGAGATCCAGCTAAAAACAGTTCTGGCTGTGACAACCCCAACCACCAACACACATGAAAAGAAGGCAATTAGGGGGGAGACAGAGGCGCCTGGACTTGTCATACAAGTGGCAGTTATAATGCTATGACAATTAATTGCATGTCATCCATCTATAGAAGCCAGCACTGTGAGCAGCATTTTGATTTCACTGCTGTAGACGTTACCAAGTGGGGTTTCTGTTATAAAACTAGGAAAAGCCAGCACAAGTGCTATTCAGAAAGAACCACATGCAATTCAGGTTTACTTCAGAGCATCTTTCTGAGGGGCAGGAGGGTGGAGCTGAGCTTTCATGCCATGTTACTAGCCTGTACTGGGTCATTACTCGCGAAGGGAAATTTCACCACAGCTGAGTTGATGGGTCTTGGATATTTCCCACGTTGTAAGACTTTTTGTCAACATTCCATGGCTTGGATAGAGGCACAGGATCAAAAGAATGACTGTAACTGATGATGATGCACTCAACAGATGAGATGCAGCAGTTCAGCTATTTCCCACTGCTGGGGTGGTATGTTACAGGGGCCTCTTGCTGGGACAATCAGCATCACAGAGCCACAGCTATGGGGTATCCAATTAACTATGGGACACTGCAGAGGATTGATGCCCTGTTACTCGCAGAGGCTTTTATAGTCACCTGTGGCACAACTCCATGGTGGTGTGTGCTGCTGAGCAGCTGCTGTATTCCTTCCCAGCAGTGGCCACATTTTAAGAGTTGAATGAAGAGGTTTGTGCATGTATGTGTGCAGCTTGCAGAGCATTTGGGGACAAATCACACTGCATCAATGCCAGGTCACTACCAGTATTGGGACTCTCACCTATTTGAGATGCAGCTCTTTCCCTAGAACCACCTCTTTTATGCAGGTGCACTGCAGTACACCAGCATTCAGGCTGTTAAATGCATTCAGCCTCCCCCAGATAGGAGGCAAGAAGTCTCTGAGTCACTACATGGATCGTTTCCCATGTTGCCACAGCAGCAAAATAAAGCACAGGATGCAGGACAATTAAAAATCCTCATGCCTCTCATTCCCAAATCCCACAAGATCTAATTAGGAGAGTATGGGAGGAAGCAGGTCAGCACGTGAGTCCCTGTGTATCAGTTACTGTTGTAGCAAACTTACTCCCCGATAGGAGGAGAGCCCTCTGAATAGCTGACATTTGCCAGTGCTGTGCATCCTGGGTACTGACCCCATCCAAACCTTCACCCTTCTCTGAGACACAAGTGCTCATCTCCTTTTGTTATTTCCTTGGAAGCACAAGGAAACAGGCCTTCCTAGCCATTATCCACATCCATATGCGCATCTGCCTAATGGGCTGTAATTTGTCATTATTATTATTGTTATTATTATAACTGCTCCTATCATTATTACCAAATTATTATCATCATTAGGAGTGGCATAAGTAATTGGTTCTGGGGTTGTGTGAATACACAGCAATGAGCCACTCAGAAAAGTGCAACTATGGGGATTTCCATCCCCACCTTCCCTGTATGTAATAATGTAACCTGAAAATAGAGAACCAGAAAAATCACGGAGTGATAGAACACAGCAAACAAGAGTGTGTTCCCATGAGGCCAGGGGGTGGGAAGGAAGCTGGCCTATTGAGAAATACCTGGGGCTAAGGGAGAAAGAGGGAGTAGTAGAGATTACAAAATAAATATCTTTAGAGGACCCAGGTTTTATTAACGTAACAATTCTAGCTGAGCATCCACCCTGTAAGGCGCTTCTCTGACCTAAACAAAACCCCCTTTTCAGATCCATCCATCTCTAGAATCACAATGGGAGCATCTTCCAACCACCCTCTTTGCAGACTTCTCTACCACCCCCTGCTTTCTTCCTTTCATCCTCTAATTCCTCCTTCTACCCCTTTTGTAATACAGGGGCAGACATCCTTCATCCTGCAGAAACTGGTTCTCAGGGCTGGTTACACAGGAGAATTTGGGCATTTTGGCTGCTGTTCTTTGACTAGATCAGGGGTTCTCAAACTTCATTACACTGCGACCCCCTTCTGACAACAAAAATTACTACACGACCCCAGGAAGGGGGTTTGAAGTATGGCAGCGGGGCCAAAGCCGAGGCCCGAGCCTCGCTGCCCAGAGCCAAAGCCAAAGCCTGAGCCCCGCTGCCTGGAGGCAAAGCCGAAGCCCGAGCCTCGCCACCCAGAAGGGGGGCCAAAGCCATGAAGTGGGCCAAAGTCAAAGCTTGAGTGCTCGAGCCCTGGGCAGGGGAGCTGTAACCTGAGGCCAACCGCCCAGGGCTGAAGCCAAAATCTGAGCTCTGCTGCCATACAGCTTCAGCCCTGGGCTCTAGCAAAATGCCAGCCCTGGTAACCCCCTTAAAACAGGGTCCCAACCTACAGTTTGAGAACTGCTGGACTAGATGGCTGCTGCTGTGAGAGAGAGGAGGCTTCTGCAAAGTATAGTTAATTGGCCCCCCCCATGACTGCTGTGCACTGTTCTAAGGTGCATTAAGTCTGCTCATTCTGGACGATAAGTGACTAGCTCTGTACTGATTTACATGAATCAAAACAGCCGCCTTCTCCTGCTCTACTTCCCCCTGAGCATATGATGCCTGGAATAACTTCCTTAATACAGCCCACATGTTTGGTAATCTCAGGTTCTTATATGATCTCCTGGCTGAGCAAGGGAATCTAGACAAATGGTTTGGACACATTCAATAGTTTAACATGAAAGAAAGGATGATCCAGTGGTTAGGTCAGTAGCTAGGACCTAGAAGAGCCACCTTCTATCCCTGACTCTGTTATAGACTTGGGCAGGTGACTTAGTCTCTCTGTGCCTCAATTCCCTATCAGTATAATGGAGATAACAGCAGTGCCCTACTGCACAGGTGTGTGTAAGGATAAATACATTAATATTGCTAAAGGTTCTGCAATCTATGGATGAAAAGTGCCATATAAGAGACAGGTATTATTGTAACTTGCTCTGACACCAGCTTCCTCTGGGGCACTGAGCAAGACACTTATGCTCACATTTTCAAAAGCATCCCCTACTTTTGTGTGCTTATGTTTTGTGTGTACTCAACTTGAGACAACGAGGACTTGACTTTGAGGGGCGGAGCATATGAATCTGCAAGTGAAGTCAGGGGCAGTGCCTCTGAAAACTGAGGACCTAGCTGCTTCAAGCTGGACACTTAAAAATAGACACACACAAGATTAGGGGACATCTGAAAGCAATGGCTGTAACCTCACTCTGTGTCAATTTCCCCTTGGTGAAATGGGGCTGTACTTACTTTACCTTCCTCCTAATGGTATTGTGAAGCTCAGATTTTAAAAATAAAACAAAATAACACTTTCACTTACCTAGCATGCATCTTCAGAAGCCCTCACAGAGCTTCATAAATGCAGGTCAGAATCATTACCACCACTTTACAGGTGAGAAATCCAAAGACCAGAGATTAAGGGGGAAGATTTTCAAAGGTATTAAACAGCACCCAGATGCCCAGCTTCTGTTTGGCACTGACTCCTTGTGCCTATGAGAATCAACCCCTACACACAGTTTATGTAAATGCATAGGAATAAGCTATAGCGGTTTAACTGCATCCACACTAGGGGATGTACTGCTTTAACTATATAGGTATCAGATCACACACCTAACCAAAATAGTTCAATCAGCACAAAAACTGTGTGCAGAGCAGGCCTCAGTGACTATTCTAAGGTCACAAAGTGAGTCAGTGGCAGAGTGAAGACCAGGTCTTGTGCTGTCCACACAGGAGCGGCGCCAGGGTTTTTGGTGCCCTAGGAGGGGGTCCGTCCGCGCTCCCGGTCGGTGGCAATTCTGTGGCGAGGGGTGTCCTTCCGTGCTCCCTGTCTTCGGGGCAGTTCAGCGGCGGGTCCCAGAGCGAGTGAAGGACCTGCCGCCAAATTGCCGCCGAAGACATGGAGCGCGGAAGGACCCTCCCCGCCGCTGAATTGCCGCCGAGGGCCGCAAAATGCCACCTTCCCAAATCCTGGTGCCCTAGGCAACTGCCTAGGTTGCCTAAATGGAAGCGCCGGTGCTGTGTCCACATAGTCTTTAATAACAATGATGGAGAGCATTACAAGAACATGCAGAAACCCAAGGACTTGCACTACCTTGCATCTGATTTCTGCTTGGCTAGTTAGAGGTGCAAACCCTTAGATGTATCTTCTAAATCTCAGTTGCAAGTGAAACAGCATCTTTGTAAGGGAGTCCTCACTTCCGAAAATGTGTCTCAAGTATTATTAGAGAAAAGAGTTAGCCCAAATACTGCAATTAAAAAAATGCCTAAACAAATCACATGCAATTAAAAAAAAGAAACTCCCAACCCTAATTAATTAAGTACAAATGCTGAATCAAGTACTAATTATCTTACCTAGTTTTATTTTAATTAAGGGGGAAATCAGTTTGACACTGTCTGCTCTTCATCAGAAATCTCTCTGTCCAGACCACTATCTGTGTCCTGTTATTTATCAGCTGTCTCTGATGGAAATAGAATCATAGGAGGAGGATGCATTTGGATGGGGCCCCTTGTAACCCAGGACAACTGGAAGAATTCTACACTGTGTGGCAGATAGCTTTTCCAGATGCTACCCAGCTTTATGCTACCCAGCCATGCTTGCTGTGGTCTGCCAATTCTCAACAAGCTGAATATGCATGCCCAATAGTAGCCATGGCATCTGCCTGCACATTCCACATGAATGCACTGGAGGATAGCAACCTCCTCCCATCCTCACTCCATGCTTTGAGTTTGCTGCCAACGTCATCTTCTGTGCCCCAAGGGCAGCTCTGAATTCGAGAGCAGATAAAGGGCTCTCTCTCTCTTCCCCTTCTACAAGGCTGCAGCACTGTTGGAGGCCTGATTCTGAATAATGTCAGACTGGTGGGAGGTCTCAAGTGGGATTCCACAGGGATCTGTTCTGGGTCTAGTGTTGTTTTGACATCTTTATTAATGACCTGGATGTAGGTACAGAGAGCATACTGATCAAGTTTGCAGATGACAAAGCTGAGGGGGGGAGCAGTAGTTTGCAGGATAGAGCTAAAATTCAGAGGGATCTTGATAAAGTGGAGAACTAAGCTATAGACAACAACATGAAATTCAACAAAGACAAATGTAGCATGCTACACTTTAGGGGAGAAAAACCAAATGCACACATATAGAATGGGGGAAACCAGCTTGGCAACAGCACCGCTGAGAAGGATCTGGGAGTTGTGGTGGATCACAACCTCAACATGAGTTAGCAATGTGATGCTGTTGCAAAAAAAGCAAATGCAATTTTAGGTTGCATTCATAGAGGCACAGCATGCAAGTCACAGGAGGGGATAGTACCACTCCACTCCACTCTGGTTAGACCTCAGGTAGAGTAGTGTCCAATTTGGGTCACCAACGAATAGAAAGGAAGTAGTGAAACTGGAAAGGATCCAGAGGCAAGTGACAAAGAATATCAAAGGCATGGAATGCAAGCCATATGAGCAAAGGCTGAAGGAACTGGGTATGTTTAGTTTGAATAAAGAGGAGATTAAGTGGGACTTGATAGCAATCTTCAGATACTTGAAAGGGAGCCATAAAAAAAATGGAGAAATATTCTCTTTTTCTACCAAGGGTAGGACAAGAGGAAATGGGTTCAAACTACCACATAGCAGATTTAGATTAAATCTGAGGAAATACTTCCTAACTGTAAGAAAAGTAGGGCAATGGAACAGACTACCTTAGCAGGTTGTAGAAGCTTCTTCACTGGAGGTTTTCAAAAGGAGCCTGGATATCCATTGCTTTGGACAGTTTAGATGTAACAAATCCTGCATATTTAGAGGGGTTAGACTTGAAGATGACCTTGCAGACCCTTCTAACTCTTGGGTTCTATGATCTCACTAATGGGAGGACAGGGAGAAATCAGGAGTAACTTCACTGCTATAAATGGAGTTTCATCAGCATAGCTGAGGGAAGAATCAGGTCCTGTGGATGGGATACTGTTTGTGGAGAAGTGTCTAGCTTTCGTGAACAATGTACCAGTTTTGGGGATGGGGGAGGACTTCAACTCCTGGGTAAGTTTCTTCTGTCAGTTATTTATTATTGATTGTCTTCTGAGTCCCTGTGTCAGCATTATTCAATGGATGAATATTAAGTCCCTGATAAGCAGGACTAACCACAAACCACATCACTTGGGACAGAGGGAAAAATGTTGACAACAAGCTCTTTCAGAATTTACCATACAAAGACACTCATAAATAGCATCATGCATGGAACAGATGCTCTGCTTTGTTCTATATTCCCTAGTCATTGAAATCAGATAGTGCAGGATACATAAGGTACAGCACTCAATTCTTGGGTTATAAATAGGAAGATCAGGCTATTATCTAATCTACACACCTTTGGAAGGTAGAGGCCAATTGTGCATTGTTCATGCCTATCCATCCATTGCCACTATTTTGAACTCAGTGTGGGATGAACATATTTTCAGTGTGTTTCCTGTCTCCATTCTCACTATCCCCAGCCCTGTTGCAGAGTGAAAGCCTCTTTAGCATTGTCTCCTGCCCATCCATCTGTCTAAACCACTCTCAGCTCTTCCCAGGGCAAGAGGTTCCATCTGTCCATCCACAAACCATTTTCAACCCACTTCAGAGTGAAGGCCTCTTTAATGTTCCTCCTCCAACTGTTTTATGGAAGGGGATTTTGTGCATCCATAAAGTGAGAGGCTGTTGCAAGAATAAGGTGTGGTGTAAAATGACAGAGTAGTGGGAGTAAACAAGAATCTCAAAGAAAAAGTAGCTAATCTAATTCCTGCCATGAGACAGTGTTGATGTCCAGGGAAAACATTCTCCCACTGAATAACTCCTCTCTCTTTAGATTCATACACAACAACCACCAACATATCAGAATGCCAGAGCCATTCTGCTCATAGGAACTGCCAGACTAGACTAGATCAGTGGTTCAACTAGTCCAAAATTCTGGTCTCCAACTGAGGTCAATATAAGCTTCAGAGGAAGGTACAAGAAACCCTACAGTTATGGGATAACTTGTCCATAGCGAATGTTTTGTCTTAACCCCCAATAATTTGAGGTTGGCTCATTTCTTGGAGCATGAGACAGCATCTTTCTTCACAGCTCTTTAAGAGGTGTCTGAGTCCAGCGGGCTGACCTGTCCTTGGAGCAAGATGGAAAGGAAGCAAGAGACAAAGAAGGACTCTGCCTAAGCAGACAGTAACACAGTATCTCCATGGGCAGATGTCGTCAGCCACTGCCAGCTATTAGTGTTTCATTTCCAGCAAGGCCCTGCAGATCAAATTAAAGACAGGCCTGTTGTTCCATGGCAGTTTATTTAAGTAGAAGAAGATTATGGGATGAAGGTGACAGCTGTTATCAAATTACTACGGTTTTCAATATAGAGAGTGTGATATTACATCTCAAAAAAATCAGTTCAATCTCTTTTCTCTCTGACTAGATAATTTCATACACATCAACACACTAAAAATCAACTCCTGTTCTATTCATTCCTTCATTAGAAAATCCGTTGGGCATTGCAATGTGTCAAATCTCCTCCCGTGTAAATGAGGGACACTGAGGCTGCAGTGTTTTTATCTCCTGTAAATTCCTTATCTCTGTTCTTGCAGGGTTCTTTTCTTCCTTTCTACCAGGGTGTGTTCAGGATGCTGAAGAGGGAGGCTAGAGGCCATAAGTAGCAGGAGGAGGGGTGATCCAGTGGATAGGGCACTGGATTGGGACTAAGGAGTTTGGCATCTATTCCTAGCTCTGATCTGAACTGCACTATATTATTTGTATTGTGGTAGCACCTACACGCCCTAGTCATGAACCAGGACTCCATTGTGCTAGGCATTGTACAAATGTGGAGCAACAAGACAGTCCCCGCCCCCAAACAGTTTATAGTCTAGGGGATCTATTCATAGGCCAGGACCTCATTGTACTAGGAGCTCTATAAACATGTAAGAAAAAGACAGTGCCTGTCTGAGGAGCTTCCAGTTTAAGAAAAGAGACAATAGATGGGGGAACACAAGGTAACAATGAGGCAAAAATGGTCAGGCATAAAAAGCAGCAGTCAGAGCACATCTGTGTTGCCTAACCAGCGTTAAGTTTTTTGTAGGCATCACAGGAAAGGAGAAGTTTAAGGAGCACAACAGGGTGGGCTTGGCAGAAGTTCTTCCCCTTGCTGTGCCTCTCTTGCCCCTCCCCCAGTCCTCTATTTGTCTGGTCTGTTTAGTAAACTGTCTCATACTTTGTGTCTGTACAGCACCTAGCACAATCTGACGTGCTCAGATGCTATGGTAGTCATGGCTGTATAAAAAAACCTGAATAAATTAGAATGAGCCCCATGCTCTCATTTTGAGGAACACTAGCTGCTAGGGTAATGCATCTAATAAAAGCAGCAAAGAATCCTGTGGCACCTTATAGACTAACAGACGTTTTGGAGCATGAGCTTTCGTGGGTGAATACCCACTTGGTCAGATGCATGTAGTGGAAATTTCCAGGGGCAGGTATATATATGCAGGCAAGCTAGAGATAATGAGGTAGTTCAATCAGGGAGGATGAGGCCCTGTTCTAGCAGTTGAGGTGTGAAAACCAAGGGAGGAGAAACTGGTTTTGTAATTGGCAAGCCATTCACAGTCTTTGTTTAATCCTGAGCTGATGGTGTCAAATTTGCAGATGAACTGAAGCTCAGCAGTTTCTCTTTGAAGTCTGGTCCTGAAGTTTATGATGTCTTCATGGTGGTTCCCAGGTGGAAATGTGTTCAGATCATACTGCCGCCGTTACTTTTGTCGGCAGCCTCAGCAGAGAAGCCAAGGACTAAATGGACTGTTAAGAATGGTCTAGCCTGAGAGGAGAACCTTTGAGGTCAAAGATGAGACACATTGATGGGGGAAGCTTGCCCTACACCCAGTGTCCTGAGGCTTTGTAGACGATTTCATTATCCAGGGCTGCTGATCCAGCCCCTCTCACCAGCATGAAATTGATATATATATTATTATATATTTATATATATATTTGCTGTTGTTTAAGAGCCAACACATTTGACTAGATAATAGGAGAAGGGTTCTCTTCCAGAGAGTCACTGGATTATGGAATATTCTGTCAAAAGGAAGCAGACGGGGCAAACAAACAGTATACATGAGTTTAAGGCAAAGCAGGGCTTTATTTGACTTTAAATACCATAGCTGGACAACACTTTTGCACACAAGAAAAAGTCTTGCAAAAGCTGGATGATGGCCTAGAGGGCTTCAGGGTTTTGCACTATTTTAAAACTTCCAAGTCTAAATCCTTTATTTGCCACGTTGATTGCAGAGACTAGAAGTGCACTCTGTGGACACAAGTCAAATGTTCAAAATGAGGCTATATTTTTAAAGCATTGCCAAGTACCATCTGGAGGAAATAGTGAAAGAATCTGGACACCATTTTCACAGGTAATTTTAAGTTAGATTCCCCTACAGCTTCCTACACTTATGCTACCATCTACTCTTCATAGAATCATAGACTATCAGAATTGGAAGACACCTCAGGAGGTCATCTAGTCCAACCCAAGGCATCTAAGATGGTGTAATTCACATGCTCAGGTGCTTGAAGAAGGTTTAAAGTAGAGCCAAACCTGTCCCTTCTTCCAGAAATTTTGATTTTAAGTTACAGCAGCTTAGACCCCCTTACACACGGATAGGATAGGCGGGTGTAGTTCTAAGGAGTCAAAGTTGTGAAGGGTGATCTAACTCACACATCACCTCTGAATCTGCCCTTGAGTATAAGAAAATCCAAATAAAGTTGGCACAATATGCACATTGAGGAGACTGACAAGATGTGCAAGTTACATCAGTTTAGATGCCCTATTGCCTTGTAGGCTTACCTCTGAAGGCGGCTCTGGATAGTTCAGCCTAGACCCCTCCCATGTTTTGGGGAGATACTCTCCTTGCTGTAGATGAAAGAAGAGCACCCAAAGAGTGGGATAAAAATGTCAACAGATTTAGATGCTTATGTCTCACTGATTTTCAGTGAGAATTAGGCTCTAGTCCTAATGTCTAGGTCACTTTTGAAAGTTTCACTTGGGCTCCTAAGTCAATTAGATGCTTTGAAAATGATACCCCTGGTAAATATCACCTCTACCCTGACATTTTGGGCACATCACTGGCTTAGTTGCTCCTGGAAGGCAATATTTTTGAAAGTGACTAATGATTTTGGGTGCCTGTGTTTTCAGGAAGTGCTGAGCACCTACCCTCGGAAAATCAAGCTCCTTTTAGGTGTCTCAGGTTGAGCTCTCAAAAATGGAAACATCCAAAATCGTTGGTCATTTTTTAAAAACCTGGGCCTTAGTCTGCAACCTGCTATACAAGTATACAGGAAACAAGGGAAAGAAAACATAAAATGGCATCCAGTGACTGTCTTTTTCAAGTATCAGAGGGGTAGCCGTGTTAGTCTGGATCTGTACAAGCAGCAAAGCATGACCGACGAAGTGGGTATTCACCCACGAAAGCTCATGCTCCAATATGTCTGTTAGTCTATAAGGTGCCACAGGACTCTCTGCTGGCTTTTTCAAGATAATGGCCAAACTAAACAGATTCAGCTATCTTGGTGGAAGATATTAAGCAATAAGGGAGGAAATACAGGCTCTGCATAAGAGTAGCAAGCCTATTCCCCACTAAAATAAAGCAAATTGATCTGAATATAAAATGGGCTATTGGTTTACAGTTGCATTAGAGAGAGCTGCTGCAGACCTGGGCCATGTGGGCTCATTAAAGGGAATAGACACAAGATCAATGAGGTTTCAAGCTGGATTCTGCTGACTGCCAGGCACATGGGAAGGTGTGTTTTTTAACACTGCCATCTCTCTTCTGCCCCCCCCCCTTCCATTTACTATGGTATTAAAGGAACACAAAGGTTACATTAGTTTCCTGGAGAATGTAGTATTGGCCCAGCAGGGCCCATGAACCCTTGCTGAGGTTTCCTTTGGAAAGAATAAATAGCTGCTTTCAATCACTTCATAAACAACTTTAAAATGAAGCAGGAAAATAAAGCCACAGTGAAAAGGTTTTTGATACATTTTTCTGTGTGTGTCCTTCCTGAGGGAAGGTCAGTGGAAAGAAACCTCTTATCAACTCCCTCACTTTTCTTTTTTTAATGATATATTGTGGCAAAAGGTCTATTCTTCACAGCTGTTACTCTCATCCTCCCCTCTAAGCCTCGTTCTTCTTTCTCTGCAAAAAGCAGCAAGGCTGGATTACAATAAACACTTTATACTCAAAGAGCACCTTTTCTTCCAAGATGCTCAAAGTGCCTTATAAAGAAGAAGTCTCTTAATACTGGGCGGCAATATACAGCACCTCTACAGCAGCACTTCTCATGCAATAGGCTTACACCTCAGAGTGCTTTACCAGAGGTGGGTCAATTTCATAGTCACCATTCTACAGATGAACAAATTCCTGGCAAGGCTGGGAATAGGACTCAGATCTCCTGAGTCCCACAGACGTCTGCCCCTAGCTGGTGTACACAGCCTCCACCTTCCAGGTTATTAGTAGAGATTGGTGAGTAACGAGGGACTCATAGATCCGGACTCTGTTCTTGTAAGAGGCCCCCATTTCCACTGGGCATTTCAGGTGTCACAATGAAAATTTCACTGTGTCTGTTCAGACCCTTCATCAGCTTAGCCCATCTCCTTCAATTGCATCAGCAATCAACCCACTGAACTTCTATGGCTTGTGTCAGGCACCTAATCTAACCATCTGACTATAGTGGTCCCTTCTGGTTTTTAAAAAAATAAGTATGACTCTGTCCCCAGGATGATGGCTTTTGATTTCTTCCCGTATTCCATACAAACAATATCCTCTGAACAATGCCCCTGATATATTATAACTATTGTTCCCTTTCCAATCCCCAAACGCACATAAGGGCAGACCGAGTTATTGTAACTAGTCTGGACAATTTAATTCAAATGCAAATGAACAAGCTTTGAGTTATGTTTGTAGCTGTTAAGGAGTAATTAGCAATTTTAACAGCAGAGGTTCCCTTCCAAAGCCTCTCTAAGGCTGAGGCAAAGATCTGACATCTCCTAGTCACTCTTACTCTGAAGTGATGCGCTCCTTTCCCCTTCTGAAGGCAATTTGCATTCTTCAGGCAGTTTGGCATCAATATTTTATTAATTTCTTTGTTTCCTCCTCCCTTTTTTTTCTAGCCTTGCTTAGCAACTCCATTTCATTTGCCTGCTCCTATTAAGAAGACTATCCGTCCAGCTGTTTCCTAAAGCCATGGTGCTCTCAAATGCAACTAGGATCAGCCAAACTCAAGAGCCTTGTCTCTCTTTCAATGGAGAATGTCTTCATGCCTGCAGTAGTTCATATTAACATGAGGCAGGTAGACACATTTGGCTCAGTCACTAGATATTTATCATCACTGCCAATACCCAAATAGTGTCATCATGGCAAATCTCTTCCCTGCAGCTAACCTTCCCCACAAACTTCTCTGATTACCTTCCTAGATGGAGCCAAAAGAATCTTCTATCCGATAGCTCTTTCCTCCTTTGACCATGGAATGTACCATTGAAGAACACATCAGGATGGAAAGCAGTATATCACAGGGCTTAAACAAACAGTCCACAGCTATGACACTGCAAACAGGCTATCCAATGTGTGCTATTCCCTCTGGGATATCATAGAATCCAGAAAGGAAGGAATCCTGCAATGTGCTGGGTCTATTTAGCAATACTAGGGGACCCAATGGAATCAACTGGCAACAAGTTATATACATTTTGGATCCCACTTTGGACTCAGAAGAAAGAGGGTTGATGGAGGAGTTGTGTGTTCTTTGGAAAATGATAGAATACAGCAAGGAGGGACTCATTCTATCTACGACGTGAAAAAGGACTTGGGAGATTTGCATGTGGCTGGAATGTCTATTATTATCTATCATTTCTACTGCAGTGATGCCTAGTGGCCTCAACCAAGTCAGGGCCCCATTGCTCTAGGCACTGTACTAACATGTAGTGATAATGCCTGCTCTGCCCCCAAAGAATTCACAATCTAAAGACAAGACATAACCAGTGGAGAGGAGAATGGGTTAACAGAACCAGGAGGAAGTTTTAGCCTGGACTAGCTGTGTGCACAATTCACAGGTATTCAGTAGCCATAATCACTACTTTCCACTGCCTCGCCTTTGTCAGATGGCTGTAGAAGTTAACAGACTGCAGAATTCCTTCAGATCTGAGATACTTGGGAAGACCGGTTCATACTTTAGTAAGTGGAGATTGGCCCAAGCTGCCAAAATTTGGACCCAAACCTGGAGCCTAACTTCTCTAGATCTTTATTTAAACTGAGCTGAGGGTGCTGTGTGATCAGGAGAAGAGAAGACCTAGTGTGAAATAAGATTCCATTCTTCTTTGGCCAGGTGCCTTTTCTATTGGTAGCAGCTGGAGCTTTGAGTTGTTTCTTTTATCTGTCTTTGTGTTTATATTTGTTACACTGTCCAATCTTGCATGCAAATTGCAGATGTCCTTTTAGTAACTGGATCTGACCCCAATCAACCTATGCTGTGAAAATGAAGGCCATGTATGAGGTTCTCACTAGAACATTCTGTATCTGACAGTGTTGGGTGGGTGTTGAAGAGGAGGGGTGGCTAGTACACAGGTTTATTATGGAATTGATTATACTCAAATGCTTGGTGCACCTTCTTTTTTTGGGTGTTTAAGCATTTTCCACCCTTGACAACACTCTTAATTCTTTTCATCCCAAGGATCTCATAGCTCTTTAAGTCTCACCGCCCTCCTATATCCCCATTCTTATTTTACAGATGGGTAAATGTAAGGCACAGAGGTGCTGAGTGTCTTGTCCAACGTTCCTAGAACTGGCAGTAGAACCTAGAATTCCAGGCTCATGCTTTCCTGATCTAACCTCACTGTGTCTCATCTACCATAAGCAAGCTGCAGTTTCATTACTATGTATGTACTACTATTTACATACATTATAATACCAGACCCTATTTTTATGATGGGGGAAATGTACTGAGCCAAAACAAAATGCCTGCCCAAAAGAGCTGAACCCATCGACAGATGCAGTGTAGCTTAAAGAAAAAAAAGTGCAAATTCAGAGGGTGTATGTAAGGTGGTAGAAGGTCATCACTGGTAAGTGTCTGTAAAGGAGTCCAGCTAAGGCTGAGTTGGTGTAACTTACATTCAAGAGGGCTCGAAGGCTGTTTAACTAAGTAGTGGTCTTATTCTAACTTAGATTTTCTTACACTCTTACGTGACTTGTTTTTCCTTCTAGACCCCTCTCTTCCAGATCCTTGACATGGAGATTATGTCCATTTAGATTCCTATAGTTCTCATACATCCAGGTACCAAAGCACAACTTACACCTTTTCACACATACCCTCTGAACTTGATCCCAAAACTGTCCAAATGACATTAATCACCAGTTGTCTTCATCTGCGTTTGAAATGATCCTTTCTTCTCCATCCCGTCCATCCCCCACCCCGAAGGTAACAATGGTTAATATCAGCTGCACTTCCATTTGCTCCACTGAAATGATCGAGCCATTTCATCTTTTCCCCAGGTTCACATGCCCATGAGTTATTCTGTTTGAACCAGAATCAAGCCCTGGAAGGATAAGAGTGCCTGGTTGTCAATGGTACCAGTGATGTCATGGGTTTCTAAGTAACAGCCAATCAGCTTTGTATAAAGTCCAGCATGGTTTTCGGGGTGGGGGCAGGGGTAGGTGGGGAAGGAAAGAATAACACTTGGCAAACTCATCCATTTTCCAGAACAATACAGAACAGAAGCTGCTTGGCAGTCCCCACTCTGAGAGTCAGAAAGATTTTTCACAGCTGATGAGGCAGTTGCCATAGAAATGCTACAATATGTTTTGCAGTAAGATGCTGTTTGGCTCTTGTTAGAAGAGGAAAACTACTGGGCCAAAATATCAGCAATTTCATCTGCTGTGATTTAAGTTATGGGGCCAGCAGCACTTGACTGGCGAAGCCCTCCGGCTGATACAATTCTTTTCTCATCTCTGACTGTCCACAGGAAGGAGGATGACTAGCACTGCAAAGCAGCAAAATTACATGATACACTAGTGGGGGCTGGGGGACACACACAGAGTGAATTTGTGCTTTGTACTCATAGGGATGGTCACAGATATTGTCTTGCAGTAATTTCCCTGCCCTACTCTCTATGAGGTTGACCCAAAGCCCACTGAAGTCAATGGGAAGACCTGAATTTACTTCCCTTGGCTTTGACTCAGAATCTACATTCTCAGTTGAAGATTGCCAAGGACAGAATATAGTGCCGGGTTCTCCACTGCCTGGCATTATGTGTCATTTACAACTGTACAAAGTGGGTGGAACACAAATCAGAATTCTTCACTCACACCAGTTGTGGCGTCTTACATCTCCCTTTGTTCAAGTATAAATGATGGAACAAGGTGAAAGACAAGCAGCGAATCAGGTCAATGTACCTTTTCTAAAGGAGAAAAAACAGGGAGAAAAAGAGGGATATGGCTGGATGCCCCAGAGGCATCAGCAGAAGCAGAGAGGAAAGAACCAAGCAATCTGAACAATGGGTAATGGAAACCTTGCACCAGGGAATCCTGTTTGTGTGCTCTAGTAACACAAGTACCAGAGGGGTAGCCGTGTTAATCTGGATCTGTAAAAAGCAACAGAGTCCTGTGGCACCTTAAAGACTAACAGATGCATTGGAGCATAAGCTTTCTTGGGTGAATACCCACTTTGTCAGATGCATGTGATGCCATGCACTTACTGTATTTAGGCCCAACTTCTGAATGCATTCTCCCAAACTCCTATGGGTCAAAATTAGTCATTACTATTCTCGGTTAAAGGTCTAGAGGTAGTTTGTGGTGTGTGTGCATGTGTGTGTAAAAATCAAGAAATTTGTGTTGACATTTTGCCTGTAGTTTTTTTAAATTTCAAAATTATCAACATTTAATATATTTCAACTAACTCTATTCCTAGTTTACAGGAAGGAGAATCTTCCCATCTCCAAATGCAGGAAGGATAATTCAAACAACATTGAAAACAAGATAAAATTATCTAATTCTCAACTGCTAGGGGAGACTATATGAGGAGGGTGGGACAAAAGGCTAGCCAGGGTATGCTCCTTTGTTTGCAGTCATCACTAAGCTTGATAAGTTTAGGGAGGGGATGGTATGATGGGATACCTTAATTTTGGCAATTAATTGATCTTTGATTATTAGCGGTAAATTGACCAATGGCCTGTGATGGAATGTTAGATGAGGTGGGATCTGAGTTACTACAGAGATTTCTTTCTTGGGTACTGGCCTTGGTGAGTCTTGCCCACATGCTCAGGGTTTAACTAATCCACTATATTTGGGGTCGGGAAGGAATTTTCTTCCAGGGCAGATTGGCAGAGGTCCTGGAGGTTTTTCACCTTCCTCTGCAGCATGGGGCATGGGTCACTTGCAGGAGGATTCTCTGCACCTTGAGGACTTTAAACCATGATTTGAAGACTTCAATAGCTCAGACATAGATTAGGGGTTTGTTACAGGAGTGGGTGGATGAGATTCTGTGGCCTGAGTTGTGCAGGAGGTCAGACTAGATGATCATAATGGTCCCTTCTGATCTTAAAGTATATGAGCCTGTGAGACTATCACAACCCAGCAACAGGATGAGTGTTTCAATGTAAAACCACTGAATATTACAACATCTCACATTCCTTGTGATTGACATAGACAAAACACTTTAGAGGTGTCTATGAGCCATGCCGGAGAGAGTTCTTGTTCTCTACAAATTCATGGAGCTCAGAGTCAGATCCTCAACTGGTGCAAATCTGCATAGAATTAATTCATGGTGCAATGCTGATTTACACCTGCTGAGGATCTGCCCCTTTATGTCTAAGAAGTCTGCAAGAACACAAGTAAAAATGTGCATTGGCCCACATCTACAGCATGAATGGAAGAGGGTGAGAAATATTTGCTGATGTAGAAATCAGTGAGACATTCATTATGTGACAAAACAGAGCAATTCAAGCCAGGAAGAAAAGTATTTAGAACTCACAGAGCTAAGGGAGCCTGAGGCATTATGACACAGTAAAAGCAGACATTTCGGGAAAGTGCTACATCTGACTCACCCTAACGAGACAATTCAGAAACAAAGGACTCTCTTCAATAATCCATGCAGGAGCCACATTCATTCTTTCCAGTTATTCTAATGCAGCATTTTACTTTTGTATTCACAGGGTTCCAATTCATCCCTAGTTTAACTCCACTAAAATCAATACAGTTACATCAGGAATTTATTTGGTCCATGTCAATTACTGCATGTATCAACTTCCCTGCTCTTGTAGAAACCACAAAGATGGAAAAGCTCTGTTAAATCTAACCCTCATGGTCAGTGCAGGAGTGGCCTCTACATTATATTCTCCAGTCCTTGGTTCAGTTCAGTTTGAAATTCTCCAATTTAAGGGTCTTTCTTATAGAAGATAGAATTCCAGTGGCTATGTGCCCGACCTTGGGACTTGGGCTTGCTATTTTCTGTAATAATAAAGGAGTCCCTTCCCAGTTTCACATAACTCAGTTGTTGAAGGGAAACCTGGCCTCTTCATTTCTCCATTCTTTCTGCTGCCATCATGAGAACTAAGGACACCTTCCAAGACTCAGTCAAGATGAACAATCTCCCACAGATGTTCAGTTGCTCCAGGAAAAGCTACCAGCAGATGGAAGACAAAATTAACACCAGTTTCACTCCACTAACATCTGGCTTGATTAATGTTTCAATATTATCCCCTTTCTCTCTTCAACACTTAATCAGTCACTGCACCAATCAAGAATTCTGATTCCCACCCTCCTCCTCTCAATAGATTATGGCACCTTTCACTACCCGTGCCCCATGGAACCTCAGGATTTTAGGCTTGTTACCAATCCCTAGGCAATCTATATATTCTCATAATCCATAGTAAATTAAGAAAGCGCAAACCCCATATACAGAAAAGCATGGCTACTGTATGTGTATTATAAGGATAGGAAGTGGGTGTTGGGCAGGGATGGAGAAGATTAAATTGCCTTTTTTCTGAAAGAACCAGCATTGGCCACTATCACACATATGATACTGGCCTAGGTAAGCCATTGGTCTGTTCTGATAATGACAAATGCTTACGACAACGATGGATGACATTTTCCTATGATTTACAGCAAGTTAACCATTGAACATGAAAAGCAGTTTGAAAAAAATATATATTTTCACCTTCTACTGCGTTCTGACTTCTCTGATGCATACTATACACAGGACCTTCTATATGTAACTAGCTAGCTAAGTTTGACATTTAGTCTATTGACCCTGCCTCTATCCTTTGTGACAAAGTTTCTCCTCTACCTTGGTGGGTCCTGTGCTTATTGGCAGATTTGCTCACCTCAGTGATCTTCCCCTCTGGTGGAACCCACAGTCTGGATCAACTCCTCCTGTGTCTGATCAGGAGTTGGGAGGTTTGGGGGGAACCCAGGCCCACCCTCTACTCCGGGTTCCAGCCCAGGGCCCTGTGGATCGCAGCTGTCTATAGTGCCTCCTCTAACAGCTGCATGACAGCTACAACTCCCTGGGCTACTTACCCATGGCCTCCTCCAAACACCTTCTTTATGCTCACCACAGGACCTTCCTCCTGGTGTCTGATAATGCTTGTCCTCCTTAGTCCTCCAGCAGCACAGCCTCTCACTCTCAGCTCCTTGCGCCTCTTGCTCCCAGCTCCTCACACGCACTTCCTCTCCTCTGGCTCCTCCTCGCCTGACTGAAGTGAGCTCCTTTTTAAATCCAGGTGCCCTGATTAGCCTGCCTTGATTGGCTGCAGGTGTTCTAATCAGCCTGTCTGCCTTAATTGGTTCTAGCAGGTTCCTGTTTACTCTAGTGGAGCCCCTGCTCTGGTCACTCAGGGAACAGAAAACTACTCATCCAGTGACCAGTATATTTGCCCTCTACCACACTCCTGTACCTCACTGGTCTGGGTCTGTCACACCTTGTATAATCAGTCCAACTCTCCAGCTGCATCTTGTGGCTTGCTTCCAAGAAAAGGGCAATTTCATGAGTCCAATGGATATACGGAGGGTACCTCTACACTACGGGATTAGTCCGATTTTACATAAACTGGTTTTGTAAAACAGATTGTATAAAGTCGAGTGCACGCGGCCACACTAAGCACATTAAGTCGGCGGTGTGCATCCATGGTCCAAGGCTAGCGTCGATTTCCGGAGCGTTGCACTGTGAGTAGCTATTCCATAGT
Source organism: Gopherus flavomarginatus (assembly GCF_025201925.1). Taxonomy (NCBI): domain Eukaryota; kingdom Metazoa; phylum Chordata; order Testudines; family Testudinidae; genus Gopherus; species Gopherus flavomarginatus. The sequence goes on along the minus strand of NC_066629.1, from coordinate 19,761,534 downwards.
TCCCACAGTTTCCCCGCCCCTTGGAATTCTGGGTTGAGATCCCAGTGCCTGATGAGGCAAAAATCATTGTTGTGGGTGGTTCTGGGTAAATGTCGTCACTCATTCCCTCCTCCAGGAAAACAACGGCAGACAATCATTTCGCGCCCTTTTTCCCTGGATTGCCCTGGCAGACGCCATAGCACGGCAACCATGGAGCCCGTAAAGCTTTTTTTTTCACTGTCATCGTATGTGTACTGGATGCTGCTGGCAGAGGCATTACTGCAGCTCTACACAGCAGCATTCGTTTGCTTTTGCATGATAGCAGAGACAGTTATCAGTTGTTCTGTACCTTCTGCTAACATTGTAAATTGGCAATAAGATGATGGTTATCTGTTGTTCTGTACTGTCTGCTGCTATCATGGATGCCCCTGGCTGAGGTTCACCGGGGACGCAAAGGCAAAAATGGGAATGACTCCCTGAGTCAATCCCTCCTTTACGGTTTCTAAAAATAGAGTCAGTCCTGCCTAGAATATGGGGCAAGTGTTCTAGAGAACCAGTGTATCAGAGAGCACAGCTGCTCCGTGTCAGATCCCGCAGAAATGATAAGCTGCATGCCATTCACGGGGGGTGCCCCTGCAACAACCCCATCCATTGCTTCCCTCCTCCCCCAACCTTCCTGGGCTACCGTGGCAATGTCTCCCCCATTTGTGTCATGAAGTAATAAAGAATGCAGGAATAAGAAACAGTGACTGGTTATAGTGAGATAAAATGAGGGGGAGGCAGCCTCCCGCTGCTATGACAGTCCAGGCAGGACATTAAGCAATGTGGGGGAGAGGAGCCCAGCATCCCGTTGCTGTGATAGTCCAGGCAGTACAGAATCTTTTCTTTACACAGGAAAGGGAGGGGGCTGATGGAGCTCAGCCCCAGTTGCTATGATGAGGACGGTTACGAGCCGTTCTGTACCATCTACTGGGAATGACCTGGAATCATTCCTATTTTTACCCAGGCGCCCCCGGCCAGCCTCACCTGAGGCCTGCCAGGAGCACTCACGGGCTGATGACAAGGACGGCTAGCAGTTCTACTGCACCATCTGCCACCGGGGAGGGGAGAGGAGTGGATACTGCTCTTCACTGCCGCAGCATCGCGTCTACCAGCAGCATTCAGTAGACATAGGGTGACATTGAAAGAAGTCAAGAAACGATTTATTTCCCTTTTCTTCCACGTGGAGCGGGAGGGAGTAAATTGTCGAGCTATACCCTGAACCACGCTGGACAATGTGTTTGAACGTACAGGCATTGGGAGCTCAGCCAAGAATGTAAATATTTTTCGGATATTGCTGTGGACTGTGGGATAGCTGGAGTCCTCAGTACCCCCTCCCTCCCTCCATGAACGTCCATTTGATTCTTTGGCTTTCCGTTACGCTTGTCATGCAGCACTGTGTAGCCTGGAGATTTTTTTCAAAAGTCTTGGCATTTTGTCTTCTGTAACGGAGCTCTAATAGAATAGATTTGTCTCCTCATACAGCAATCAGATCCAGTATCTCGCGAACGGTCCTTGCTGGAGCTCTTTTTGGATTTGGGACTGCATCTCCACCCGTGCTGATCAGAGCTCCACGCTGGGCAAACAGGAAATGTAATTCAAAAGTTCGCGGGGCTTTTCCTGTTTACCTGGCCACTGCACCCAAGTTCCGATTGCTGTCCAGAGCAGTCACAGTGCTGCACTGTGGGATACCACCCAGAGGCCAATACCATCGATTTGCGGCCACACTAACCCTAATCCGATATGGTAATACCGATTTTAGCGCTACTCCTCTCGTTGGGGAGGAGTACAGAAACCGATTTGAAGAGCCCTTTATATTGATATAAAGGGCCTCGTACTGTGGATGGGTGCGCCGTTACATCGGTTTAACGCTGCTAAAATTGGTTTAAACGCGTAGTGTAGACCAGGCCTGAGAGGAGCCAGTGCACCTTCAGGAATCAACTTTTCTCTCTACCTCTTATTCTCCTTCCTCCCTGTTAAGAAAGTTTTGCATGACAGAGCTTCCTCCAGCACAACTCAAGAGCTCACCCCTCAGATCTCATCTTTCTGCCCCTAAATCAGCCATCAGAAGCTGTGACTGAAATAAGATGAGGCACTTCCCTGCCTCCCCTTCTAACCAGATGAGGTTCCCATTTTTTTCAGCTCTGTCAGCTTGTGGAACAAAATAAATCAAGCATAGGCAGGAAGACTGGACATCTCCCTTCAGTAATGTTAGGCCACTAGGTCAGATTTATCTTCTGTCCATTATCCAAAAACAAACAAACAATTTTCAACTACAAATTCATTTATCTGGGGCCTGCGAAATGAAGCAGGCAGGGGACATAATGCACTGACCTTTAAACATAAATATAGAGTTCATTACCAAGAACTGCAAGGAAGGCATTGCCCTATAATGGTTCCAAATGAGCTATCTGATATCTACAGAGGCTGTCCATCTAACGGAATCCCTGAAAAGGATACAAGTTGCTTAACTTTTGTAAAGTCTCCTTTCCCCATTGCATTTGGAAAACATCAATTTTTGCACAATAAGGCAAGAGTCCTGAAATTTCCCACTAGCTAATGATAGTGTAGAGGGATGCAGAGTTGTGGGGATTTTATTTTCAGTGCAATAAATCAATTCTTGTCTAAGGCACTGAATAGAATCTGTGCAGTATTCAGAGATTTATCTGAGCAGCTGTACAAGTACTGAAAAAAATTGCCTCCCCCTTTCCAAACTAGCTAGAAGAATAACTGTGTCCCCCATTATTGTGGCATCTCACAGATGTTGATGTATTTATCATCACAACATACTTGTGAGATGAGGAGTTGCCGATATCCTTTCTCCACATTGAGAACTGATACACTGGGAGATTAAATGACTTGCCCAAGATCACATAGGAAGCCTATGGGAGAAGCAGGAATTCAACATTGATTTCTTGCATCCCAGTTCAGTGTCATACCCACAAGACCATCCTTCTTCCCTGTCACAGTTAGTAAACTGAAAAAATGATGGCAGGTGATGGGTGTTAGAGCAAGAAAAGAATGAGTTATTCAACAGAAAGGTAAACTGATTTGTACAAGTACTTGCTGTTTTCTGAAGAACAACATTAGCTGCGGAATTGCATTCAGCAATCCACATTACAGACATAGTTCCTTAATGTCTTAAGCAGACAATACGTTAGACGGCCAATGTTAAAACAAATGGAATCACCATTCCTCCTCCTGCTCTAGTGCCAGCTTATATTGGAGACTTTATGCTGGATGGCTGGGCTGCCATGGTGATTCATGCTTCCAATTGCTTGTTTTCATATTCTGACTTGGTTTTGACATTGTAATCATCAGGAGGTCAGGAACTGAGACCCTCCATGAAATTGAATTGCGGCTTAATTGATGGCTCTGAGAGCGCCACAGTGAGACAAAAGCTGCAAAATGTGGGCTTGCAAGTCATGTCCATGAAATCTTAGCAAGGAAAGATCCTTGGGAGAGTGAATTACACTCACTGAGAGGTACAAGGGAGCCATTTTCAATGAGGAAGGATGCGTTTTGTTTTCTTCCTTGGTTTTTATTTTCAAGCACTGAGAGAGTTTTGCCACCAGCCACTTTCATGAGCAAATGCATTGAAAGGAAGAAAATTAATGTACAAACTCTCCTCAATACAAGAAGTGAGAGAGATAGGGGAGAGGAGTTCAGGAGAAAGATGTTATTGTATTTTCTGAATGTCACAGCAGGTGTGAGAGGCAATCTTATTAAGAGAATCGGGAATGAACATCAATCATCCAAAGAGCTCCTGGAGAGTATAACAGCATGAAGTGAAACAGGCAAATGCTTGATTCAGAGTCACTGAGTGGTCACCCCAACAGACAAAAGCTCTTCCAGACGGTGCTCTGCATTGCTGCTAACACGGAGAAAATCTCTGTAATAGCCACACAGAATTCTCGATAGCCCTCAAATTGTGTGACATGGGAATGTGAAGCCTTGCATTGCCTTTTTATGGGGCAAGATACTGCCTTTGACATCCCATGCATGCTGAATCAAAACTTTGCATAGAAGGGCAATGTGGCTATAGCTTCTAAGAGGAACTTTAGCTAAACATGCTGGAATAGTAGCTCCACCATCCCTAGAGGAGAGATGCAGCATGTTCCTTAGTCAGTGCTCATTCATCTCCATGATTCTACCCTCCACTTGTTTTGATAGCGGGAATCCATAATGGTGTTGTGAGGTAAAAGAAACTGTGATGGCCAGATCCTGAGCTGGTGTTAATCAGTATAGCTCCATTTAAGTCAATGAAGCTACATCCATTTACACCAGCTGATGATCTGACATACTTTTGCATAGAGATGCAAGGCTCAGATTCATGTTTTGTAAAGTTCTTTGAGATCTTCCGATGAAAGTTGATGCAGAAGGGCAAAGCATTCCTAGCTCTTTATGCAATCACAAGAGTTCCATTTGTGTACTCCTCGGTGAAGCAAGAGGTTTTATGTTTGGTCAGCTTCAGAGTGAAAAATGACTTCAGTGAAAGAAATTGTCACTTGTCATTTTAACATTGAAACAGTGTATTAAATTATGCTCAGAGTGGAGACAGTTTAGAGCTGCTGGAAGGCCGGCTCCCTTATCTTTGTAGGGATGAGGTGCACTACAAAAGATTCAGAATAGAGTCCCAAACCCTCCTGAGCCATCCAAAGAGAGAGCTTGTGGGAGAGGAGAATGACCCAACTTCAAAACAGGTTCTTTTGGAGGCTCAGACAAAAACAGCAGGAAAAAATCAGAGCTGGCTTCGTGGAGAATAAGTCTTTTCAAATCCTTATAGGCAGTGGAAGCTTGTGCCTTGGAATAATACTGAAGGACTAGAGTCGATGCTTGTTCTCATATGCATTCAGTACTTCTTACAATATCGCTTGAGCCCAGCTAATACATTTGAAAATCTGCCCTGGCCTCCCGGGATATTGGTAGTTTATGTGCACTCCCCACACCAAAACAGACAAAGGCACCCTGGAAAGAGAACTACTGCTGTTTGTAGATATAAGCTGGGGAAGAGGAAGTGTGAAACCAAAGCACAGGTTTTGCAGATCCTCACGAGGGAGCTGCCAGTTACTGCAGACACAAGGCCAGTCTGAGTGCAGTATCAAAAACTTCTTTTATCTCTCCACTGTTACAAGACAGAATGCCAATATTTTTTCCCACAGCTCCAAACTTATCAATGTTGCAGCCATAGAGCCAGAAGTCCACCCTGCAACCTCACCATGTGAGCACAGCAATCATCCACCCAGTCTTCAACCAACCTCCGCCTGTCCTCCCAGGAGTCCTTCAGCCACATACCCAACACATTTCTCTCATTGCCAAGAAGAGAGTATATATGCTCTGATGTTGGGAGCATAACACAAGGCAGCCAACACAACATGTGAAGAAAGATGGGCAACCACAGAATTACTGGCCAAATTTAGACCAATCCTAAAGTATTCATAATTTCCTCTGGTGCAGCAAGAGACCTGGTATTTCTCGCTGACCTTTTGACAGATCTAGCATCACAGACAATTGAAATCGACAGAGACACTCAAGATGATCAGATTAAACACAGTAGTATCATTTGGAGTGATTTATCCCTTTGTAAATGAAAATGATAGCTTCAGTTCCAGAGCTGCCTCTCTCAGGATTAAAACCCAGAAGCTTCTACCTAACTGATACTTCACATTGTGCATGGGATGAGTTATCTCATCTTCACCACCTTTCCCTTCTTTATGCATTGCCCTGTACAAACAGCCAGATGGCACATGGGTAGTTCCCTAAGGATAGCCAGGAAGGACACTGTGTGCCCTGCTCTTAATGACCTTCGCCCACTTCTGTAAACTGGCTCTGATGGACCCATGACCATTTTGTCTACCTGTAACCAGTTATCACCAGCATCTACTGATCTAGACTTTGCTCATGCTACCCAAATGGCTCTCTGGGATCTGATGGGCAACCATGTGTGTACCTGTGGGAGCTGAGTATTACCGCTTTTCAGCCAACAGCATCATTCAAACTTTAGTTTTCAGGCAGATCTTTAAACTGTGTTTCATTCTCATCACACTCATTCCCATCCCAGCCAAAGAGAGAGTGGAGATTCCTCCAAACACCCTTTAAAACCAGTAGCTATGCCAATGAGGCACCAAAAGGTCTGAAATTGTAGCTAATGCTGTTAAAGAGAAAAGGAGGAAATGCAATGCACACAAGGAGCAACACTGAAAGAGGAACCAAGAAATAAAAGACAAAATGGTGGTGAGATGAATTTACTTGAATCAAGAAATCTACCTAAACCCACTGACAGCTGCATCCTCTCCAGTTCCGCAGTTCCCCATCCTCCAACCAAGACTCTCTCCTGACTGCTCCCCAAGCCTTCCTCCTCCACGTCCAACCGCATGCCTTCTCCCACTCCACTTGGTATGCCAGCGATATATCCATCAGTGCAGGTTTCCCCCCGCCTCAGAGTTAACATCCACCTACCCGCTTACACTCTGCGCTGTGAAATGTCCATTCTACAACAGCTTAATCCCTGAGGTCCTTATCCAAAGCCCGTGGAAGTCAGCAAGAGTCTGTCCATTAATTTCACTGAGCTTTGGGTTGGATCCCTAGTGCTGCATAAATGCAAAATCAAATGCACAAAGAGAGAGGATGATACAAACAGTAAAATAGTCACCTCTTGTTGTCCCTAGATAGCACAGTGATGAATGAAGTGCCATATATGTTATGATAAGATTAGAAAAGGCAAAGATTATTTTTGATTAAAACAAGATAGGCTAAAATTCGATTAGGATAGGATTTGTTTGGATTAGGAGATGATAAAATCAGATTAGGTTATATTACGATAGACTGGAAGCAAAGTATACATTTAACAAGACTGATTCTTAGGTGCTTTTAGTAAGTCCCACATAAGGCTGGGTGAGCCAGTTCATTGGTTCATTCTCAGGTACTTATATGGCTCCTATTTCTATAGTATTTTAGTGCCTCATGATCTTTAATGTATTTATCCTCATGCACTCCATGAGGCAGGGAAGTCCGAGGATCCCCATTTTACTGAGGGGAACTGAGACACAGAGATTAATTAATTTGCCCAAAGTCACAAAGGAAGTCTGTGGCAGAGAATGGAACTCAATTTAGGTCTCCCAAGTCCCGGACTAGTGCGGATTAGCTCTTCACAGTTTAGCTCAGATCCAGAAATGGACATTCTGGTTTTGTTGGTATTTCTTTCCTAAGAAACAAGAAAAATAACTGTGCACAAATCTCACCCCACTTCGTATTCAGATTTTGTAGCCTCACTGTTTGGATAGCTCACACTGAGATTCCAGCAAACGCTAAATTTCAGTATACTTTGGCATGGAAAAGACCTATTAGGTTTTCTGTCTTCAAAACAGGCCTTTGGAGCTTTGCCCATCACTGGTGTTAAAAAGGTATTTCAAAGAGTCAATTGCTGACAAATGTAGGGATTTGTAGTGATACCACAAGGTACAACCAGCTGAGATAAATAGAAGGATACAAGTACCAGAATAGGATTTAAACACAAAGAATTGTGGAAATCAATCGTAAATGAACTGGTAACCAGCAAAGAGAAGCTAAAGAAGGTGGAATGTGCCCATATTTCCTTGTTGCAGTCAGATACACTGCTGTGTTTGGAATGGCATTAGCAAATTATCGAGCAATCCAGAGAACAAAGCATTACGATAATCAATTCTTGTAATAATAAAGGCCTGAACTAAGCAGTCTGCTTCAGTAACATTCACACAGTCCATAATTTTAGAGATATTGTGTCAGTGAAAGAAAGGAAAGCTCAGCTCTGTTATTTATCTGCAATTACTTTTTCTGTGCGAATACATATTTATTAGATTTTATGCAAATAAACATTAGGAGTAAAAGGAGCTACAGAAAATCAATCTTGTATACAATATAAGCAATGGCTTTCCAGATAATAGAGTTAAAATGAAAGGACAATAGTACTTTGTATACCTCTATTATAGCTATGTCTTCTCACCGACTCCTCCCTCCCTGCCGCAGAGGAAATTCACAAGCAAATGAAGGTTTGCTTTAATGGGAGTTTCCATCTGCAAATTGCAATGCACTAAAACAATTCAAGACACATTTTTCTAAACGGCATTTCATCTGATGACAGTTCGTTCTAGAGTCAAGAAGTCTAGTGGTTATATAACCCACGTGGCACTCTGTCCCTCTTTAGTAGCACCTAGCCCAGTTAGAAATTGATGAACTACAGCCTTAGGCTAGGAGGTATGTGGCTTTTAGCTCATGCAGTAGAGGCTCATACACTAAACATCCTAAGGCCCAGGTTCGATCCTTACTGACAATGACCACTGGGCTCTGGTCAGCATTACTAGAGGAAACTGGGAGTCAGGACTTCTCAGTTTTTGTCTGGTCTCCCCTAAGTTGCTGCAATGCCATGGGCAAGTCATTTGGGCTATGAGCCTCAGTTCCCCATCCATCAAAGGGGAATAATGATACTTGCCTATTCAAGAGAAGGAGCAGTGCAGAGCATTTGCAGCTCTCACTGAAGGCAGTTGGACTTTCTGCATCTCTGAAGAGGGGGGGGGGCCCAATGTTTTTAAGTGGAAAGGCAGGATACAAGCACAAATTATTACATACTGCAATATTATAGAAGTAGATTCCACTGTACTTTATAGCATTGACTCATCTGTATAATTTTGCAGGGATGGTGGGAGTTATGTTTTAGGAAGGATAGTAGATCCTTCCTGTATCAGATACATTTTGAAAACAATCAGTGTACTGGGGAATCATGTACATACACACACAGCCACAGTTGTACTGGGGAATCATGCATATGCGCGCGCACACACACACACACCCCATTAAGACAAGTAGGAGGATTTATGCACAGTGCCAAGTAGAGCTCTAAACAAAAGATGGTACTCCAAAGAACTACATAAACCGGCCCTTCTATTTCACACAGCCCAGAAATCAGAATTTGCTTCTTTATATGAAGCGAGCTGGACAGATGAGAAATTTTCTATTTCTCTCCCACCTCTTATCCGGTATTTAAATAACCAATTGACAGGACTCACCACAGCAAGACATCGGAATCAACAGAGGGCTTAACAGTGAAATACACCTGTGCATCATTAGCACGGCACAGAAAACCAATTCTGTGTCTGCTAACAACTTGCTACAGGGTTAGTATATAAATAATAAGATAAAATTTGGCCAGAAAGGGTCCTTATGAGGCCCCAGAGGTAAAGTTAGCTAAGGATGAAGGACAATTACCCATGGAAGCAAGAAAAGGAGCTATTAGCTTACAGAAGAGCATAATGCAATGCCAGCTAGCTACAAGTTCAATTAGACAATGGAGCAGGCTGCAACACAAAGATATGGAATCACCATCACTGAAGAGTAGCTAATGCTGAAATTGATAATTAGCTGTTGGAGATGAAATCATGCTGAACAGTATTTTGCCGTGATTCTCCAGTGAGGATGGACATCTCAGCCTCCTTTCAGTCTGCAAACTAAGTTATTTCCTTGGTTCAAAATCTGCCTGAGGTTTGCACCCTGCATTTCTCACCTTCCCTTTGCTTTCAGCACACCCAAGAACTCTCAATGAAATGCTACTGAAACTGACACACATCAACGGAATTCACAGCAGAGCTACCTTTACCCATGCATTTTCATGCCTTCACTGTGACTCTGTCAATCAGTCCCAGACTTGCTTGCAATTGGATCCAGCTTTGCTGTAAAGATTTGTGAACTTCAGACAACATTCTAGTGAACCTGGTTGGAGTTTTGAGCATGTAATGAAATGCAAAGCCAGGGGAATTTCATGGGGTTTGGGAATTTTTCCACATATTCCACATAGCTCTCTAGATGGCCCACTGAGGTCCTTTCCAACCGCAAATATCTAATTAGTGTAATTTATTCCAATCATGTAAAAGGCCCGGATTTAGCACTGGACTTGGAGTCAGGAGATCTGGGTTCTACACACCAGAAGCTGGTGTAGATCAGTGTAAGCTCCATAATGAAGCCATGCCAATGTACACCAGTTGTGGGTCTGGCCCCCTAACCATCCATCCAGGGTCTGAAATTGGCTCCCATTACCACTTCTGTGGTATGAGTACTCTCCATTCCCCATCCCTCAGTTGCCATCAATGCTTAGAGCTAAACGCATCCTAACATCCCATTCCTGAGACAATATTGCGGCTTTTCTTGTCTATTTTTTGTTGCAGACAAAGAGGAGCAGAGCCACTGAGCTCAAAATGCAACCCGATAATGGCTTTTCAGATGCTGTTTCTAATTTAAAACCCAGCAATGAGAAATGTCTGTCTGGTTCATGAGCAGAGCTTGTTTAATGCTTTAATTGGTACTTATTCTAAACAGTTCATTAGAAAGGCAGCTCCTTTTGCCAGATATTACAGACTATCTGACCTGACAAGCAGGAGGCCAGCTACTCAGATCAAGCAAAATCATCAATTAACAAGCCCAGGGTCAGCCCCATGTTTACGGACACATTAGGTGCTATGGTGAGGTCGCAAGGGAACCAGAAGCAGCATGTAAAACATGGTCCACACTCTACATTTTCTTGTTCCACCTTTTTCAGCAGAGTAACCCACAAATTGATTACCTAGGGCAGCATCTCTGGCATGAAGGGAGAGGGATCCAGGGTGCACCATTTGGCAACTGGCTCTGAAACACAATTGTGTATCATTCTTTGTATTAGTCAGTGTTAAATTGCAGAGAACAGGTGGGTGAGGTAATATCTTATATTGGACCAACTTCTATTGGTGAGATAGACATGCTTTCAAGCTCCACAGAGCTCTTCTTTAGGTCTGGGAAATGTACTCAGCATCACAGTTAAATATAATCGGAACAGATTGTTTAGCATAAGTAGCTAACACACTATTTCAAAGAACCATTCAAGGTGAAGTGGCCAGTTAGTACCTCTCCAGCCATGGAGGGAAGAGGGTGGTGGGTTAGGGGGGTCAGTGAAATATAGATTGTTGTAAAAAGCCATAAAAACACCCCCGAGTGCTGCAAGTTTCAGCGCTGTAAAGTGGCAGTGTTGACAGTGCACCAGCACTGGTAGTTACTCCCCTCCTGTGGGGAGAGCTCTCTCCCAGTGCTCTTGTTGAGACCACACAGCCATGTTAAAGTGATAATCAGATTGGCACATAGGCTATGTCTACACTGCAGCTGGAAGCACGCCTCCTGGCTCTGGGTAGATAGACATGCACTATCTCAGAGTGTGGACGTTGAGGCCTGGGCAGTTGCATGGATTAGTCATCTGAGCTTGGACCCTGGGGGTTGGGTAAGTTTGTACTCGAAGAGCTAGGCTGTGCCACAGCCCCTGCCACAATGTTCACGCCGCTATTTTAAGGCGCTAGCTCAAGCAGAACTAGTGTGTGTCTGTCTACCCAAGTTGGGAGGCATGCTCCCAGCTACAGGATAGACATACCCACAGAGGTTTGATCCAGAGCCCACACAAGACAATCTTCCACTGGGTTTTGGATTAGGTATGTACTGTGTGCACTGTGCTGGGGAAGTGTTCCCTAATGCACAATGACAACACTGAACAGCATCTCCAAAGCTGTGGCCTTTAAAGAAGAACGAAGAGTCCTTTCTCTCTTTGAGCTTTATTGCCAGTGCAATGATAGCTCAACTTCTGCTGTGACATCCTCACATTATTTTTAATGTCTGGAGTTCAGAGAGTGCAATGAATCACTGCAGCTGATGGGCCGTCACCTTAGCAGCTGGATTCTATAGATCATTCTGTGCTGAAGGGACACGGGCTTTCATTACCTCAGTCTTGGTTACATAGCCCAGGCCCTTGCACAATTCCCCAGAGAGAAGAATTTTTTTAAGATTAGGGTGAGAAACTGGCATCTAGATTTCTTTAGATGGAGATAAAGTGACAGAACTGCCAGAAGGTTACCTTCCTCCACTGCCTCCGCTCTATTGCCCCTTCACCCTCTTCGTACACCTCCCCCCTAATCTGCTCCATCTGTATCTGAATTTGTCTGACACATACTGCATTATGCCTTATTTAGATGAGATTTTAGAAGACCTTTGTCTATAAAGCACCATACACATCTATGGCATCATAGGAATGAAACTGAAACGCCACTAATTAACCCACCTCCTCCATCTCATTGCTATCTGATCCCCTTGTAATGCTATGGATTTGTCTTCCCTGGTTTTCCAGACTAGCATCACATCATCATGCCAAGACTGTCCTTTTCCAATACCTAACCCTTTTCAGTACCGGCACAATACCCTTAATGGATAAAAAGTTACACTCCAGTTTGGCAAATTTATTGCGTCAACACTGTTACCCCAAGACTTGCCATTTCCTTCCTCACTCAGGTTTTGGCATTCAAGAGTTTCAACAGAGCCCTTAGCGTTGCCACCATAAACCACTACTACCTGGATTCTTATGATTTAGACAAACTGAAAAGTTCTAATCATTGTCCCCCTAACTTCCCTGGCATGTTGACCTTACTACATTTCCCATTGATTCCAACATTACGATATTGAGGGCTTCCAAGGCACCATTCAGAAATGAGTTAATTACTGGGATGGGATGTTGGATTATTAGCTATTAATGTTGTGGCTATTGCAACTTCACCTTATGTTATTTCATATTTCTGAGCCATTAAAAGGCCTAATGACTATCCATCAGTATCCCCCTCTCTTTTCTCACAAATTCCTGGCATGGCACACACTTACTCACCATCGTCTAGGTTATTTTATTTAATATCATTAATGCTGTCATATTTCAAACTCATTATGAAATCTGTGACAGGAGAAATTAAATCTATTCATACATAATCCAATGTATCCACGGATTAATTTCCTGTTTAATCAATTATAACGGTGTCTCAAAGAGGTTTTTTTTTTTCTAAAAATGCACAAAGCTGAAAAGATTTTCAAAATAGTTCAGTCAAACCTTAATTTGGTTCAGTTTTATTTTTAATATATATTTAAAGAATGAAAGTAATACTTGTAATTTAATAGAGGAAACTGCATGTTGTGGAGATTTGATCAGTTATAAATGATCATATCAGAAACCAGACATTTGCTGTGTACTTTTTTGCAATATATTTAATTAAATGGCTTTTTACTAGCATTACATTCACTGTAACAAATACAATATGAACAGCAGACAGGCAAGCTGTGTCACATTACCATCATTGGATGGAATCATTACCATCAACGGATGGAGGTGAAGCCATTAATCAAGAAGAGCAGAGCTTGTGTACTTGGTCAGCATAATCCCTCAATGGAATTTCCATGTGTTATTTTGTGACATACATACTGGGAGATTTTAAATTCCAGGAGGTACTTTAATAAACATTGTTTTCATTTGAGTATTTCAAGTATGTCACAGGATCATGGTGTCTAGAGATGGGAATGAATGGCCAAATCTGAGATCATTGAGTTTATTCCTCTGCAAGGACGAAATATAATTTCCCAGTAATAGAGCTGGTTGACATTTTGATCAATTTTTTTCCCCAACAAAAATATTTCCAAGGGAAAAATGTCTATTTTTACTACATTTTCCAATAGGCAATGAAACACTGAGATTCAAATTCACATTTTGAAATGGAACATTTCTTTTAGATAAAAAAAAAAGTTGGATTTTTTTGTTTCAACATTTCATAATCTGCATTGTTTTAAACTTTCTGTTTTGTGAAAAGTTTTGATAGTTTGACATTTCATCCTGTTTTAGGACAAAACCAAGTGCACTGGGTGGGGAGGAGGGAAGCGAGGGGAGGTTGTCTGAGGCCAGTTCCCATGTCTGCTGCAGGCTGCCACTGGGACCTTGGGCAAATCATAATCTCTCTGTGCCTCAGTTCCCAATCTGTAAAATGGGGTGATAATACAATCTTGTCTATTTAAACAGTAAGCTCTGTGTGTCAGAGATTGTTTCTTATTATGCATGAGTATAGCACCCAACACAAAGTGGCCCTGATCTCAGCTGGGGCCTCTGGGTCCTACTGTAATACAGATAATATACACTTTCATCCCAAAGTGCTTATACCAAATGCAAGGGCTGTTTGAGAGGTAGAAATGACAGGCTAGAGGTCAGCCCGGTCATACATCCACTAGACACATCTGTCTGGTCCCCAAAACAAACAAATACCACAGCATGGCAGAAATTTTCTTTTATGTGATAACAAGGGGCAAGTACTGCCACTACTCTGTGCATTGAGTTCCTATTAGACACTGAGACAGACTCCCCTTTCATTTACACTAGTTTAAATCAAGAGTCACTCCAATTAAGTCAGTGGAGTTTATAATGGGGTGAGAAAAGAAGCAGGCCCACTCAATTACAATTCATATAGGACAGTAGAACATATCCTCTTGGGCTGAATTTCCTGTGCACACACAAATTCATTGAAATACTTGAGAATTTCAGTCAAGCCTTTTGTCCCTCAGACAGGAAGAAGGAAAAGTGAAATATGAATGGAAGCTGTACAGACAGTGCCTAGATTGTACTTGCAGGGAAGACAAGTCAGTTGGGTCCGTCAGGATCAACAGAGATTACAAGAAGCTAAGTAATATTTTAGTGGAAACTGCAATAGAGTATTTCACTGAAACTGGCCTTAGGTGACTGTCCCAGAAGTCCAGCAAAACCCAGTTTCCTAGAATGGATGGTCTTTAACCAGAGCTGAAACAACATGGTCCTGCAAAATTTCAGGATACTTTAGAGTTCTGTGTTAAATGGTGGTTGTATGTTGCAAGAGGTACCCTGCACTTCATATCTAAGGATTTCACTGCAGCCTTGTAAAATGGTCATGAATAATCAGCCCCGGCCCTATATCTACTTAAACCTTTACAAGTTCAAACTTTTTTTTTTAAAACACTTGCCCACCAAAAGTAGTTATTTCTTGTGGCAAGTGGACTTTTGCAAGGCTGCAGTAATAAAATCATCTCCAAAACTACACTGGCAATGTTTTCTCTTTATAGGTAAGTAGGTAAGTATTAATATCTTCATTACACAGATAAGGAAACTAACACAGAGAGATAAAGCAACCTGCTTCTAAGATCACAGAAAAGCAGACGCTGTTGCTATTATTCATATTAATTAGCACCTTCCTTCTTGAGTGGTCTGCATTGAGACTATGGTAACAACTGCGAAATAAAAGGTACTATTCTAAATAAGGACAGGGGACAGAATCTGGAACAGAATAGGTCGGTGGCAGTACTGGGAACAGAACCCAAGAATCTTTACATAGGTCCCAGAGTTAACCACTAAGCTTCCAATAGCAGCCCATAGTCTTATTGGCGATGGATTCTCCAGCAGGAATATCAGCCATAGCAACCCTTCCCCTCTAGAATGGCTGCAACTAGTTCCCTTCCACATAACATAAGTGCCTGAGAGTGAACCAATTGTTGGCCTGCAGCATCTGCTGGCATGATACCAATTAAACATCTAGCACTGCAATGTAAGCACAATTTATGTGATAACTTAATGATGCTGCATATAATAAATACTCTCTTGAAGTAATCCATCATATGTCCCTGGGGCACATGCACACACTGGCTCTGATTTTTCTTCTGCAACAGGATTCCCAGTCTTGGAACATTTGCATTTTGCTAAGGAAGATAGACAAGATTTTCATTAGCGTGGACATGTGGACTCATCCCTTCTCAGAGGGACAGAGTGAATCGAGCTGGCCAAAGCAGAGGATGTTGGAAATCACAGCTCCCTGGCAGAAGGTGAATGTAAGTTGAAAGAAACGAGAGCAAGCGCAGAAGGAAATGAGCAAATGTGAATATATGATCAAAGGTCTCACCCTGTGGTTTCCACAATGTATTCCTAAATCCCATAGGATTAATACACACTTATTTTACTACCCACCTAACGTACAAGGAACTGATTCATGTGGTTGTTAATTTGATTTTGATGCATTTTTTTAAGATCAGGAGGACACACCTATTGTGTAATTAATTGGCCAAAATTCTCTCTACTGTGCACAGTGGGGAAGTGGCATATGTAACATACAAAGATTTATGAAATAGTTTTTCTCTCTCTTTAGGGATTTGATCCTGAAAGGTGCTCAACTTTAAGCACATGCATAGCCCCATCTTTGAATTTTTGAGCATGTTAAACCAAACCACAGATACAGTCTTTGTCCCCATAGGATCTGAGCTATGATTTGCCATAATAGAAAATTCAGATTGGAGAATTGTTAACTGAAACCCTTTAAATGAGATGAGGACATGAAGATATAAAAGGCCAAGCAAATACCTATATATTGCCATCACCACACAGGTATATTCACTCTGTTGTATTTAAGCTACTTTTGTGTTTACTGTCTGAGTGTTCTAGCCCAGAATTCATTAACAGCATTGTCTGCAACAGCAGCAAATTTTAAGTAAATATTGCAGAACATTCCTTAATAGTGAAGGCTGAATAGTGACATTTCTGAAGTCACACCAGAGATCCAGTTCAGAGAGTTACTTCCCTCCTTTAAAGGAATGGAAACAGTACTATGGGATGTAGGTGTCAAATCATAACCCTGCAACACCTCTCATTTCCCTCAACTATTCCCAAATGGTGGCATTTATCTTACTCATCAACCATTCTTTGCAGAAATTATGTGGCAAAATAATTCCAAGCAGGGTGAAATTCACCCTGATGTGGAGTGCCAGCACAAGACATAAGCATCACTGAAGTCCTCAAAAGAGGGCTCAGGTCAGACTTAAACAGGTGCATTGGTCTTGTGCCAGTTTTCTGCACAGGGGAGAATTTAATCCCCAGTGAATACATTCAAGAACTTGCTTTTTTCTTTATTTTTTTGTAATAATTCACATGGTGAAAGAGAAGCTAAGTGTGTCAAGTAAGTTTACTGCAAATTATTCATTTGGCTCAACTGGAGTGTAAGAGCATATGGTCCCTTCCCCAAGTCCTAGCTCTTCTTCTCAATGAGAGTTTTGCCTGAGTAATGACTTCAGAATTTACCCCAAGCGAGAGCCCTGCTGTCTTTGTTTCTCATATTATTTTGCTTGTTTTATTCGATCCCTTGGTTTTTGAGCATTTGCAGTTGATATCAAATCTGTGTCTAAGTCAGCTCTGAAGTCATTTCTTTGATGTTGAAAACACAAGAAACTGATCTGTTACAAGTACACATGCACATGGAGCAGCATGAGAGAGAATATATGAGAATAGCTTCGCTGTTTTAAATTTAATGAGTTCTAAAAAACACATTTTACACCATTCCTTGGATGTGGCTTCCCTTTAAAAATACAGTTTGGCAAAGAATTAGCTCATATTATGAGCCAATCACTTCCACTATTTAAACAGCTCAGCTATGTAGGAGGTTTTTAGATGCTGAAATACCAAAATTGCAAAGGGTTCAGTTCTGAGAGGTATTGAAAGCCCTGAACTCTAACATAGTAGATTTGCAGTTGCTTAGCATTTCACAGGTTCAGACCCAAATGGACCAATTATGGGCAAACTCCCCAGTTTTAGCCTTGACTTTGAATTTCATCATATATGTTTTTCTGTTGTTAGAGTGATAAAATCCAAGATGTATCTTTATATATGTTTTTAAACTTAAGCAAAAGTTCTATACAATTTGCAGGAATTAAACTGATTAGGTCCTATAGAAATTGCTCTGAAACCCTGTAGAATGTAAACAGAAAGTGACTTTTTGCTTGTTTTTAAACCATCCTATGGAATTCTATAGCAAGGATATAATTCTAAAGTATGATAAAATATAGTTATGTGATTATATAGAATTATAATGGCTTTCTCTCCATTATTGCAGTCCTGATTTTATATAGATTTTTCCCTCTGAGTGTACAATGTGGCATACAGTGCATATCTCAAAGTGCTGCGCACCTTCACATATATTAATATAAGCTAGCATGAAAAGCGAGTGTCACTTGAAGACCGACTGCAATAGTTTCTGCCCTATACACTCTAACATCTTTCTTCTCAATGTAGCAGCTCTTTGTTGTGTTTTTATGTTTATTGTGCTTAATATTCAGCTTGTATGGTAATTTCAGGAAACATCTTCCATTAATAACATGTAGATTTATGCAGCTCTCTCCCTAGTTTCCATATATAATTTTCCCACGGAGTTTGTCTGCTTTACTGTAATTCCTCTGATGTTTACTTTGTCTTAATATTCTTGCAAGGTTAAAAAGGAACTATCACTTGAACATTCATTATTAATTTCTCCTAAGTATCTCCAATTAATTCTCTGAATAGATTGGTACTTTATGACATTTGTTATTGATTGTTTGGAAGCAAACTTCCAATTACCAAAGTATCACAATTTTGCTAGTTTAAAATTCCTACTTGAATATTCCTCGGCTGAACAATACAGTCTTAAAGGGACAGTGCTCCTTTTCTTAGAAAGGCTGAATATTTATACTGCAAAAGCCTGGCATTGGACCTAAATCTCTTCTCACTTTAAACCTGTGCACCTCAACTGACTTAAGCAGAGTTACTTGTGATTTACACCTGCATAAATGAGAGCAGAATAAAGCCCATTTTCTAATGCCATGAACACAGCAAGGGGACCCTGGTTATGTCTTCTCATGACTCTGCCTTGTCACCAATTTTTAATATCATCGCCTGGTACCAAAGTGCATCACAAACAAATTCTCAGAACCCCTTGAGAGACTGGCAAACATCATTTTACAGAAGGGTAAACCAAAGCCCATAGAAGTGAAGTGACTTGCCCAAGGTTGCACAATGCAAATCAATAGAAGAATTGGAACTACTACCCAGAACTCATGATTTCCAATCCTTGTTTTTACCATTTGAAAATTCCTGGATAATGCATCCTTTGGGACAGACCCAGCTGTAGCAGAGTTGCAGCAGCAGTAATAAGTCAGGAAAAAGTTAAATGGCCACTTCACCTTGAATGGTCCCTTGAAATGTGTGTTAACTACTTATGCTAAACAATCTGTTCTACCTTGTATTTAGCTGTGACACTCTGAGTACATTTCCCAGACTTGAAAAACAGCTCTGTGTAAGCTCAAAAGCTTGTCTCTCTCACCAACAGAAGTTGATCCAATAAAATATATTACCTCACCCACCCTATCAGCTCTTTTATTTCTACTCCTCCCTCTCTCAGTTAAGATGCTCTGACCTAGGGCACTTGGCTTCCTCTATTTCAAATGAGCAAATAACCCAGGGGGGCCAAGGGGAATCTCACATGCAACTGAAGCCTCAGAAAAACCATCTGACTCTACTGAGGCATTTGCAGGGACATGAGCCCGGTGAGGGTGCCTGGCCTTCTGTGTGCTCAAGAGTGAAGGGAGCATTTCTTAGTAGATCAGTATCCTCAGTGTGAACAGCATGCTCTCTGGCACCCTGGCTGGCATGGTCAACAGGAGTGTGTCATGGAGACCATCTAAATGAGCCACTGCCCTCCTGCTAATGGCAGTCTCTCCAGTGTAAGGTTCAGACATATTAGTAGGAGGTAAATATGGAGGGAGGTTTCTGCTGCCTGTGCTGTACCTGTTCCGTGGTTGAATATTAATAGCTGTGCCCCACAGAGCCACCCTTTATGTAAGGTTGACAGAGCTATGTACAAACATACACCAGGTCAGTCTTACAGCTCCTCCAGGGAGGGGCCATCTCCAGTTTACAGACAGACAGGGAAACAAACCCCAACTAAACTGCCAGATCTCACAAGTCAGTGGCAGAGCTGGAAATAAGAGTTGGACCTCCTCAGGGCTCATTCCTCGCCCTAACCACTAAGCTATCTGTTGTGACTTTTGCTCTTTCCACAACAAGCATGATACAAAGGAACCACATTGGCATGGTGGGGCCCAAATTACCGATTTTACTGAACATACACAACATGCAAGGTTTAGTTACACATACACACTGCTGCTCTGGCTGGGTCCTGGCAGCATCTAAAACACAAAACATTTTGAGTACCAATGGAGGGCTCACAAACCATTTAAAGGGATACTACCCTATTCCTATATACAACATTATCTTTCCTCCCAGCCAGGGCTACATCTTCGGGACCAGCAATCCAGCACCAAATTTGATAAATGCTTGTCATAAACAGATAGCTAAGGGTTAATGTCTCTTTCACCTGGAAAGGAGTAACCTGAAACACCTGACCAGAGGACCAATCAGGAAACAAGACTTTTTCAAATCTGGGTGGAGGGAAGTTTTGGGGGGTGAGTTCTTTGTCTTGTGTCTGTGCCCTCTCGGCTATGAGAGTGATTTTTCTATCTCCTGGCTTTCTAATCTTCTGTTTCCAAGTTGTAAGTACAAAGATAGTAAGACCATAGATTTATATTGTTTTCTTTTGTATTTACATGTGTGTAGTTGCTGGAATGTTTAAATTGTATTCTTTTTTGGATAAGGCTGTTTATTCATTTTTTTTCTTTTAAGCAAATGACCCTGTATTTGTCACCTTAATACAGAGAGACCATTTTTATGTCCTTTTTCTTTCTTTTTATATAAAGCTTTCTTTTTAAGACCTGTTGGAGTTTTTCTTTAGTGGAGACTCCAGGGAATTGAGTCTGCAGCTCACCAGGGAATTGGTGGGAGGAAGAAGTCAGGGGGAAAACCTCTTTGTGTTAGATTTACTAGCCTGACTTTGCATACCCTCCGGGTGAAGGACGGAAGAGAGATTAGCTCTCTCGGTACTTCTGTTTTCCAGGACTGGAAACAGGGAGGGTGGAGTCACTCTGTTTAGTTTCACGGAGCTTGCTTCTGTATATCTCTCCAGGAACCCAGGGAGGGAACACCTGGAGGGGAAGAGGGGGAAGGGAAATGGTTTATTCCCCTTTGTTGTGAGACTCAAGGAATCTGAGTCTGGGGGTCCCCCAGGGAAGGTTTTGGGGAGACCACAGTGAGCTAGGCACTGTAAATCTCTGGCTGGTGGCAGCGTTATCAGGTCCAAGCTGGTAACTAAGCTTGGAGGTTTTCATGCTAACACCCATATTTTGGACGCTAAGGTCCAGATCTGGGAAAAATGTTATGACATGGTGTGCAGTGGTGGGATAGATAGAATCCAGAAGCCAGTAGGAATATTATATTTTTCTTTTCTCTGCTAGGGGCTTTTAAGCAGAGAGGGTTTGGTTTTAAAAGGAACCAGAGAGAAATTTTTTTTTCTGTTCTCTCCTTGCAGTAGCTTGCATATTAAGCAAGGAACCATTAAGCTGTGACAAAAGGGTCTTTTGTCAGACAATAGCACTCCGATTGTGAGTCAAGTACCAGCACAATACACATGCAAATAAAGTGGTTTTTCTGGTTTACTTTACATTTAAAAGATTAGCTAGAGGAAGAAAGGGGAAAAGGCACTGTTGCTAGGCAGACCCCAGGAGGCAACAGAGCCAGCAGTTCAGACAATAAACACCAGAGGGCACCCCAACACAAGAAAACAGGAACCATGCCTTCCAAGACAAAAATGGAGGCCGAAGAACAAATCAAAGAAGCAGAACACAGGCGACAACTGGAACAAAGAGAAAAAGAGGTGGAGCTGAAAGAAAGACAAGAACAGATCAAACAGGCAGCCCATAAAAGAGAACAAGATGCCAAAAATGCAGCCCACCACAGGAAACAAGAAGAAGAAGAGGCAGCCTACAGAAGACAGATAGAACTCCAGAGGGAGACCCACCGACAGGCCATGGAATTAGAAAAGGCTAAGCAACATGCTCCAGCCAATCCTAACAACCCTTCGCCAATTATGGTTCCACATCCCAAGAAATTTCCCACCTACAAGGCAGGTGATGACACTGAGGCCTTCTTAGAAAATTTTGAAAGGGCCTGCCTTGGGTACAGCATTCCTGAAGACCAGTACATGGTAGAATTGAGGCCACAGCTCAGTGGACCTTTAGCAGAGGTGGCAGCTGAAATGCCTAAGGAGAAAATGAACAACTATAAACTTTTTCAAACCAAGGCCAGATACAGAATGGGGATAACCCTGGATCATGCCCATCGGCATTTCAGAACCCAAAAGTGGAAACCAGATGTGTCATTTCCCAGACACGCCTACTACGCTGGGAAAAATTATGAGGCCTGGATATCAGGAAACAATGTTAAATCCTTGGACAAACTGCACCTCCTCATACAAATGGAGCAGTGCTTGGATGGTGTTCCTGAGGACATAACACGGTACATACAAGATGGAAAACCCAAATATCTCACCGAGGCGGGGGAGATTGGAGCCAGATGGATGGAAGTGGCAGAAAGCAAGAAAGCTACTGTCAAGGGGAATGAGTACCCCAGAGGGCACACCGACAATAAACCTTACAACCGAGGGCAGCCAAAGACCCCACCTACAACCCAAGGAAAGCCACAGACACCCTATTCTTTCACCTCACCAATATCCGGTAACCCACCTCGACCCAGTGACCAGTCAGCTGGAAGATGCTTTAAGTGTAATGAACTCGGACATATCAAGGCCAGCTGCCCAAAGAACGCCAACCGAGTGCAGTTCATTACACCACCATCACACCAAAGATCCCCAGGCCCAGATGCCTCTCAAATACCCTTGGAACGAAGGGAAAATTTGAGAGTGGGCAGAAAGAAGGTTACTGCGTGGAGAGACACGGGGGCACAAGTGTCAGCTATCCACCAATCCTTCGTCGACCCCAAATTCATCAACCCAAAGGCCCAAGTGACAATTTACCCCTTCATGTCACAAGCTGTAGACTTGCCTACAGCTGAACTGCCTATCCAGTACAAAGGCTGGTCAGGAATGTGGACTTTTGCAGTCCATGACAATTATTCCATCCCCATGCTACTGGGGGAAGACTTGGCCAACCAGGTGAAGCGGGCCAAGAGAGTGGAAATGGTTACACGCAGCCAAACCAGGCAAGCTTCCAGACCCATTCCTGTTCCTGAGCCGTCCACAGACGCCCCGTCTGTGTTACCAGAGACCCAGACAGAGGTAGTGGACCCGGATTCCATGCCAACCACTGAAACAGCCACAGCACCTCCAGTCCCAGGCCTGGAACTGGAACAGCAACCAACACCAGGAAGTGCAATCACATCTTCAAACTCAATGCCAGAGGGCGCCAGCGAGCCAGAACTGGCAGAAGCAACAGACAGCCATACCCAAAAGGCTCAGCCAGAGCCTGAAATAACCCCTGGTGCACCAGCAGAGAGCGGTTCACCAGCAGCGGAAACAACTCCATCACCTACATCGCTTCCAGAGGGACCAAGCCCAAGTCCACAGTCTGAGGAAGAACTGGTGACCCCAGCCTCAAGGGAACAGTTCCAGACTGAGCAGGAAGCAGATGACAGCCTGCAGAAAGCTTGGGCGGCGGCACGGAGCACCCCACCGCCTCTCAACTCTTCTAACCGATCCCGGTTTGTTATAGACCAAGGACTTTTATACAAGGAGATTCTTTCTGGTGGACACCTGGAAGAATGGCAGCCGCAAAAACAGTTGGTGGTTCCAACTAAGTACTGGGGGAAGCTCTTAAGTTTAGCCCATGATCATCCCAGTGACCATGCTGGGGTGAACATAACCAAAGACAGATTGGGGAAGTCCTTCCACTGGGAGGGGATGGGCAAGGACGTTGCCAAGTATGTCCGGTCTTGTGAGGTATGCCAAAGAGTGGGAAAACCCCAAGACCAGGTCAAGGCCCCTCTCCAGCCACTCCCCATAACTGAGGTCCCATTTCAGCGAGTAGCTGTGGATATTCTGGGTCCTTTCCCAAAAAAGACACCCAGAGGAAAGCAGTATGTACTAACTTCCGTGGACTTTGCTACCCGATGGCCGGAAGCAGTAGCTCTAGGCAACACCAGGGCTAACGGTGTGTGTCAGGCCCTAACAGACATTTTTGCCAGGGTAGGTTGGCCCTCCGACATCCTTACAGATTCAGGATCTAATTTCCTGGCAGGGACCATGAAAGAACTATGGGAAACTCATGGGGTGAACCACTTGGTTGCCACCCCGTACCACCATCAAACCAATGGCCTGGTGGAAAGGTTTAATAGAACTTTGGGGGCCATGATACGTAAATTTGTCAACGAACACTCCAATAATTGGGACCTAGTGTTGCAGCAGTTGCTGTTTGCCTACAGGGCTGTACCACATCCCAGTTTAGGGTTTTCACCATTTGAACTTGTGTATGGCCACGAGGTTAAGGGGCCATTACAGTTGGTGAAGCAGCAATGGGAGGGGTTTACGCCTTCTCCAGGAACTAACATTCTGGACTTTGAAAGCAACCTACAAAGCACCCTCCGACACTCTTTAGCCCTTGCTAAAGAAAACCTAAAGGATGCTCAGAAAGAGCAAAAGGCTGGTATGACAATGACAATGCTATACAACAGAAAGCCTGGACCTTTAAATGTAAGGCAGAAATCATACCACTTGATCTGTCTTTTACATCAGACACTGGTAGGGTTATCTCCCAAGCCACCTGCACATGTGCTTTCACGCTTCCCTTTCCTCAGGCATCACTGCCTCAGCTTTCAGTGAGGTGTGACTTGCTCTGCAAAATCTATCTAAAATGGATATTCTCCCTCAAACATTTCAGAAAGAAAGGCAGGAAAGATGGCCCTGCCCACTGCCATCCAAATTAGCTTCACATGGGGATTGGCAGGTATTGTATCTCACTCTGCACTTTACCCACCTCAGTTAGTTTGTAGGAGTGAGTTGATTGCTTTTGCTTCTTGACACATCAAGGATTGTTACAGAGCCAAAGTCAACCTTGATCAATACATCTCCCAAACACTTTCTTCCATGTAATTGAAAGCTCAGGGCTGGAGATGTCCAAGACTGTGTGGTAGAGGTTTGATTCTAGGATGATCTTAGGGTTTTGGTAGCAAAGCAATAAGAAGATCCTCTGCAAAAGGCTGCATAATGCTCATCAACAGGTGGGGCCACGAGAGTATCTTTTTCAGGACACAGTAGATTCATTATCATTAGTAACTGTGAAACATTAATATGGCACCATGACTTTGCATGGCAATTTACATGGTTTAAAATTAAGGGAGATTGTCAGGCCTTTGGGACAGGGATAAGCTAAATGGAATGTGAAGATAAACAAAGGTGAGGAAGTGAAAAAGGAAATCCATAAAAAGAAGCCCTGCATAATCATCCAAGTTCTGAAATTTTAAAGCTGAGACACTGAGATAGAGCATGAAGGGAGCCGTAAACAGCTGAGGAGAGGAGGTCAGAGGGGGAAAGCAGGGCAAAAGGGATGGGTTGTGCTAGGAAAAAAAAGAGAGATGCCATTGCAAGCACAGGAAAATCCTAGGAAACAAGGCAGGAAAATGTGAATGAAAGGAGAAAATAGAGGGAGCAGAGTGGACAGAGCAGCGGGGGCTAGGTGGGGAGCAAAGGGAGATTGAGTAGGTGCAAATAAGGAGATTTACCTCAGTACATGGCATTGGTGAGACTGATATTACAATGCAGCATCCCGTGCTGATGTCCACATTTTAAAAAGGACATAGAAAAATTGGAGAGGGTGCAGAGAAGAGTCACAGAAGTTATTTGAGAGCTGGAGAAAATGTCTTCCAGTGACAGACTTAAAAAGCTCAATCTGTTTTGCTAATCAAAACGAAGGTTGAGAGAG
Organism: Gopherus flavomarginatus; assembly: GCF_025201925.1. Lineage (NCBI taxonomy): Eukaryota > Metazoa > Chordata > Testudines > Testudinidae > Gopherus > Gopherus flavomarginatus. The sequence continues at coordinate 19,736,031 of NC_066629.1, read as the reverse complement.
GTCACTCAATCACAGTGCATAAGTACCTTGATGGGGTGAAAATACTGGGTACGAAAAGGTTCTTTACCCTAGCGATCAAAGACAGAACAAGAACCAGTGGTTGGAAGCTGAAATCAGACAAATTGAAACTGGAAATAAGGCACAACTTTTTAACAGTAAGGGTGATTAACCTTTGGAACAAACTAATACAGTAGGCAGTGAATCCTCCATCTCTTGATGTCTCGAGATCAAGACTGGATGCCTTTCTGGAAGACATGATTTACTCAGACTAGTTATTGGGCTCAAATAGGGGTAACTCAGGGGTTCTCAAACTGGGGATTGGGACGCCTCAGGGGGTCACAAGATTATTACATGGGGGGTCGCAAGCTGTCAGCCTCCACCCCAAAACCCGCTTTACCTCCAGCATTTATAATGGTGTTAAATATATTAAAAAGTGTTTTTAATTTATAAGAGGGGTCACACACAGAGCCTTGCTATGTGAAAGGGGTCACCAGTACAAAAGTTTGAGTATCACTGGGGTAACTGGTGACACTCAATAGCCCATGATATACAGGGGGTCAGACTAGATAATCTTATGGTCCCTTCTGGCCTCATATTCTATGAATATTGAGCCCTGTCCTGACTTGCACCAGCCATGATATGCCTCTGAAGGAATGCAGATCCAACCCAGCCTCAGCCCCTCCTTTCTCTGCCACACCCCAAAACGTTCCCTGTACCTGCAGCTCCTGTGGGGCTAGCACAGGACCGACTCTGAGCCAGGGTGTAGGTGCTGTCTCCAGCCAAGATATTTACACCTGTCCTAAGGCCTGTTAGCACTCTAGGTGCAGAAGCTTCCTTAAACGAGGGAATTATGATGTCTTATGGTCCCTTTGCACCTGCCCAGCTAGGACAGTGAAGAATCTGGAGTAAAGTTCATAGGATAGTGATAGCAGGCCTAATAGAGGAGGGTCCCCAGGATAGCCACCTCTGACTCTGACAAAGCTGACTAAAAGCATGGCAGTGCTGCTGCACAAAGTACAATCAATCACCTCAATCACCATCCAAAATTCAGCGTGGGAAGGGCCTCTAATTTAAGTCTGAAGCCTCTGGTGAGCTTGTAAAAGCACAATCCCCTGCCCTTGGAAACCCATGTAAGTTTCCCCCCTTAAGTCCCCAACACACACACACACCCCTTTTTCCTGCCATTTTCTAGTTTTCTCACCTTTTGATTTCAGGGGCAAAAGAAGTCATTCCAAAACCATTGCATGTTCTCTAGGATCTCCGTCCTGCTCTGGTGAAGAAGTGTTGCTAGGCGACACCCTCAGCTGTGCTTATGCTGCAAAAATATTTGGCAAAGAGGAATATAACCGGAATTTGTCAGAATGATGATTCTGAATAATGATCCTTGGTCATGGCTGGAGACTAATGTGCCCTGAGGGGATAAGGGGTCAGTTTTTACAATGGATTTTTCCACTCTGACAGACAGATGTTATCCTTTGCCTGCCCAAGTGGCCCGGACGCTTATCTCAAGACATTTCAAAGCCTGATAATGACTTCCTAAACGTTTGAAACTATAGTAACAAAGATTTGCAAGAACAAGAAGGGATAGAACTCATAAATAAGAGCCAGTCTGCACAGAAGGTTATCATGGGGGAACATGAAGAAGAAAAGGCTTTAGCAAAGACAGCATACACATCTGAGCTGATAACACCCATACATTGAGCAGAAGCCTAACTCCCTGTCACCTAGTAGCTGAATTTAGCCAATATGTAGCTGAGCAAAAGGAAAACTCACAGAGTAAATCTCCATTTGCTATCCTTGTATCTCAAGACATTTTTTTATTATTATTATTATTTTCCTTGCTGGGCTCTGCTGACACAAAGTAACAGAGAAGACAAATTAAGGTTGAAATATCTTCCTATTAAGAAAAAAATAGTAGGCACAGAGTCCGGTTGCTGGAATGTAAAAAGGAAAGAGACCTTTGTGGGAGAGAGGGGTTATTAATAGAACCTTAATTAGCTGTGAAGTTTAACTAAAATTTTCTCCCCACATTTCCACCACCACAAAACATTTCAACCAGCTAGTAAATAAGTAAATAGTAGCAAGCAACCAACACAACACTGTTTCACCTTTCCAGCCCACTTCCTTAGCTTATGTTTAGTGCAAAGCTCACTAAAATCAAAACCATAAAGAGAGTTATGGCACAGTCCCTATGTGCCAATCTCAGTAACACCAGCAATGTTTTAATATATCCCTAGCATTTGTCTACATACCTATTGGTCTTCAACCACCACTGTATCCTAAGTGCTACCAAAGTATTTCAGTACAGAAATAACACTGTCCTCACTCTCTCCCGCTTTTATCTCAGTCTGTAGGTGAAACAGCTTGATTGGTTTATAGGGCTATTTTTGTTTGCTCACTTGCTCATCTCTGTGTGGCTGTGTTGTGGGTGCAAGAAGAAATAGCTGACAAAAAGCTTAGTCAAAAGTGGCGACCTAGGGGTCATTGCCACTGTTGCTTATCGGAGTGAGTTTCAGTTCCTGCTGAAGTTCTCCCTCCACCATTTAGGAGACTTCCAAGATCTCCTGAGAAGTGCACTGTTCTGGTGCAGCAGAAGCATTTGTGAGAGTTCATGGTCCTAGAAAGAGAAGGAGCAACTATCACCCACCTAGACAGGGGCACTCCCATGCAGGATGTTGAAAATCAGGACACAGACTTAGAACTGGACTGTACTAAGTGAGAAGCCAGTGTTAGAGAGAAGGACACTCAGATGATGTGTTCACAGTGCCCTGTGTTGCTAAACTTCCAGTTGGAGCTTTTTCAAAGATGTCCTAGAAAGATAGACAGCTATATCCCCAGTGACAGCAACAGTGGCATCCACTGTTTAAATATTAGCTCTACTTGATTTTTTCTGAATGTCAAAATACCAATAAAAAACAGCAGCAGGGTAACACCCTTAAGGCCAAAGTGGAATCCATGCCATTTTGATCTCTCTCTGGTATTTTTATTCAGATTTATATAATAAAAAAATCTCTATGTAAGGCTAATATAACACCAGGAGCATTAAGAATAACCCTTCAGACAGGAATTCTGCCAGCCTGCCCCTTGCCAAGAGCAGTGCTTGTACCATCTCAACTGCTTCCTAGCACAGAGGCACCTGTGCCTTTCCACCCTCTTCCAATCTGCCAAAGGCAGAGCCAATCTTGTGCTGCTGTAATCTATCCCTAGTCAGAGCAGTTCCCACAGTATTTTGGAGGACACTGTTAACAGCAAAATGAAAAGCTCAACCTGAGCAGCAATTTGGACTAGATCAACCCTGGACAAGATACTTAATATCAGCTACTGCCATAAGTATTTGGCAGGCACACAGAGTTTGATTTGATCTGTCAGTAAGCTTGCTTCTCTTCCTCACTCTGTTTGCTGCTGATGCCTTTCTGCTTTGGTGCCTGAGATGCTGACTGGAACTGACAATGAAGTGGATAGGGTGGTGGACCATGGCACTCTCCCTCTCATCCCTAATCACAGGCTGCTGGACATGTGCTGGTCATTTTAAATCAGGAAGAAGCACCCGGTACTTTCAAGCAGGCAGAAGTCACAGAGGCATTAATACAGGTTAATGCAATGTGAAAGGCAGAGACAAGGGGATGGGATGAGGTGCACAGCTAGGTCTCAGAAGAGATCCCCACCATGGAGTTGTAGTCTGCTGCTATAAAGAGCTTGCACATGGAATGTGCTGACTTGAGGAGGATTAGTAACAGCACAGTTACCCAGGTGTCCTTTCTCCCTCTCCATAGTCTTGAAATTCCTTCTTGGTCACTAGTACTGCAGCTCACAATGTATCATGTTATCTAGTGTGATCACTAGGAGATTCATGGCTCCTTTAAACAGCTGTTGATAAATTCAAAGCAACTCACTAACAATATATCTCAGCAGTCTTGAGCGAGGATCAGACATAAATTCTTCTGGGCGTGGTGTGTGTGTGTGTGTGTGTGTGTGTGTGTGTGTGTGTGTGTGTGTGTGTGTGTGAGTGTGTGTGTGTGTGTGTGCGTGCGCGCGTGCGAGAGAGAGAGAGAGAGAGAGACTGATGCACTCCTACCTTTCTCTAAGCTCTGTCTATGGACTGTCTTCTTAGTCCCCACTTTCTACTTGTATAAATTTATTTATTGCACCAAACCCCAGCCTGGTTTCCTAACACCAGTGTGACAATGGACTGTTACTATTCCTGCATTACTTTCTGTCTGCAACAATTAACTGCTTTGTTTCAGGAGTAGGCTCTGTGCTCATGCCTGTGCTTTGAATCTCAAGTATAAGAGTTGAATAAGCAGAAGGAACTTAATTTTTCTAAGTTTCCATCTTTCTGCAACTGAGGATACCTGGGGGAGCACTTCCCACCTCAAAGGCCAGTTCAATTTGATATTCTGGAAGTGTCTGCGGACAGTTATGGCCTGCCTTTTTTTTTTTTTTAAAGCTGCATGAAAGGAGCTGTCTGAATACTTTCCATTGCATAAAAATTAAAAGAAACAAAATCAACAGCCTTCCCCTGGTTCTGTGGAAAGTCTCAGGCAGCAGGGAAGGGAAAGAATGAGAGCGAGGAAATCTTTTCACTAGCCTTCCAATATATTTATCATTTTTTTGATCAGCACCAACAGTGGAAACATAGAATTCTACCCCTCTGGATCAGACAAATGCCCCATCTAGTTCATTATCCTGACTCCAACAATAGCCAGTGTCTGACATATTAGAGAAAGGTGCAGCTCCTTCATAATGCATTTAGCCAGTTTATTTCCTTCCCTTCTCCAAGACAAAAAGAATAATAATGGAGGATGTGAATTCACTGCTAGTGATAGGTGCTGGAGTCACAGTTCCAGAGGATAAAGATATATTGCAAGGATCTCAAAGCACTCACAAAAACTGACTCAAGCCCTCGTGGCAAGGCAAGCACTGTACATAGAATCATAGAAGATAAGGGTTGGAAGAGACCTCAGGAGGTCATCTAGTCCAACCCCTTGCTCAAAGCAGGATCAACCCCAACTAATTCATCCCAGCCAGGGCTTTGTTAAGCCAGGCCTTAAAAACCTCTAAGGATGGAGATTCCACCACCTCCCTAGGTAACCCATTCCAGTGCTTTACCACCCTCCTAGTGAAATAGTGTTTCCTAATATCCAATCTAGACCTCCCCCACTGAAACTTGAGACCATTGCTTCTTGTTCTGTCATCTGTTACCACTGAGAACAGCCAAGCTCCATCCTCTTTGGAACCCCCCTTCAGGTAGTTGAAGGCTGCTATCAAATCCTCCCTCATTCTTCTCTTCTGCAGACTAAATAAGACCTCAGCCTCTCCTCATAAGTGCCCCAGACCCTTAATCATTTTTGTTGCCCTCCGCTGAACTCTCTCCAATTTGTCCATGTCCTTTCTGTAGTGGGGACCCCAAAACTAAATACAATACTCCAGGTGTGACCTCACCAGTGCTGAATAGAGGGGAATAATCACTATGCTCGATCTGCTGGCAATGTTCCTACTAATGCAGCCCAGTATGCCGCTAGCCTTCTTGGCAACAAGGGCACACTGCTGACTCATATCCAGCTTCTTGCCCACTGTGATCCCCAGGTCCTTTTCTGCAGAACTGCTGCTTAGCTGGTCGGTCTCCAGCCTATAGCAGTACATGGGATTCTTCTGTCCTTAGTGCAGGACTCTGAACTTCTCCTTGATGAACCTCATCAGATTTTTTTGGCCCAATCCTCCAATTTGTCTGCGTCACTCTGGATCCTATCCCTTCCCTCCAGTATATCCAGCTTAGTGTCATCCACGAGCTTGCTGCGGGTGCAATCCATCTCATCGTCCAGATCATGAATGAAGAAGTTGAACAAAACTGGCCCTGGACTGACCTCTGGGGAACTTCAGTTGATACTGGCTGCCAACTAGACATCGAGCCATTGATCACTACCTATTGAGCCTGATGATCTAACCAGCTTTCTATCCACCTTATAGTCCATTCATCCAATCCATACTTTTTTAACTTGCTGGCAAGAATGCTGTGGGACACCGTATCAAAAGCTTTGCTAAAGTCAAGGTATACCACGTCCATCACTTTCCCCATATCCACAGAGCCAGTTATCTCATCATAGAAGGCAATCAGGTTGGTCAGGCATGACTTGCCCTTGGTGAATCCATGTTGACTGTTTCTGATCACTTTCTCCCCCCTTACAGGTGGCTGAATGAAGCGCAGAAAAAGGAAGTAGCTTGCTGCAGGTAAGAGAGAGAATTAGAAATACAATCCAGGAGAGTGAAGAGTCTTCCCTCGCTTCCCTCCCACGTTAGACTACATGCTTCACCAAGGGCTGGGGATAGAATGCAGGAGTCCTGAGTGTCACTCTGCAACTCTTACGACTAGACCACATCAGATTTAGGTAGAGCCAGCCTAAAATGAGTGAAAGGGATTATGATCAGCATAATGTCCTTGACTTCTGTAGTACCTTACAGAGACAAGAGACACTACATTAGTAGTTCCCCTTTTTTGTATTAACCCAATCAATTACTTTTAACAGGGGAAATACTTTCCCTCTCCTTCCATGCCCCACCTAGAATACTACCCTAATTGCCTTGTTCTGATCATCACAGCACAGGTTTCAAGGCTTTCTGCTTTACTAGATGCAGAAAAAGGCTAATGAAACTACTGTCTGTAAAACAGCTTTTCAAATTGCCCACCTTTATTACATTGGATGCAAATCCAAACCGCAGTCTTGCAATCAAGCTCTCTTCAAGGAAAGCCCCCGCAATAGAAGCATGATAAGGAAATGGCTGTTAATAACCATTATGGATAATGAATCTAGGGAAGTGGCAAGAGGGAGAAATAAAATAACTTACCATGCAGGAAACTGCAGAGGAGGCCCAGATGAAGCCATGCACAGTGTTCTTATTAGAGGCATCTGTGCTCTTCAGAAGCTACCCCACTGGAATGTCTATGAATTTTACTATTTGTGTTTTTTTTAAAATGCATGTTCCCTTTTATCCTCACCAGCTTTTGCTTGAGTGAGGTATGGATCTCTGCACCTCTAACTATCAGCAAGCATGAGAGGGCTCATTACTGTCCACCTGAAAAAAATGTAATTCATATATGGAGATGAGTGTGTGTGTACATACATGGGCAGAGGAGAGGGAAGGAAGGCTGAGGCTTCTACTTACACTTTTTTCTCCCCTAAAATTGTGCAACATACTGGTATTTATCTATCAAGCTATGAAGAAGAGAAACAGCAGAAGCTCAGGAGGGATTGGAGAACAAGTGATGCTGCTTCATTTGGCTGAGTGGGAGTTTGCTTCATTCGGGGGCGGGGGGGAGGGGGAGAGCTAAGGCAGAGGTTGTGTCCTAGGATGTAACAGGGCTGTATTTAGATGAGAGATGGAGGAAGACAAGCATGAAATATTTCCAAGGCAGCATTTCTTATGACAATCATCAGGAATACTTTTGCATCCTTCATCAGACATTTTAACCAACACACTGGATCATTCTCTAACTGCATCCACTGCATTACATGTAATATCAGTCCTATCTGAGGAATGTATGGGCATGATGACAGTATGGGGCAATGGATCTGCTGCAGTGTTTATATATTCTGAATTGCTGGATACTCTATTATAGTGCCTGGACCATAGATGTCATTTGTTCAAATGTGAAGCACGTCCAAGGATCTAGCATTCATTTATATATAGGTATGTTATTTTTCCTTGTGTGAAGTTACAATCCGTGGGATTGAAAACTACCTGGACAATAAAGAACTATTAACACACAGAACCTGCATAAAAGTGAGGCAAGCTTCCCCACCCCACCTTGCCTGTGAACTTCAGCCACAAATATGAGGCCATTCATCAGTATTAGTTTGGTTTCTATGATCTATTCAAATCCCTGACCTTGCTGCTTAGACTGTCAATTAAGAGCTAACAGGTGGGGTAGCTTACGGGAGGTGACACAATTCCAACAGGAATGAAGACCACTAGCATCCATGTTCATCTTTTGAAAGCTTTGTGCAGGTTGAGGATGAGGACTGATAGGTCAAATATAGCGTGATGGCTTTGTGAAGAATGTTCACTCACTAGTGACAGGATGTTTTGGCCTTTTATCATTTTCCTGTGTGTGTGTTAATTCAAAAGCACAGTGATTGTCTGGTTTCACCCACATAGTTACTGTTGGGGCATTTAGTGCACCGGCATGTTGTGATAGGCATGAGTAGGACCCTTGAATCTTGAAAGGTGTATTGTAGGAGGTGATCATCATTGTAGCAGAGGAGACATTGCCTGTAGGGTTTAGCATCTGTTGTTCTAGCAGGGTCTGGTGCCACTTTGAGTTGGTGGGGTGTGGTCAGTGGGGAGCTTCCTTCACAACATACGGTAAAGACTCCTATTCACATATTAGCTGGATTTCAGCTGGAAGCCCAGCAATTACTCTCCTGTGAGCCATCTAGCCCAGCTGCCCCATCCCATATTATATATTGTCACATAAAAGAGGTAACTAAGGGCAAAATTCATCCAGATTCAGAGGGCCCAACTCAAGTGTTTTCATACCAGTCCCAGTGTAAGGGCTTAAGAAATGCATAAAGGCCTTGTATTGGACCTCTGTGCTGGGGTGATAGTCACCCTGCACTTATATCATGCAACCTGAGTGCATTCATTCCGTCACATCTAATGTGCGTGTGAAATCCTACCTCATTGTTCTTGGCATGCTCTGCATGGGCAGAACATTTTACAAACATTAGCCAATCCTAACCTATTATGAAGAAAGTAGACTTCTATTTTAAAGTGGAGAAACTGAGGAACAGAAGTTGAACATGCAGCCAGAACTAGTCCAGATTCCCCCCCATCTAAAGCACTAGAGAATGAATTTTGTAATCAATAATCAGAACTTCAAATTTGATACTACAAGCCAGAAATATCTCATGTTTATGAAAAAGAGGATTGCCATAACTGAGACACTCTATAGATCTGGATGGGCTGGTGGCTAAGGCACCACATTGCTATCCAAGACATCAAGGTTAAATTTGGAAGTGCATCACAGACTTCTTGTGTGTTCTTGGGCAAGTCACTTAATCTACTCTGTCTCTAAACTAGAGTTAATATTTCCTTACCTCATAGAGCTCTAAGAACAATAAAATCCACTAACAATTCTGAGCTGCTCAGATAATTCCTGCAGTGATGGGGGACACACGTTCCTAAACAGATAGATAGAATGACAATAAAACTTTAAGTATGCCTGCTACATGTGGGAGTGTCTGCTCATATATATAATTCAGAAGTGACAAAAAAGCACAGGAGTAAAAATAATAGGGTGCACAAGGAGAAGTTGTCCAAACCTTTTGAATTTGGGGGTTTGATTAAAGTCTGAAAGGGGGAGGGAAGGGATTTTACCCAACCTATTTTACCCATCCTCAGTAGTGCACAAGTCACCAGAATCCAGTTCATAAAGCAGAAACAGACTCATCTGTTCACAATGAATTCCTACAGACCTCTACTGTATGAGAACAGAAATTGCTGCTTCCAGAGAACAACTGAGGCCAGAAACTATAAAACAAGATTATATTTTCCAACTGATTTATCAAGTTATCACTTCACGCCTCTCTCTTTGGGTGTGACACATGAGCCGCTTAACTGATGTGAAATAACAGCATAAAAAGAGTATGTTTATTTATACATTTTAATGACATCTAGTAAAAATTATTGTTATGTTCTTAATTAGAACAAGCCATGTTATGAATATTTGAGAGACATTTCAAGTTAGATGAATGATCAAGGGTAGCTTGTTTTGACTCAGGATTATATCTTCCATTAATGTCCTTTGAAGATTGAGTTCATAAAAGCCCTGTGATATATTGCAAAACCAGTGTCAGTGTGCATTTAATTTGCCCAGGAAAATAGTGCAGCTATTGTCAATGTTATTTAGTCCTGATTGCTTCACATCTTGAACAAAATATATCATCATTACAGGGCAGTATTTTAGAATTGGGGTATCTGAGGACGATAAAAGAGTGTTTCCAAATGATAGCAATAAGATTGCTTCATCGTGTAAACGGCTTCTTTCCAGTTTTCTCTATGATCAGAGGTGCACACAGTAAAATTATTACTGGAAACTGCCTAGGACCCTGTTATGCTAGGCATTGTATGTAAACCTAATAAGTCCCCACCCTAAAGAATTTATAGGCTAAACAGAGAAGAAAGAGTGAGAGAAAGTTTTGTCCTATTTTAGAGATTAACTGAGTCACCAGGAGATTAAATGACCCGTGCAAGGTCATACAGGATGACTCCAGCAAAGCCAGGATTTGAATCCAGGCCTCCGATGGTATCACAATCCAGAGCCATAACCTCAAGACCATTTTTCCTTTCAGTATGTAGGATTTGACTTATCTTTTGCAAGTTCTTCTTGTTCTATAGCTCAGTCATCCATGTTCCCTGAGAAAATTTGATCTCTGAAATTCAAGCCATTTTGTTAGGAGACAGAGGTCAGTCGGTATTGTTTCTGTTCAATGGCATAACTCTTAAAGATCAGATTTCCAGTGTGAATGTTCATGATTATGAAGTTGAATTTTGCTTTCAGTGAATAGTCTCCAATGTATATTTGCTGTTTCCCGCATTTGTAAACATTCCTGGCAGTAAAATCAACTAAAGTGCATTTTATTCAATCTGGTCAAATGTTCTTGGACAATATTTTGCAACATTCAGGAAGCTCAAATCTCCAGCAATGGTAAACAGATTGGAACACATAATTATCCAATATCCAGATGCTTCTCTGAGCCTCCAGCCCATAATTTTCAGAAGAGACTAGTGATTTTGGATGTCCATCTTGAGACATATTTAAGAGACCTAATTTTTAAAATGGCAAGTGCTCAGCACTTTCTGAAAATCATGCCCCCTTAAATGACACCTCAAGTTGGGCACCCATGGAGATCCTTTTTCTTACTGGTGTTTGGCTCTTCCATATAATAACCAAAAGTGCTAAAAATGAAAAAAAAATGAGGAAGAAAGTGAGAACCTTCAGTCCTCAAAAATTATTCTATGGTTGAATGTGATTAAAGTTTTTGAAACAGGATCAGGCAGGTTCTTGTTTTATCTGAACTGGTTTGCCTGTCTGCTATGTTTGGGACCAAAGAATATAGATTATAATTGTTAGAGAGATACTTCAGTAGATACTTTGTGGCTTAGAGCCAGTTCCATGATGTTTTTTTAAATAAAGAATAAGTAAGCTATGTACACAGTGAGGCTAAATCTCTTCAGCCTATACTCAGAATCTTACAGCTCTCTGAGGGACCTTCACAATATTTTCTGAAGCTATGTTCAATCACCTTGGTTCATAAACAGGAAATCCCTTTGCTAATGCATCAATTTATTCATGCTTATTATCTTATTAATGCTCTCAGCTTTAACAAAAATAATTATGTGCTTATGAAAATGAGAGATGATCCCACCAGTTAGAGCCAGATGCGGTTTGGGCTTTAAGCTGTGCAGGCTTCATGCACAGAACTGCCAACGCAACTCGCTCCTGACCTTCAATTTCCTCTGCTCTTCTAGTCCCGGGCTTCTCCTCATGGCTCCACTGTTCCAACTCATCCCTGTCCCACAGCAGCCCTTGCCATCCTAGTTTTTGACCAACACATGAACAGACCAATGTGCCATAATCCTGACAGGCAGCACTCCTGTTGTTCCAAACAATTCTGACAGTGGCCTTCATTCCTAAAAGGTAACGCTCACCCTGATTGTACCAGTCCTGGATGTACACAGCTTTGCCACTGCACATTTGTCCTACCCTAAACCATGCCCTGTCATTTTAATCCTGGGTTTCTCCTGAAAAGACAATCACAACTATCAATTTTCAAGTTTTTTGTCTGGGGCATGCATCTAAGAAAGGGCAAAGATGAAGCCTCCAAACAGTTCATTTGTAACTGTATTCATACTGTCTCTGTAAATAGTGGGGTTCAAGATTAAGTTAACTCATTATACTGCTGAGCCTCCCTATTGTCCTGCCTTAATATCATTTCCATGTCTGTACCTCATCCCACCTGACGATTCTGAAGGACATTTGTCAAGGCTAATTCCCCACCCTGGCCGAGTGCAGAAGGTGGGGGCCTGCAAGGATTCTAACAATTGATACTGCTCACTCCAGGCTTGTATTAAACTCTCAAGGTTACAGCTTCTCTCTGACCTTGGATGGGTAGATGCTGCCACCAGCCAAGTGCAGAAACCCTTTGAGAGCCTAGGAAGGCGCACTTGGGAATTCCTTCCTATGGGGTATCCTCAAGCCCTTTCACTCCCCCTGACCCCTCACCGGGGAAGAGATGAAAAAAGGGAAAACAGCTGTTGCCACCAGCTAATTAATTAATGTGCACAAACTTCCTATGACACAAAAATCCAATTCTGTTCTTTAAAAAAGTAAATTAATTAGAAAAAAAAGAAAATAGATCTGGGAACTCAGGCTATTGCTAGATTTTAAAAGAGCAACTACAAGTATTAAACACCTTGAGGTCCAGCTTAAAGGTTACGCACAAAACAAAAGCACTTGGGGTTAGCATAGAGAAATCCACAAGCCATTAAGAAATAAAAAGGATAAACCTAATTGCATCTTCCTAAGAATTTCCTTATCTACTTACATATCTGGGGTTTTAAATGAGTAGTTTCTAGGTATGATACTGATGAGTTTTTCATTCCTGGCCCAAGCTTCTCACAGCATAGCTGCTGCCCTGTCCACTCTCCCCGGGAGAACAAGACCACAGACAGACAAAAGGGTTTTTTTTGTTTTTTTTTTCAATTTTAAAGTTCTAGCCTTCCCACTGGAACTTTTGGCCAGGTGCCCACTCACTTCCTTTTATCTATGCATAGCAGAGACTTAAAAACCCTTTATAGGTAGGGCAATTAAAGAACAGCTACTAGGAGGGATTTTACAGCTACTGGCTGGCTGAGTGTCCATAAAAGGGAGCTACCCCCACCCACTTCATTTATCACAACATTACAGACAATGGTGAAGCTGTAGCATCCCTGTGGAGTAGGTATGGTTGTCTTTGTTGTCCAAATGGGAAAAAGGAGGTACAGGCACTACAACTAAACACCCATGGCTGGCCCATATCAGGTGACTCAGCCTCATGGGGCTGTTTAATTGCGGTGTGGGCACTGGGCCTAATTTTAGTCTGAAAGTCCACACCGCAATTAAACAGCCCCATGAGCCTGAGTCACCTGACATGGGCCAGACATGGGTGTTTAATTGCAGTGTAGAGATACCCAAAGAGGTTAAGTGACTTCCCCATGGCCATGGAGGAACTCCGTGGCAGATACAGGATTATAATTCAGATTGCCTGACTCCCAATTCTAAATTTTAAGTACAAAAGCACGCTGTATGGTAATTGCAAAGGAAGCCTCACAATATGCTTATTAAGTATTACTATTCCCCTTTTAGATAAAGGGAAACTGAAGCAGAGAAAGATTAAGTGACTTGCTGAAGGTCATACAAGGAATCTTCAGGAGAGCCAGGAACATACCCTAAATCTTCTGACTCCCAATCCAGTGCTTTAGATCTCCCCAAGACAATCTTATGCCCTACAGAACTCTGTGCACATTGCAGCTATCCAATCAATACCTTAATGATGAAAGAGCATGCCCCACTCCATCAGCCCTATGGGATGAGAGTCTAGGCACCTCTTAATGTGTTCATACACCTTCCTCACTGACATTATTAGAGTGCAATGAGGATTTCAAGCATGGAGAAAAGGATCACAGCATTAGTACCGTTTGTCTTGGCATTCTAAAGCCTATTGCTAAAAATAATGTTATTTCCCCTCTGCCTCATCAATAAATTCAATCATTAAAAAGCAAGGGGAGATGGGATGAAAAATGCCTGCTATCCTCATACAGCACAGCAACTGAGATACTTCAATACATACAAGTTCTTCTCCACCCTTTGGTTCCCAATTCCCCCTCCCTTCCACCCGGCTTGGTGTCAAGCAGTGTTTGACTTTTAAAAGCATCCTTTGGCTGGGGAGCTCTCTCTGACTGACACTGACAGAAGGGAGAGAACATGAAAATAAGAGAGAAAATGCAAGTGTGGGAACCTGCTCAATTTAACTGAAAAATAACTCATTTGGCAGGAATCGTTTAGAGAAATAAATGCAGGCAGAGCCAGAAGTCAAACAGTAAATAAGCCTTACCCAATTTAAACTTCTAGCTGCTTAAAAACATCCTTCACAGTAATGTGCTATTTAAGCACTTAGGAAAATTGCCAAGAGATGTCAAAATAGTGCAAAAAGTTGGAAAATAAAATTACTTGCAAACAAATTCCCCTCCCCACCTCCTGCACGAGTCTCTGGCCCATGACAGAAAGGAACAACATTAAAGCAGGAGAGGGATACCTGTCACCCATACACATACAGGGGATGATTCTTCTCTCATTCACATTCCTGTAAGTCATGAGCAAATACATTCTTCCAAGTCTTGATGTCTTAACATTAGTTTTGGAATATTTGGTATCTTTCCTACAGCCTCATGCCTAAAGTCATGTGATTATGCAGGAATTTCAAATTACATTAAAAAGTAATTTCTAGCCCTCTTGGTTAGGAAGAAATACTTGAAAATACATATCCCATGACCTCAGAAACTAGATGGTAAATAAAAAGTACCAACTCCATTTTTAAAAAAAATCTCATGATTTTGAGGTCTGACTCATTTCTAAACACTTGGCATTAGCTGAATTGGTAACTCCAGTAAAGTCAATCAATTTACAATGGGGCAAGTGAGATCAGAACACTGCTTTTTCCCTTTCATGGGAAAGATCAGACCAAAGTAAGCAGATGTGTTTAATAGTTCTGCCATACAATGCTTACACGTCCAGCATAGGAATTCTTTTTTTAGCCTTTGAGTCTGGTCATGGCTAATGAACATATTAACTTTCATTTTGTGTTTTTATTTCCCTTTTAGGAGTTTCATTTTCTAAACAACTTTAAATGTGTTTCTTAGAGAGGATTGTTTTTAAGGCCTTGTTACTAGTAACAAGAATGACCCCCAAACCAAAATCCTAGATCTGAAAACCTTCAAACTTTGGGGAAGTTTGGGTGACTACCCACTTTGTATCTTAGCTCCAACTCTACTTCAACTTCTTAGAGACTATTAAAATTTTGTACAGATACACCCTATTTAAAATTACATTGCATCATTTATGCTGTTGAAATGTTTTCTCTTTGTTAAATACCAACACTAGACTAGACAGTTTCATATCCAGGTTCTTGTGCTCTAGGGCAATGCTGTTGTGTCTGGGTTCAAAACGTCTATGAGGATGGTTCACATTTTTAAATTATTTTCATTTTTTTTTAATAAAGGACTGGATACATTTATGTCTATTGTATTTCTAACATACCCTCTGCCACTCCTTTCCCATTTTAAACTGAACACAAACACCCTATATTTACTTTTTGGAAATCAGCTAGTTGAAAGTTTCTTTTTAAGGGTAAGGTCTCAATGTTTCCCCAAGTGGTGGAAATATCATTAAAACATTGCACCTAGAATTTTTAAAAGGTAGAAAAATATCTGAACTCATCAGGATTTATAATAAGCACCTCAACTAAATGTAGAATTAGAGGGTACAATCACTGAGATTCAGACTAGGATTAACAGTTGGGTTAAAATTAAATTCTGGAATTAGTGTGAAGAGAAAAGATATGCAAGAATCTAGAAAGCTGCAGGCCACCCATGAACATTCAAGGAGAGATCAGTGTAGAAAATGTGGAAAATTGCCAGTACTGTTATGCTGGGTCTCACGCTCTCTCTTCTTTGGGGAAGGTTCAGGGCACCATTGCTTGCCTCTGAACTGGTATTTTAATTACCCCACTAGTATCCTTGAGGAGGGGAGGGGAGAGGAGAGAGAGGGACCTGGGCCCGCCCTTTTCTCCAGGTCCCAACCCAGGGGCCCTAAGGTTTGTGGTGAACCACTTGAACTAGCAGTTCCTTCCCCTGGGCTACCTCCCTGTCCTGCCCTTCAGCTTGTGAAGGGGCTTCTTGCCTTCCTTCTACACAAGCCAGGTGCCCCTTACCTAGGGTTTCTTTTGGATTTTTTAGCCCACCACAACACTCCTCCAAACTTTCCTTTTGTCGCTCTTCAAAACTGTTCTCTGCTACAACCAAACCTTCCAACTTCCCCACTGTCTGGCTGAAGCATGGGTTTTTATCACATGACTGACTGCTGGTGCTCTAATTGGCTTCAGGTGCTCTAGTTAATCTATAGCAAACCTTCCTCCCCTTGCAGGGAATAAGGCTCCCTGCTAACACTCTCCTGCTGCCCTCTGGCCATGCTGTATCACAAAACTTAGACCGGATTGATATAGAAGTGTTATCACTACATCGAAAGTAGCAAGTGAAAGAGGAAGGTTAATCCATTTACAACAATCATTAATGTTAGAGTGAAGTCTATAATAGAGCCTATTATGTCACTGTAGTATTCGTGACTATGCCTTTATCAGTTAAAGGTATTTAACCTGAAAACCTCTTCCACAAAGCATGAGTAATTCATATTCAGTTTGATATGCACCAAATATCAATACCCCTCTCTAGCCCCCAGAAAAGATTTTCTTGGGGGAAAACTCAGTCTCATTTCTTGACTCCCACCCCTTTATCCAAAAGTCACAGAGCAGACTTTTCTCTCATTACTGTGTTAGTCCTGAATTCCTAACACTTCCTTTTGTGATAGGTAGGAGCTTCCAGTTCAATTGTCCATTTATGTTGATTTATTCTGACATGTTGGGGATGGGAGTGGAACAGACATCTTATCTTATAAAACACATTTTGCCCATGAAACATAAAGCACTTTGTCGCCTGATTTACATAATAAGCAGTCCAGAAACATGGCAAGCTCTATAATGGTCTCTTAAAAAGACACATTGGAAAGCGGTTGAAATAAGTGAATAGTTACAGTGATTATTATGGTCATTATAAACAAGTCATACTGAATGCAGCACATAAACAACGTTTTAGTCAGCCCACGCCATGCATAACATTGAACAGGAAAGAGACAGAACGGGGGGACTATATCTAAAAGAATCTTCTTGTCTGTAAAGTCATGGCTGATTCAGTGCTCATTGTGAGAGGGGTAGGGAAAGCTACGTTTAGATTATGGGTAACATTTTCAAAGTATGTAAGTGTCTTAGGATCCCAAATTCCCTTTCAAAAGTAACTTAAGTACTGAGGGGCTAAGACTCACTGAATGTCAATGATCCTTCTTTGAGTCACTTAAGAAAGTAGGACTTAGGGTTACATTTTCAAAATCATCTATCTTCAGCCTCACCCATATTTATTTGGCTGTTGCAAACTATGGCCCTCATTTTCCAGAATTGTTTATTTTTATTTGTATTATTGTTGCACCTAGGAGCCCCAGTCAGGGATCAGGGTCCCATCATGCTAGGCGTTGTACAAACAGAACAAAAAGTTGGTCCCTGTCCAAAAGAATTTAGAAGATTGACTGTTTCTGGTGCTGAAGCTTTCATGTTCAAGCTTTTTCTTTGCAATCAGGAGGGCTAGATACTTACATTTTCTTTTAAATTAAAGTTCAGAGTTTGATACATCACATAATTCCAGAATTTAGGGTTTTAACTACCACACCAAATGCCACGAGACTCACCACAAATCATGAGCTGATATTGCTTGCTCAGGGAAAGAGTGCACACATTTTTGTTGGCTTAAAGTCTCATTTTATAACCAGTGCTTTATCTGCCTTGTTCCTTCTCCTCAGTTGCTGGAGAAAACACCTGTTTTTCATTTCTATCTGCATGAGATCTGCAGTCATTTGTTTTTTGCCGTCCCCCAGAACCTTGTAAGTTTAATTAAGTCGTTTTAAAACCCAAATCCAAGGCCCCATAGAGACTACATTGCTGAGAAATCACAGACACCTCCAACCTTCTGCAGAGCTCCTGGGATTAACAGACAGTTGCTTGTTGGCAAAACTATGGAAATGGAGGTTTAGGGAAAGAATGTGTATAAGAAAGAGACACAAATGACTTCCTACACTTAACTATTTCATAAATTTACCATATATGCTGTAATACTCACTATTATTTGCATTGTGGTAGCATCCAGGTGTGCCATTTATGAACCAGGACCCCATTGTGGTAGGCATTGTACAAACATAGCACAAAAAGATATTCCCTGCCTCAAAGAGTTCACAATCTGCTAGTGGTGAACACACCCCATAGGCAGGTGCAATTGAGAATGACTAGGATGCCAGAACAGCTATGAACCTATAATATAACTGTCCTGCAGCAATGGATCCATTTACTACTTTCATACCAATAGTTTTAGATATATAATATGGGGATGCTCTGTTTTAAAAGAAAACATAAGAGCTAATAAATTAATCAAGGGGCAATAAAATGGCATGGAGGGAAGGGCATCAGATGCATGCAATATCACTCAAACAGAGATTATAAAAAAAGAATTAAGACCCTTTGAAAAGCCAGGGAGTCACACTATATAGCTTCTTCCATTATAATATTCCACTTGGTATAAAACTTGCAAAATCTAACTAGAGATCCAGAGCCTCCTTGCTTCAAGGGGAAGCTGTTTATGTGGGTTAGGTGTTGCATTTTAAGCCTGCGTGTCTTCCCCTGAGTCAGTCTTTGGCCTTTCTAGCAATCAGATTATAAAATGGCTCCATTTTAGCTACTTGTGCTACATCATGTTTAATCACATGCAAATATATGCAATTCATTTAGCTATTTGCATAATAAGTGTTGCTGTAAAATGTCTTCGCCACTAACTCCCAAATGTTTTGTTATTAATTATGTTTAGCAAAAACTGGAGAAAAAATGTTATTTGAATGTGGGTTATTTGTGCTAAAAATTAATAAAACACTGGCAGTTTCTGAATACATGAGTCCAGATTATGGTGCATGGTTTGAAAATCATATCGAAGAATTGGGCTAGGATCTAGACAGTGGGGTTACATTGCTAGCAGACAATGGTAAACACAAACCCAGGAGAACAGTCACTGGACATTATCTTCCACTTGCACACTGGTAAGATCTGCAACTAGAACGGACTAAAGAGATTGGAAATAGATTATTATTAAGATTTTTACTTCTAAATCATGGCTTCAAATCCTATAGACAAAGACACCACTGTCTGATGCCTACGTGAAACGAGTTGGTGAGGCTCATTCTAGATCCTGTTGGGCAAGATGTCCATATCACAAATCCAGCACATCTGGCACTCATTAGCAGCCTCAACAGCGATGCCAAAGAACAAAATGGTCAATCAAGATTTAATACACCTCTCACCACCCCCCTCCCCGAAGTGTTCACTCTAGGGGTGGAGTGTGGAACCGCAGCTATTGTTGTTATATAAGGATGACAGGTGTGGCTGGAGAGTTCAAAAGGTGATCCTTCCACACAGGAACACAGGGCTCTGGATGCTGAACAGAACAGAGACCAGCCTGCTGCAGCTAAATGAAAGCTCTAGGTTGTGGTCTGTTAGATATAATTAGGACTAAAAACCTATTTGACTTTCCTTGCACTAATGTTTAAAACAAAAAAAACACTCTGGAAGGGATATTAAATCTCATGTTTCAGTTATGCCTTTCTCTAACTACTAGAGACGAAGGTGACATCTAAGTTAGGGGCAGAATACCCCACATCTATCAAATGTGTCCTTACACCTTTCTCAGAGACATCTGGTATTGGCCACTGGGGCTAGCCGTACAGTCAGGTTTGAAGCTCCTTGGCTGGGGCAGTGAGGGCTGGCTGCTTGAACTGCTGTTACACTTTGTCTCTCCATAGATAGAACATTAGTCTTTGAGACTATAATCCAACCCTTTTCACCTTTCACTTATAATAAACTACAACAAAGACACCTACAACACCTGGATCTTAAGAGAGTCCCTTATCACTCCACCTCCAAATATAGGAACCATATTTTTAAAGCTGTTTAAAATTGAAGAGTGCATCACCACTAAGATAACCCTCAGTTGAAACCTACTCATTAAAAAGAATAATTTCAAAGATAAACACAGCCCATGCAAATATTTTATAAAATAAGAGGGTAAAGATCATCTACATTTAACAGATAATCTATCCCCAGGACACCAGTCAAATTTCCTTTTTCCGTTACAGAAACCTCTAAGCAATAAAGCTTTTATTTGTTTACCATTCTCTCTAATTAATTACTTAAATAATTAATTAATTCTCTCTCTCTTTTAATTTAAGAATGGGCAGGCTGGATAGACAATACAAATTCTGTGCTAGGAGTTACCATCTCCCACCTCCACCTATTGAGTCAATGACTCCACCTATTGATTCAATGATCCCTTTTTTGTTTTTTGTTAATACTTTCCTGCCTTGTCTGCATATTATGCATCATCATTACACAGGATGTAAGGAAAGGGGGACTTATGTGGTCCTTATAATATAAAGCATTACCCAGTCCTAACACCACTGAGTCAAGCTTATCTAACAACCATGAATTTAGAGTAACCTAATTAGATGAAGGGTATTGTGAGGCTCCAATTTCTTCTGCCCACAATTGTTCACTTGTCAATGTTTCTCTTGCATTAGTCACAAGAATAGATACATTTACCATGCTTGTTTCCCAAAAGGCATGTTTACCCTTTCCTTGTGTGAGCAATGATAAACAGTAATTAGCCTAATACTACCAGCCGTCTTTTCAATACAGTTAGTTTCTATTGCAAGTATATTTTAAATAGAGAAATATCAACAGTGAACATCAAAGCCACCAGCTGTGCCATTACACACTGACTGTATCAGTTCTCCTAAACTAAGCATGGTTGGACAAATGCTCCAGAAGGGAGTTGAGGACATTTCTTAAATCAAGGTCTTCACTATTTTTGGCCCTTAAAGGTACCGTGACCATTTTTTTACAAGTAGGAATGTTCAGTCTTTCTCCTACCAAATTCCAACACATCATTCATCTTACACAAAGCTTCACTGCTGGGGGAGTGTTGCTTTTTAAACAGCTGCTGCTTGCCACACCAGAAATGGCTGCATTTTCACAACAGCTGCATATGTAATTCCTTTTGAAGTGTTTCTGTACCCTTTCGGTTGAGAGATGATTATATATCCAACTTCCCCTACACAACAAACTGGGATGATCTTGCACTCACATCATAGTGCAGGATTAAGATGATCTGGGTTGTATTCCTGGTTATATGGTAGTTTTCCTGGGTGAGCTTGCCACTGTACTTCTCTGTGCCTCACTTTCCTAACCTGTGGAATGGGAAATAATACTAGCCAACCTCACCAGTACAAGTTAATTCATATTAGCAAAGGTCTTTCAGATTCCCAGCTGAAAGGTGCTAAAGAAGAGTGCAAAGCTTTATACTCTCTGTAGGTTGGTGGGGGGAAAAAAGATGTCTTTTTGTTTGCATTCCGTAACTCTTAATGAACTTGGTAAACTTTTCCAACTTAGAAAGCTCTTGAGTGCGAGGGGAGGGAATGGGGGAGGGAGTGACTAAGACGTGGTCAGTGGGGAGCAAAGGAAAGAAAAGACTTCCCAGAGTAGAAGAAACAGATGTCACTTGTTTGCATACTCCCACACACTGCAAGTTTCATCTTATCATTCAAGGCTGTGCTAACAGTCTCCAAGGGCAATAAGTAAGAGATATTAAATATTAAATTATCTTTAGCATGCTGATTCGCTCAAGACAAGACTTGGGAATCAGGCCAGTGCACCTCAGAAACAAAGGAAGGAGCAGCCATCAGGAGCACACTCAAGCAGAACAGAGTCCTGACAGCTCATTTTCAGTCACTCACTCTACCCAGCACAATGGGGCCCGAGCTTTGGAAGAAGGCTGGTTCATGAACCCTGCCCATGAAATATTCAGTAACTTTTTGGGAACTGTTTGTGAATTTTCATGCTCTGAAGTTTCATGTGTAGGGGCAAAAATAAAGATTACTTTAAAATGCCAATGGCATATTTTTCATAAAGAGGTTGTCTTTCTCCCCACCCCAACCCAGTTTCACTGCTGCTGTGGATGATAAGACATTTGCCACTTCCAAAATTCACCTCCCATATCTTTCATAGTCTTTTTCTCCTACTCCAAGTTAATGAATTATGGAAGGAAGGAGTGAGGTTCCTTTCCATTCCATATGCATATGGGTGAGAGAGAACCTCAGTAATTAGGAGGCACTGCTGAGCTGCAGCAGCAGCAGTGCGGAGTGATTCCAAGGAGACAGACAACCCTTTATTCTGGTAACACTTCCTGTTACAGAGATGCTCCTGGATGGAGATGCTCCTTGGACTTCCAGCTGCTGCAAATCCACCTAAAGCAATACACAGTCAGGATCACTTTCTAACATGGACTGAAAGGGGCGATGCACTTCTGAGAATGGCGCTGCTTACCTGTAGCTCAGTGACCATTAGCCAGTTTCTAATTAAGACTCTACACACCTAAATACTCACAATATCCATCAATCCAGATTAATTTACCGGGAACATACATCCCACACTGGCCAAACTGTGTCTGTCTGTCTTAGAGTAAAGTCTTCACTGGAGCTAGAGGTGTAATTTCCAACTCAGGGGCATTCTAGTCACAGCAGTGCAAGCAGCTGGGCAGGCTACCTGTCTCAATTACAATATCCTCTGAAACCCTCAGGAAGCAAATCCATCCCACTGCTTGTGCAGCCATGGCCGCACTGTTATTTTTAGTGCTCTGGCGAGAATGGGTATGCCTATCCCACCTGGAGATTACACCTTTCAGCTCCAGTGTAGACATACTCTCAGGTGTTACCATAGCATCCATTAATGCAGTAACTAAGCACTGTAAAACCTGTGATTAGGTGGACATAAATGCACAATGTGTAACATTAGCATCCAATAAATCACTTGATTGTCTCTTTCCTACAAGTGCCAAAAACAAGAGTATTTTAAATGAATAGATGTGCACTATCCTGAGACCCATGAAGAATCTTCAATCAGCTACCATGTTTAACTTCATAATCCACTATCGTTAGACAGAATACAATGTCAATATGGTGCAGCAGCACAGATAAAGGCATTCTTCATCCAAAACCCTCAACATTTTATGGGCTAGCAGGCCCCAGAGGCCTCTAAGATTACAACTCTTTGGTCTCTGCAACACAATTACATCACACATGTTTGCCTGAAAAACATGAATGCTTTGTATCATCTGATTTACTGTTCAAAGCTCCTTCTTTACTGATATTTATAAGATATGCATAGGTAAAATAAAGCTTCAGATATGCAGTGTTACAAGCTCCAGAGCCTGTAAACAAGTTTTATACGCTCAAAAATATATTGAGCACAAGGCATATTATGCATTTTAATTCATAAGGAAATCAACTAAACTGGATATCTTTATATCTCTTGATTGCTAAGAATGCTATTCCCCTAAAAAGTCTTTTAAAAATACTTCAAGCCCCACTTATTAATCAGTATCACATCACATCCATAGCAATCTGACTTTTAAAAAGTATGGATGCACAGTTATCTACATTCACAACTCAAATTCACCCACCTCTTGGAATACAGTCACTTGTTAAATAGTTCACATCAATGCTTCAGGATAATGTAGCAACCTCCAGATTCCTGACCACAGTTTTAGAAAAGTCAAAGAAAAATCAGCCTTTGATGGTCCTTTCCAGGTATTACATGGAGGGCACTGCACATTGGGGCAGAATTTGGAGGAAATTAGTGAGTGCAGCATTAATACTCATGCAGTGCATACATGATCAATGAAGCTTAGAATACCTCTCTAGTAAGGAGCTGTGGCAGCCTGGAATGTTGCTGGGAAGCAGAGAAGAAAATGGATTCAATGAAATGACAGAGAGAATTTATCTACATGGTGTGTAATTCCCCCAAACTAGAACTGGCTAACATAATAAGGCTTGTCTTCACATACAGCACAATAGTGGTGCAGATGTGCTGCTGTAGCAAGTGCTCTAGAGAGCTTCTCCCATTGACATAGTTAATCCACCTCCATGAGAGGTGGTAGCTGGGTTGATGGGAGAAGCCCTCAAATTGACATAGTGCTGTCTATCGGGGGTGGAGTGTGTGTGTGTTAGGTAGGTATAATTACGTAGCTCAGGGGTGTGGATTTCTCACACCTGAGTGACATAGTTATACTGATTTAGGTTTGTGATGTAGACCTGACCATAGTGTGTGAAGAGTTCCAGGGGTTCTTTAACAACAAGCACTCAGGAGAGTGTGGGATTCTCTCTCATCTGAAAACTGGTTCTTAAAGACTTCTCCATCCATATATGGATGGGCCTGTAAATAATGCATGAAGTTTTATAGCTGTAGATGAAGCTAAAATAGCCTCACCATCCTGAAGACAATACAAAAGAATATCCATGTTTCTAGTGTCCATGATTCACACCCCTCTTCCAGCTTGAGTCCCCCAGCATCCAGATAAGGAAGTTTAAGGAGTGAAATTGAAAAAAAATCTCCATAAAAATTATATTAATTCCCCTACTGGTAATTAGTAGCAACAATATAATGACTTTTTTTTGTTAACAAGGAAACAGAAGTTACTTAAATGTCCAATTTATTCAGTCAGCTATTTTCAAATCATAAATATGTATTTGCTTTGAATTACAGAGTTCAAATGATACTTAGGAAAATAGTGCACCATATGGAAATGTGATTAGCATATCAGAATACTGCATCATGCCAGAGGGTTTTTTTTTAACAACTACCATAGCCAAGTGCTTGCAGTAAGAATTGATATCTAATAAGTTTCTTCCATTAATTCTCCTTGTTCAAGAGAGGAGAGTATCCCACATAGCATTTCCCATATGGATATCAGATAGCACTTGCCAATGCAAGGGTTATTATAATTGAAAAAAATCCCCTAAATTGTTGCTATTTTTTTTGCGTGCCCAAATATACGTTGGGCAACTGACAGATATGGGCCCTGCTCAGAAGAGTTCTGAACCTAAATACAACAGAACCAGTCAGGGCCACTGACTAAAAGGCTGCTGGGGAAAAGGCAGAGGAAGGCAGGTCAAAGGCTGTGTGTGCTGGGGTATACAAACCCCACACTGAGCAACAAGGAGTTAAGGAACTATTCTGGGCTCAGCCAGCCCTGCCCTGCCACACCCGTAGCAAATGGACCAACTGGAGAAGGAGCTAAAAAACAGGAAACCAGCTCATTTCAGACAGACCAGGGAGGAGAGCAGACCTGCTACCAGCAGCTCCAAGGGGCAGGCGAGCTCCCTCCCACCTGCGCTTCAGGCCATCCGGTGGAGCGCGGGTCCGCTGCTCTATCTCAGCGTTTACCTTTCTGCCACGCATCCGTCTCCGCCGGAGAACTGGCAGGATTTGCAGGGCAGGGTGACGGAGCGGCTCCGGAAATGGACAGGACTACTCCGGTGCCTCTCCCTTCGGGGGAGGGCACTGGTGCTTAATCAACTGGTCCTGTCCATGCTCTGGTACCGACTCAACACCCTGGTCCCGGCCCCGGGTTTCCTGGCCAACCTCCAGACGGTGATTCTGGAGTTCTTTTGGCCGGGGACGCACTGGGTCTCTGCAGGGGTCCTCCACCTGCCCCTGGAGGAGGGGGGGCAGGGCCTGAAGTGCTTACGCGCTCAGGTCCATGTCTTCCGCCTCCAGGCCCTGCAGAAGCTCCTGTTTGGTGCGGGTAGTCCGGCGTGGAGCGTATTGGCGCACGCCTTCCTCCGCCGCTTCCGAGGGCTCCGATACGACCGGCAGCTCTTTTACCTCCATCCGAGAGGTCTTCCGCGAGACCTCTCCGGGCTGCCGGTCTTCTACCAAGACCTCCTCCGGACCTGGAAGCTCTTTTCAATGACCAGGTCCGTGGCGGCCACCGTGGGGGTTGACCTCCTCGCGGAGCCCCTGCTACACAATCCCCAGCTTCGTGTGCAGGTGGCGGAGTCCCCCACGGTGTGCCAGAGGTTGGTCTCGGCAGGAGTCACCAGGGTCGGAGACCTCCTGGACTACGACCAGGGAGACTGGCTGGATCCCCTGACGCTCGCTCAGCGCATGGGGCTCTCCAGACCTCGTACTCCCCAGCGCGTACTTCAGGAGGTGAAGGCCGCTTTACTGCCCGCTGCTCGGGCTTACCTCGACTGGGTCCTGCGAGAGGGCACGCCCCGCCCACCCTCCACCCCAGGCCCCGTGGACATTTTTATCGGGCCCCTGCCCCGTGGACCCAATCGGCCCCCTCACCCTTTCACTGCCAGCCGGCTGCATGATCTGCAGCCGGTTTTGTTCCAGACCGCGCCATGGAAACATCTGTACTCGCTCGTGCTCCATACCCTTCACTACCTCACCCTCGCGTCCCGCCCCGATACCAAATGGCGGGACCTCCTGCCGCCTCTCGAGGGTGAGGAGCCCCGGTGGGCCAGCTTGTACTCTGCCCTGGTCCCGAGGCCCGCCGGGGATATCAGTTGGCGGCTCCTTCACGGAGCCGTGAGCACGGGCGTGTACTTGGCGCGGTTCACATCTGTCCCTAGCACCTGCCCTTTCTGTGGTGAGAAGGAGACCTTGGCGCACGTTTATTTGGAGTGCGCCAGGTTGCAGCCCCTGTTCCGGCTCCTCCTGAATATTTTCCTGCGTTTTTGGTTGCACTTTTCCCCTCACCTTTTTATCTACACGCTCCCCATCCGTGGCCCCACGAAGTCGCGGGATCTCCTTCTCAACCTCCTCTTGGCCCTGGCCAAACTGACCATCTACAACACCAGGGAGAGGAGGTTGGCCGACGGGATTTCCTGCGACTGTGGGGCCTATTTCCGTTCCTCCGTCTGCTCTCGCATCCGGGCAGAGTTCCTCTGGGCGGCGTCCACTGGCTCCCTTGATGCCTTCGAGGAGCAGTGGGCATTGTCCGGGGTTCTCTGCTCGGTGTCCCCATTGGGTTCCCTTCGTTTAGCCCTATGACCTCACTCCCGATCCTGTTTTTTTTTTTTTCATTAGTTGTCCCCCGTAATTATTTGGTGTCCCAGACCTGTGGGTCCTCCCCTTAGGCTGGGGGGAGGCCCTTTAGAAGTGGGCGGGCTTCGCCCGCCCACCCCCGCTGGATGCCAATAGGACCAGCAGCTCCAAGGAGATGAGCTGAGGAAAGGCAGAATCTCTTCCAAAACAACTGTCCAAAGGCCCCTTCCCTGAGGGAAGAGAGGGCCTGCTACAGAGGTAGCCTGAGAGGAAAACATTGCCCTCTCATATAAACTCTGGACTGGATTGATCCCCTTTATTTTTGTTTGCGCTACCCCACCAGAAGAAAGGTTTGGACTGAGCTGGTCCAGGAGGAGGCAGTTGCCCTCACACTGCCTTATCCCAGATGGCAATCATGGGACAATTGCAGGGAGGTGGTAGGAAGTGGCCCAGGGAGGGCTGGTCATAAGCTTCCCCAACTGTCAGAACACTGATAACCCTCAAAGGGCCATGGGTCAGAGCCTGGTGGAGTGGTAGTGGTTGTGGTTCTCACTTATCTCACTGCAGTAAACCCATCAGAGTCACTGGATTGGCCTGGACTCCTTCCCATCATTGTAACTAAACAGAAATTTGCCTGAAGATTTTACAAGCATAGGAAGCTGACGTTGTACCAGATAGGGCTAGCTTGCCATTATTATATTCACTAGCTTGCCTTCATTATATTCTGTCTTTATTACATTCAGCAGTAATATAAGGAACCTACAGGCCTGTATGCTGTAAGACATTAGCTTTGGGTGGCCCCTGAAGCTAAGTACCATCAGTCTTCTCTTTGGCATAAATAGCCTGAAAGTCACTCTGCTGGCAGGAGTGTTTAAAGGCATCCCATCCCTGATGGGTAGGCTGGGTTGTCTAACAGTGACACTCATCCTGATGCTTCTCAAGGCCCTCTCCATACAGACCCCTTCATGTTCTACTTGAAGTCTGTGGTTTAGGAGAGAGCGCTGACTAAATTAATGCCTGCCCCAGCTCCCTGAGAGTTTGGTCAGGTCCCAAGATGTGTGTCTGACCCAGGGAAGTTGTGGGGCAGGAGGCAATGGTAAGGGAGACACACAAGCAGCCACAAGTGATCTGCAATGTGGTGTCTTGACAATAAATTATGTTTGCTTTGCAATGTTTCATTCACCCACAGTTCCTTAGAGCCAAAATGAGACAACATCAAGACGCAGATATTGCAATGCAATGTCACAACATGCTTCAATATTTTTAAAGTTAAAAAACAAACAAGCCACACACCATGCATCAATTAAATAGCCCTCTGGCACAAAGTTGGGAGCAGTACAAACTTTCTCAGTGGTCGGTGTGGCTCAGCCCCACAGTTTTGGTTCTCATCCATTTCAGATCCAGGATGTTGCAATGATTATTTTAAATACAAGTCAGGCTAGAGTACACTCCTCCCCTCTTGATTTACTGCCTCACACAACAGCCTGTATTTTTCCCTCCCTCAGAGACAATTTAACCAATTCCCCTGCATGATCTTGAATACTTCCCTTAGGTCACCTTATATTCCAATAAGCCATTGTGCTGAACCTTTCAGCATGACACACATTCTTAAAGCCTGCAATTATCCTGGCTGCCCTGAATCACAACTTCTTTGGAGCAACAGTTTTCTTCCTAGAATGAAGGGTCACTTTGCAGGTTTGAATATCCTCGTGGGTGGCAAAGAATTGAACTCCTTTCAATCTCCAGAGCGTCTGAAGGAAAGTAGAAGCTATTACTGATGATACAAGACTTTACAAGTTAACTCTCTGCTCCAAACGTAACCCTATAGGTAGGTTTCAATTTATCCTAGAGGTGAAGAGAGGGAAGGTGCCACTTTTAAGATTGGGGATGAATCATCTTTAATTTTACTCCCACCGCACCTTCTATTTGCAACGTGTTGCACGGGCATTTCCTCCTTCTTGGCATAGAGATTACTCTTATGAATGGATGGGTGGGAGTGAGGGGGCAAGAAGCGGGTGTATAAGTACCTAGATAGCCAGTCACTTTGTTTTTTTTCTCCCAGTCAAAAGGACTAGAAGATCAGCTCCAGTAGGCAGCTGGCTCAAATTTACTGCTCTCAAGGCAGAAGGGTCTTGAATCGGGAATCTGGTTTGAGAGGAAACATCAACAGGAAGTGCAAAGAATGTAGCTGAATACTGGAATAAATGATCCTGCTGTTACTGATTATCAGGGAGCAAAATACTTGCCCCCACCCAACACCAGATTGCTGGACAATTCTGGCGTAAGAAGGGTATAAATTTCAACTGGAATCAGTTGCAACATGACCTCTGTTTGCCATTCCCTAGAGGTACAACAAGTAGTGATGCAGAAGCACAGCCTTATACATCACACATCTCCTGGGGTTATTCTAAGAGTGTGTGTGTGGCGGGGGTCGCCATAATGGCTGGATGTACTTTATTTTCTCTTTATCTCCCCTGCTGTCCTAGCTCTGCTTTCCTCTATTGCTTATAAGGCTGCCAGGCACTTTTTGCTACAGGCAGAGCTGCTGCTGCAGTGACTGTAGCTGAGAGATTGAATTCATGGAGCAGATACGCCATAGCAAAGGTCAGCTTGGCAGCAATTTAAATGCGAGTGTCTACTCACAGTCAAGAGGGCTGCAAAGAAGTGTCAATTCTCTTTTTCAGCGTTCATGTCCAAACTACAACGAAACAAGGTTAGGGGAAAATCTCAATGAATTCAGCTATTAACAGAGCAACAAGAAACATACTATCATTTATGTATATTGCACCTAGTGGCCTCAATTAATATTGGACCCATTGTCATAGGCACTATACAGACATCCAAACAAAAGATGATCCCTGCCCTCCAGAGCACTTATATACAAGTATAAGATGAGATGGCAGGTGACTGTCGCAAACAGACAGGGGAAGCACATGGAAACAATACTAGTCAGAATGAAAAGCAGCAGTCACAGAACTCCAGCTACCTAATCACTGTCAGCATCTTCCCTGAGGAGCTTATAGTCTAAATAGAGATGGCAGACAAAGAGGGAGGGGAAAAGAGCTCAGGGAGGTGAAGTGACTTCCCCTGGGTCACACAGCCAGTCAGTGGCAGAGCTGTCTGTCCTAGGACACTAAGTGCTTTCCACATAAGATTGAAAGCAATGAAGTCCCTACTGGACTTCACGGGATCTCTGGCTCTTCTCCCTTTCTATAATAAAAAACTCATCTTGGGATAGAGTTTTCATTTTTTTCTTTAGCAGAATCTTGGGTGTTCTGCATGTTAGACAAGGTGTCAGAGCTGGCAACAGAGCCCAAGTCTCTCAATACAGTGCCCTATTCATTCACTAGGACATTTCTTAGAATCTTAGTGAGAACGAATACATGACTGTGAGAGTGATTTCTCTCATGTATAAGAACACAATTCATACAGATACTGGGAAATGGAAAGTTTTAGCAATGCCATTATGTCTGCATGGAAGGAACAAGAATGCTTTCCTTGCAGATATTATGAGACACCTCGGCCACTATGTGAAAGAACAAGAATATACTCCAGATTCAAGCAACTGAAGTATTGTTTGGGATGTGCACCAAACAAGGACATTTGTAACGGGATTGAGAGAAGTGGGTAGGGGAAATGTTACTGTAGGGCACTGCCTGGCTCTGTGCTAGGAATCATATTCTTGTAATACCTAGGGATGGTGTTTGCTGAGCTGCAGGAGCTGTCCATGGTACTTAGACTGGCGATGATTGCGCTACAGAGTATTTGGAATAGATTGGTAGAGAGACCTTGACATCTTCACTGTGACTGAAAATATAAATGAGCAGTCTGGACAAATTATCTTATTGCTAAGAAGGAGCATTCCTAATCAGAGCCATTTGCTTCCTTTTACAGCTCGAGGTTTTTCTGAATATTTGTAGATAATTAACAAATTTGTTAAATCTTCAGCTATATGTACCATTCCTTATTAGCTTTTCCCAAATTTAATCACAGCAATTGTGTTTAACTTGTTTCTGATGCATGAAAATGTGCTGAAGATGAGCCCTCAACCCCACACCCTTTTGCTTTCATGGACGGGCACAGAGTCACCTATACAGAGGGAGAGAGAGACTGGGCAACATTTCATCCCTGTGCAACTCCAATGAGCACAGGGGAGGTTACACTGTGAATACATTTAGCTCTGAGTCCCTGTGTACATATTTGGGTCTGTAGCATGGGTACAAGCATGTTTCTTGGGCTGTGAAGGAGCACATACACAGCCCTTGCTGTGACTGGGTGGGGTGCATGTACTTAATTTCCTTATGTAAGCATGTGGGTGAGCATGTAGAGGCATGTGCGCTTTCAGGTGTAAATGTATACATCTCAGTGGGTGTGAGCGTGCACATCCCTATGTCCTCTGTGTGTGTACATGCAAGAATACGTGTGTGTATGTGACAAAGCCTGTGACAGAATAGTGAGAAAAGTTTAAACTCCTCAAGGATGGGAGAAGGTTAGATAAAAGTCAAGAGGTTGATTTTATCAGGACCTTGTGGGATTTTCTAGTCTGGCAGATCCATTACTTTTAGAAATGCTAACTGATTGTGTCTGAAGGGGGGAAGAGAGGGAATGATTTAGATCATGTCTATTACCTGTCAGCAAATACCATCACATGCAACTTCAGGGAATGAAATGAGCAGATCTGGAATCACTAAGTTTGACTTTTCCTTTTTGTCATTTATTGTTACGTCCTCATTTCTGCACTAAAAAGGGATTGAAATTTCAACACCAGGCATCTCTTTTTATTAAAATATCGCAGGTTGCTCTTGCTCTCTTATTCCTCTAGGAGTTCGCCAGGATGAAAATCGACAGCAATTCATGGAACAGATACCCACACATTGGGTATAAAAGATACAGACTTATGTTCACAGATGGTCACAGATCTGCCTATTTCCTGTTAATACAACCAGGTTGCAGAAACTTTTATCTGCTTCCTTCCTTCCCCTTATATATAGATTTAAAGGAGGGAGTAAAGTTTTTCCTCAGGCTTGGGGGGGCAGTATCCCAACTCAGCTCCTCCTTTCCTTCCTCTTCAAGTCTACTTTAACCAATAGCCTAAACCACGAAGGTTTGAGAGGTAATGAAAAGACCCTACAAAAGGAAGATCCTACATATCCCTTTCATTTATTTCTGATGCAAAATATCTATCTCCAAGTCACACAGATAATGTTTTAGGTAGTGACATTAATTGGGCTGTGTCTCAGATGGCCATGGAGTATTTTAATAAGCAACAGAGCTGACAAGTTGATTAAAATTGTATTTTCCTTCTCAAAGTCCTGTCTGGTCTCTTGATCTCTGGGATGATGACTTTTTTGATGTCTGACTGGGAAGCGTCTGACCAATGTTCCTTCTAATTTTTTACATCCATGGTGGAATGAATTTTATTACGTTCATCAATATGGAGGTGATGTGTGGCAGGGGTGGTGCCAAGGGTTTCGGAGTGTGGGAGGGGGCTCAGGGCTGGAGCAAAGGGTTGGGTGCGGAGGGTGAGAGCTCTGGTGTGGGACCGGGGATGAGGCATTTGGGACGCGGCTCAAGGCCGAGGCAGAGGGTTGTTGTGTGCCGTGAGGGGGTGGTGAGGGCTTTGGATAGGGTGCGGACTCTGGAGTGGGGTCAGGGATGAGGAGTTTGGGGTGTAGGTTGCCCCGGGGCTGTGGTAGGGAGAGAGGAATCCTCCTAGCCCTCTCTCACTGCAGCAGCCTGGCGCTGGAAGAGAAGGTTTCTCCCTGCCTGCACAGCCCTTGATAGCTTGCTGTGCAGCCATGCAGCTTAGAGGGAACTTAGGTCTGATCAGTGGTTTAATTTTGTTTGTGTTCAATTACCATGTATTGTTCCTCCTTGAAAGCACAGCCGTACTACCTATATTAAAAAAATGGCATGGAACAGGTTCCAAGTCTTCTCCCTCTTGGTGACTTGGAGTCCTTGTGGATAGTTCTCTGAAAACATCCACTCAGTGTGCAGTGACAGTCAAAAAAGCTAACAGAATGTTGGAAATCATTAGGAAAGGGGTATATAAGACAGAAAACATCATAATGTCTCTATATAAATCCATGGTACACCCACATCTTGAATACTGTATGCAGATCTGGGCGTCCCATCTCAAAAAAGATATACTGGAATTGGAAAAGGTACAGAAAAGAGCAACAAATGATTAGTGAAAGCAGCAAAGAATCCTGTGACACCTTATAGACTAACAGACGTTTTGGAGCATGAGCTTTCGTGGGTGAATACCCACTTCCTCAGATGCATGTAATGGAAATATCCAGGGGCAGGTATATATATGTGTGCTAGCAAGCAAGCTAGAGATAACGAGGTCAGTTCAATCAGGGAGGATGAGGCCCTGTTCTAGCAGTTGAGGTGTGAAAACCAAGAGAGGAGAAACTGGTTCTGTAATTGGCTTGCCAATTACAGAACCAGTTTCTCCTCTCTTGGTTTTCACACCTCAACTGCTAGAACAGGGCCTCATCCTCCCTGATTGAACTGACCTCGTTATCTCTAGCTTGCTTGCTAGCACACATATATATACCTGCCCCTGGATATTTCCATTACATGCATCTGAGGAAGTGGGTATTCACCCACGAAAGCTCATGCTCCAAAACGTCTGTTAGTCTATAAGGTGCCACAGGATTCTTTGCTGCTTTTACAGATCCAGACTAACACGGCTACCCTCTGATAAATGATTAGTGAACAGCTTCCATATAAGGATAGATTAATAAGATTTGGACTTTTCAGCTTGGAAAAGAGACAAGTAGGGAGTGAGGAATTTGATAGAGGTCTATAAAATCATGATTGGTGTGAAGAAAGTAAATAAGGAAGTGTTATTTACTCCTTCTCAGAACACATGAACTAGGGATAACCAAATGAGTCAGCAGGTTTAAAACAAACAAAGGAAGTATTTCTTCACACGGTGCACCTTCATCCTGTGGAACACTTTGCCAGAGGATGTTGTGAAGGCCAAGACTAACAGGGCTCAAAAAAGAACTAGATAAGTTTATGGAGGATAGGTCCATCAGTGGATGCTAGCCAGGATGGCAGGGATGCAAAACCATGCTCTGAAGTGTCCCTCACCTCTGTTTGCCAGAATCTGGCAGTGGACAACAGGGGATGGATCACTTGAAGATTACCTGTTCTGTTCATTCCCTCTGAAGCACCATTGGCCAATGTCAGAAGACAGGACACTAGGCTACAGCCATTTTTATAACTTACTTCCAGATAAAGTTGATTAGTTTATAAATCAAAACAGCATTCCATCCCAAAACACCCAGGAATCTAAAAATGAGACTGGGTTATTTTTGCCTCCGAAATCCTCACCAGTTATAATGATTCTGCTATTGGAACATAGCTGGTGATTCTGTGGAAAATGCAGGAGACACATCAGAACACAGCTGAAGCTGACATTTATTGAATGTGTGTCAATGAATGAGTGACAAGGTCCTTCAGTAGCTGCCCCACTTAAGAAGATTCCAGAGCTAGAGCATGATGGGTAGTGTCCATCTTGCTCTTAAAATGGGGTTTGGGAGCCAGGGGAGAAGACAGAGGTGACTCTCACCTGGGCACATAGTGACTGTTCACCTTGTTCCATCTTCTACATGCACACAGAGCCAGCAACAGCTTAATCAGGTATATGCAGCCTTACAATCTGC
The DNA here is from genome assembly GCF_025201925.1 of Gopherus flavomarginatus. Taxonomy (NCBI): domain Eukaryota; kingdom Metazoa; phylum Chordata; order Testudines; family Testudinidae; genus Gopherus; species Gopherus flavomarginatus. The sequence goes on along the minus strand of NC_066629.1, from coordinate 19,701,506 downwards.
TTCCCATCAATCTGAGCAGTTCCTTCACACCAACCACTACTGCAAACTATCTGCTTTGCCAAGGAGACTCTAGGGAAATACTGATATTCTCATGCATGCATCAACCCTACTCTGTAAGATGGTACCGCATATGGCAGGTGCAGGCAGGATGGCTTCTGCCTGCCCTTTTTGGAGTCAGAGACAACACCATCCTTGTCCACTGCTACTGGCTGACTTGTCTACCCACTTCCAGATGTCATCAGCCAGCAGAGCATGGTCTAGTGATTGCAGCAGGACTCTTGGGTTTTATTCATGTGGCTCCTACTGGTTTAAAATAAGGTGGGATACATCCCTCAGCCTTTTGATGCCTCAGCTTCCTCATTTGTATAATAGAGATATTGATACTCACCTTTGTAGAGAACGTTGAACGCCTCCAATAAAAGGTGCTATGTAAGTAGCCATAATGTCCACAGACTTCTAGGAGCTACACAGTTACTCCACTACACAGTTACTCCACTGGATCTTTACAGAGGCAACAGGGATAGAACTCAGATCCTCCTACTCCAGAAGTGAATTACCCTGCCACCTTGAGCAACAGGAAGGTCTCCATTAACTGTAAATCACATAAAGCCTATGAAGCAGTGGAGCAGTTTTGAACCCATCCAGTAGACAGCAGTAGTGTGCATGCACACTAACTAGTTCATCAAGTTAAAACATTACTGTTATACACATGCTCACCGTAGATGATCTGCTGGAGAAACAAATATACATGTAAGATAAAGTGAACTAGGCCCTGTAGTCTCTAGTGTTTGTGGCTGACTTTGCTGTGTCTGCAATAGGCCAGTAGCTTGTCAGATGTACAAGATTAGTATCAACAAAAATGCCCTGCAATCCCAATGAATCAATAAAAGCTCTGAATTAAACAGAGCTGACAGGTGGGCTGTAAGCACACAATGTTTAATGATTGGCCGGGGTGTTTTCTTTTCTCTCTCTGTTTCTAACAAGAATACTCCCTTTTGTGTGCCTGTGAGCGTGCTGTAGACAGATAATCCTGCACTGTCAACCAGCAAACGCCTGTGTAAACAGCAGAACCAGTGGCTTGTGGATGGAAACTTGAGGCAATACTGTCCAGCAGTTAACACAAATGTAGTGATTTCCACCCTTGGGCTGCCAGCGAGGACTCAATTTGGGACTTTCAGCACCAAAAGCAAAGGCCTCTGTCACCTGAGCTAAGAGTAACTCCATCAGCTAGTGGCGATAGGCAGGCTCTTACCCTCTATGTGGTTCAGCCATTAGAAGGGGACCCATCATTTAGTATATCACACAAAGATTGAGAATTGGGAAATCTGCATACTAACTCTGCCACTCACCCACTGTGTAAGTCATTTCCCTGGGCCTCAGTCTCCCTGTCTATAAAATGGGGCCAATGCTTCTGACTTGTCTTACAGGGACTTCATTCATTGGTGCATGCAAAACAGTTTGAGATCTTTAGATGTGGGAGGAAAAGGGCTGGATGTGTATGGAATTTTGCATTGCCCTATCACAGATGATCCTTTAAGTGAATTGTATCCATGACTCTTTTCCATCAAGTCAATCAGAAAGTTACAGCCAGGTGCAGGGAGTTGGACTCTGTGCTCTCTGCTTTGTCAGGTTCAGGCTAATGCAAGAAACCTAGCTCTGAAGTCATCACTGAAAGCCGGGTTGCTGAATGCATGCAAAGGGACTTCACATATTCAGGAGCTGTCAAAGGCTGCAAGATGCAGAAGAGTGGAAATAATGTTTGATTTTCCCCAAAAAATGAGTGTGAAAGTTAAACTTTCCTTCTTCTTGCATTGCACAAATTTAGAAAAACCTCCCAAACAGGAAACACCAAAATTGTTTAGCGACATTAAACAGGCTACAAAGCTGGTGATCCTAACATTCTTGTGATCTGAAAGTTTCCCCCAACAGATTCCCTCTCATGTTCTCCACACTGGAGTATGAACGTTATTTTTATGGTCAGTTGCATGAATGTTTGGCTGCTCTTCCATTACTAAGCATCCATTTTATTTTAATCAAGGCACTGTGCAAGCAGCGTGCTTTGGTTGTATCCACAGAGCCAATGCATCCCTTATCATAGATGAACTGTCAATCTGAAATGAACAGCCTTGGCTAATTATAGACAGTGTTTTCTCCATTGAGCTTGACTGTGCTGACAACTAGAGCTGGGCCAACATAAACCTTTGTGAATATTTGCTCAAATTTGGTTTTGGATGCATTTGTTTCACACCTCATGCACTCTTTCCATAAATATCACAGTGAACACCTCTTCTGGGAAGCACATCCATGGAAACAGAATTCTGAGTGAGTAATGGATAATATTAATGGAAAGTGAACTTTGAATTTGCAATCACCTAAACATTACTGTGATTTAAATAAGGATCAGAAGGCTGCTGTGTAATCTAAGTGGCCAAACAAGACCATTCACATTTTGGATTAGGAGCTAGAGACCAAGAATTATTCACTGAAGTTATTCAGCCAATAATTCTTAAAAAACAAAATAGGTTGTGAGGTATTTGGGGAAGGGGTAGTCTCATGTTTGTACAACACCTAGCACAGTGGGACTCCACTCCTCACTAAGCATTACAACTATACAAATAAATAATTGGAGAATAAGTTGTAGTGTGCTCATTTAGTTTGACAAATGATGCCTTGCTGTTTATTATTCATTATAACTTATTTTCCCATCTCTAGTGAGAATATGATTTGGGGATCCTGACGAGGATGATGCAAAATTCTTGCCATCAATAGTTCTGCACCTTCTACTATTTGAATTGTTGTCCATTGCATTGCATTTGTTAGGTTTATGTTATAAATACCTCAGGGCAAAGACTGTGATTTTACATGATTTGCAAAGTACTGTTTGCTCTCATTGCATTCTCTAAAACTAAAACAATTATTTTAGTTTAAATCCATTATATTTAGGTCTTCTCATTAAGATTCTCATTAATTGTTATCTTAATGATAAAAAACCTACCTTCCATAAATATAGATATAGTCCAGATTACAAACTCTCAGCCATCCCTCAGTGACCTCCGTATATTTAATTCATTTAATCATTGTCTATTGATCCATTCTAGAACTTGAACACTGAAAAAGTATTTGTGAGCATTCAAATACTTTAAAACATTAATTTGTATCAGTGGTTCTGTGGCTCCTTTAGCTTGTTTTCTGCAAACATTTGTATAAGCAAGTGATCATACTAAAGCATCTGCAGCAAGCATTGTAAGCCAACATGTGAATCTTCATAATTGTATTAATGCCAGAAGTGTTTAGCAGCCTTTCTGAATGTTCAGTTTGGGAGACATTGAAATAAGGAACAGAAAAAATACCATGTGACACAGATAATCAGTCACAAACATTCAGAGCAATTGTCAGGATGATTAGTTTGCAAGCGACCTATAGGTGGAAATATGCCTATATAGACAATTCAGATACACAGACTTCAATAAGTCCATCTGTTCACAGATGATTTGAAGAGGAACAATTAAAGAGAAATTATTAAATTAATTGAATAAATTGTTCTCTGCAAAAAACCCAACCCCTCTCAGCTTCAATCTATTCTCCTTCCAAACCATAGGTCATCTCAGTTCTTTCAGTTTTCATTAGCATTCATGTAATTTCAGAGAGTGCAACAAGGCAACCAAATTAAAATAATAGTAGTCCATTGAAATAGCAGAAAATAGAACCTCCCTAGCTTGGAAAATAAAGGGCAGTAGAGGGCAGTTAGAGCATTTTCCCATATGTTCCCTCTATGCTGCTGAATAAACCCTAAATTAGTGTTCTTATTGCTTTCACGCTCATCTCTTTTCGCTTTCTAAGTGTGTTTAATCTGCTGTAAAATTGTTTTCATGGCTGCAGTGAATGTCATTGTAACTGTTTTACAATGTGCATTATCTTCACTTTATAAAAGCTTCTGCCTTCTGTATGCAAATCAGTGTCTTGCCTGCTGTCATTCAAGGTGCACCCCTTGTCTAGCTTTACCAAGCAATCCTCCATGTCATTGACTGGCACAAAGGCCATGTCCTGTAGGAGAGACAATCAATCACTTTGGATCTGTACCACAAGATGCAGAATCATTCCTAAAATGAAAACTGAACTTGGCCTGAATCTTTGAAGCTCATGAAAGTTTTAGGTAACTTTATTCCATTCTGCAGCCATTGCTGCACTCCTAAGTTGAACCATGGAGAAATAACACAGGCTGCCCTGATGGAGTTTCCATCCTGGCCCAGTTCAGAAGACAAGGCCTCCAAAGAGTTCATAGGAAAGTCCAAATCTGAGTTTGATTTGAATCAAACCTCTGAGCCATCCATTGTTGATATAAAACAAAGAAAGTAAACCATGCAGGCCAAATACAACCCTCGTTTATCCCAGCATCTTCCCAGTGACTAGTGAGGTTGCATGTGTGTAAATGAAGACTTATGTTACCCTTTCTTTTGCCTTGGATTCTGAAACAGGAAGGTGTATTTAGGACAATGCAGAAATCCTTGGATGAAATGTGCTATACAAATATAAAGTATCTCAAAACAATTTACAAATATTGGGGGACACTTCAGAATAGTTGCTTAATGGACCTATGTACAATTAATACAAGGTCTTCCAGCAAACTTTCTGTCACACAAAGGGTGAAAAGTACTGCTACAAGAGCACAGGAAACAGACTATCTGTAGGGAACTAAGTGCGCGCACGCACGTACACACACACACACACACACACACACACACACTGAAGGGAAAGAAGATTTCAAAATAAATGTATCCCATAACTGCTTTGATCTGTGCTTTCCCCATTTACAGTACATGGCTTTATGGTCCCACTGTGCTATTCAGGAAAATAAACTGTTATTGACTCACTACAGCAGCAGGAACTGAGATGTGGACTTCATGATACCACATCTCCTCTTGACAGAACTTAATAAAGAAGAGATATTCCACAAGGTTTTTCAAGAGATGTGCTGCCAATTCAATCACAGCTATGGGTAGTGGGGAGAACTTCCGGAAAAGCCAGGGCTTGATTCTTGCCTGCCTGGCACCTCATTCACACTTGTGCAAAGTGGGTGTAAAATGCATCTGATTTTAAAGTTACTCTCCAGTGGAGCAAGCAACAAGCTTACAAACCCTTTAGTCTGTGATCTGTAAAATTCCAAGAGCCCATATAGCTAAACACAGGGTAGGTACGAAGGCCATAGAGAGGGTGATATTTTCTGTCATGGAATGAGTCACTGGATCAGGTGATAAACCAAGCTATACTGACTTCTCCATAATATCCATCCTCTTCCATTGTGAACAAATTTCAGTGTAGTGACAAATCTTAATGCCTTGGGCCCTCAGACGCATGTCACAATGCTGATTGGTGGTCTTAATATTGCATTTACCAGACACTAATTGGACTTAACCAGTTAGAAAAGCTTCCCTGCCGACCCCAGCTCTGTGATTTGACTCAGCTATGATAGTGTTCAGGATGCACACGGCAAGATTCAAAGCCGTCTTCTCAAATCCCCACCACATGAGCCACAGGGAGCTCTGCCAGCTGAGCCACACATTGAAAGAAAGGAACATACTCTGCAAGTTGAGTATAATTAGGCAGGCCAAAAAAGAATTTGAAGAGCAACTAGCAAAAGATACAAAACCAACAAAAAATGTTTTTTAAAGTATGTCAGAAGTTGGGAGACTGCCGAACAATCAGCGGGACCATTGGATGATCAAGGTGCTAAAAGAGCACTCAGGGAAGATTAGGCCATTGCAGACAAGCTAAGTTAATTCTTTGCATCTGTCTTCACTGCAGAGGATATGAGGGAGATTCCCAAACCTGAACCATTCTTTTTAGGTGACAAACCTGAGGAACTGTCAGAGATTGACATGTCAATGGAAGTAGTTTTGGAACAAATTGATTAGTTAAACAGTAATAAGTCACCAGGACCAGTTGGTATTCATCCAAGAGTTCTGAATGAACTAATATGAAGTTGCAGAGCTACTAACTGTGGTATGTAACCTATCACTTAAAATCAGCCTCTATCATATAGCTATTGTGATGCTGATTTTTAAAAGAGGCGCCACAGGTGATCCTGGCAATTACAGGCAGGTAAGCCTAACTTCAGTACAAGGCAAATTGGTTCAAACTGTGGTGAAGAACAGAATTATCAGACACAGATAAACACAATATGTTGAAGAAGAGTCACAAATGCAGGTTTTTGTAAAAGGAAATCATGCCTTGGACTTTCAGAAAGCCTTTGACGAGGTGTCTCACCAATGGCTCTTAAGTTAATTAGGCAGTCGTGGGATAAGAAAGAAGGTCCTCTCATGGATCAGTAACTGGTTAAAAGACAGAAAACAAAGTGAAGGAATAAATTATCAGTTTACACAGTGAATAGATAAATAGCAGGGTTCCCCAAGGATCTATACTGGGACCAATGCTGTTCAAAGTGTTCATAAATTATCTTGAAAAAGCGGTAAAACAGTGAGGTGGCAAAGTTTGCAGATGATACAAAATTACTCAAAATAGTTAAGTCCAAAGCTGAGTGTAAACAGGTACAGAGGAGTTTCACAAAACTGAGTGACTGGATAAAAAAATGTCAGATGAAATTCAATGTTGATAAATGCAAAGTAATTCACATTGGAAAACATAATCCCAACTATACACACAAAAAGATGGGGTCTAAATTAGCCATTACCACTCAAGAAAGATCTTGGAGTCATGGTGGATAGTTTTCTGAAAATATCTGCTCAATGTGCAGCAGCAGCAGCCATCAAAAAAGCTAACAGGATGTTAGAAACCATTAGAACAGGGATAGATAAGACAGAAAATATCATAGTGCCATTATATAAATTCATTGTTTGCCCACACCTCAAATACTGTGTGCAGTTCTGGTTGTCTCGTCTCAAAAAAAGAGATATTACAATTGGAAAAAGTATAGACAGGGGCAGTACAAATGATTAGGGGTATGAGAGAGCTTCCATATGAGGAGAAATAAAAAAGACTGGAACTGTTCAGTTTGCAAAAGAGATAACTATGGGGAGACAGCATAGAGAGCTATAAAACCATAAATGATGTGGAGAAAGTAAATAAAAAGTGTTATTTACAGCTTCACATAACATAAGAACACAACAACAATAAAACTAACAGGCAACAGGTTTAAAACAAACATAAGGAAGTACTTTTTCACACAACACACAGTCAACCAGTGGAACTAGTTGCCAGGGGATGTTATGAAGGCCAAATATACAACTGTTCAATAAAGAATTAGACAAGTTTAAGGAGGATAAGCCCACCAATGACTATCAGCCAAGATAGTCAGAGGTGTAACCCCATGCTCTGATTCTCCCTAAACCTCTGCATGCCAGAAGCTGGGACTGGATGATGGGATAGATTGTTCAATAAATTGCCCTGTTCTGTTCATTCTCTCTGAAGGATCTGTCAGCAGCCACTGCTGAAAGACTAGATATGGTGTCAGATGGACTATTGGTCTGACCCAGCATGGCCATTTTTATTGTGTGACATTAGCTCTTATATAACCCATAACATTGAGTTTGGCATTCTGGTCCTACATCTCTCGCTGTAGACAAGTTTTCAGGATCTTTTGTCCTTCCTCCACCACAAGTGAATATCATAGACTTGACAAGAGGGAATAATGGAGACAGCTGTTTCTCCTCTAATACTGTTAATATTTATGTCACCTTCACTAACTGGAAGTTCAGCACAAGGAACGGGTGTCCCCAAGCCAGAGTGTGCCAGTGACAGAGCTAGGAACAGAATCTAGATCTTCCATCAACCTTGCCCTGTGTTGAGTCCACTAGCCTACAGCTACAGGAGACAACTTGCCTCACACAACATCATAGAATCATAGAATATCAGGGTTGGAAGGGACCTCAGGAGGTCATCTAGTCCAACTCCCTGCTCAAAGCAGGATCAATTCCCAACTAAATCATCCCAGCCAGGGCTTTGTCAAGCCTGACCTTAAAAACCTCTAAGGAAGGAGATTCCACCACTTCCCTAGGTAACCCATTCCAGTGCTTCGCCACCCTCCTGGTGACAAAGTTTTTCCTAATATCCAACCTAAATCTCCCCCACTGCAACTTGAGACCATTACTCCTTGTTCTGTCATCGGCTACCACTGAGAACAGTCTAGATCCGTCCTCTTTGGAACCCCCTTTTGGGTAGTTGAAAGCAGCTATCAAATCCCCCCTCATTCTTCTCTTCTGCAGACTAAAAAATCCTAGTTCCCTCAGCCTCTCCTCATAAGTCATGTGCTCCAGCCTCCTAATCATTTTTGTTGCCCTCCGCTGGACTCGTTCCAATTTTTCCACATCCTTCTTGTAGCGTGGGGCCCAACACTGGACACAGTACTCCAGATTAGGCCTCATCAATGTCCAATAGAGGGGAATGATCACGTCCCTCGATCTGCTGGCAATGATCCTACTTATACGGCCCAAAATGCCATTAGCCTTCTTGGCAAAAAAGGCACACTGTTGACTCATATCCAGCTTCTCATCTACTGGAACCCCTAGGTCCTTTTCTGCAGAACTGCTTCCTAGCCATTCAGTTCTTAGTCTGTAACAGTGAATGGGATTCTTCCGTCCTAACTGCAGGACTCTGCACTTGTCCTTGTTGAACCTCATCGGGTTTCTTTTTGGCCCAATCCTCTAACTTGTCTAGGTCCCTCTGTATCCTATCCCTACCTTCCAGCATATCTACCACTCCTCCCAGTTTAGTGTCATCTGAAAACTTGCTGAGAGTGTAGTCCACGCCATCCTCCAGATCATTAATGAAGATATTGAACAAAATCGGCCCCAGGGCCAACCCTTGGGGCATTCTGCTTGAAACCGGCTGCCAACTAGACATGGAGCTATTGATCACTACCTGCTGAGCCCGATGATCTAGCCAGCTTTCTATCCACCTTACAGTCCATTCGTCCAGCCCTTATTTCTGTAACTTGCTGGCAAGAATACTGTGGGAGACGGTATCAAAAGCTTTGCTAAAGTCAAGGAATAACACATCCACTGCTTTCCCCTCATCCACAGATCCAGGGTATCTCCTCATAGAAGGCAATTAGGTTAGTTAGGCATGACTTGCCCTTGGTGAATCCATGCTGACTGTTCCTGAACACTTTCCTCTCCTCGAAGTGCTTCAGAATTGATTCCTTGAGGACCTGCTCCATGATTTTTCCAGGGACTGAGGTGAGACTGACTGGCCTATAGTTCCCCGGATCCTCCTTCCTCCCTTTTTTAAAGATGAGAACTACATTAGCCTTTTTCCAGTCATCCAGGACCTCCCCTGATCGCCATGAGTTCTCAAAGATAATGGCCAATGGCTCTGCAATCACATCCGACAACTGCTTTAGCGCCCTCGGATGCAGCGCATCCGGCCCCATGGACTTGTGCTCGTCCAGTTTTTTCTAAATAGTCCCTAACCACTTCTTTCTCCAAAGAGGGCTGGTCACCAACTCCTCATACTGCGCTGCCCAGTGCAGCAGTCTGGGAGCTGACCTTGTTTGTGAAGACAGAGGCAAAAAAAAGCATTGAGTACATTAGCTTTTTCCACATCCTCTGTCACTAGGTTGCCTCCCTCATTCAGTAAGGGGCCCACACTTTCCAAAGCAGTCAGCCAAACTTTCTGACTGCAGCTCCTTTATTACTTACTGATGGTGATTCAAGAGGCAGGAGGAATACGGCTGATATTTCAGATCCTAGCTGCAGAGTTAGTTGTTAACATAATCACCTATAGACTTGTATACTGGACAGATCTGATCTAGGTAGCTATTGAGAAGTAATAGGAACATCCTGATGTTATTTTACAGTATCACTTCTCTGGGTATAAACACAATCCAAGATTACTTGGGCAGCCAAGTTTTCAAGATCTGCTTCCATATCAGTATATAAACATTTGGCGATTCAATGTCACCCCTTGTTCATCTTTCCCTAGGACAGAGAAACCCACAGGGCATACGGAGCTATCAGATAATAATAATGCCCCTGGATCACAATGTACTCAGTCAAACCGATACATACACACACCTATAACATGCCCCATATTTAGAACCACATCATGCTCTCCATCCATGTCAATGACTTCCATAGACAGCTGATTTACCCTCCTCCAAAGCCTCATCTGCCAGCACTTAGGGAAAGTGTGGTGGTGATTAAAATCCCAGTGCTGACATTTCTTGGGCTGCAAAGTTTTGCTAAGTTTGAAGTGACATTGCATGAATTTGATAAAATAGTTAATTCTCAGTTCTAATAGCAGTTCCCATGCACATCCGAGAATCCCCCATGGATCATACAGCCCACACTCTGCCAGCACATAGGGAGATATTTATTGCATCGGGAAGTATTCTGTAAAGCATACACACATTACATTGGATAATTTATGAAACGTTTCATTGCAGGGGGTTCACATTTAGCTCACCGCAGTTTCTTACAGTTACATATACAGCACATACATAAATGTATTAGGAGTACTTATGGGTCACATATTATAGTACCAGGAAAATAGCGATCAGAGAATATTGAAAGTCACCTAGTCAAACAGGCTGCTGTGCAGAGATGTGTAGAATGGGGATGGTGAATTAGATCTGCCAGAAGAGAGGATGAGGGGAGCTAGGATATTGGAAGACCAGGAAAGGAGAGTGGTTGTAGGCAGATAAAGGAGGTTGTTCTTTCAAGTATACCAAAGATAAGGGGATAGACAGAAATTATCCCTGATGTCACTCAAAGGACTTCAGTGGTGATGCAGAAGAAGTGGATTCTGTCTCTAGAGAGGGGAAGGAAAGGAAGCTGCAACACAGATTTACAGAGTAGAAGACTTGAGACGGCAGCCTGCAAATTGCTACCTGATGTCCTCTACTTGGTGGGTCACTCAGCCTCATGACTCCAAATTCTGAAGCTGGAGCAGTCTTTTCACTACATGTCTATACAGCGCCAAGCACAACAGGGCCCTGATTAGACTGAGGTGTTAAAGTGCTACTACAAATTAAATGTTAAATAACAGAGCTGGGTGAATAGACTGTCGGCTCATTGGCAGTGCCAAAAAGATCATTACAAATTTCATTTTGAGTCCAACAAAATGTTTTATTTACAGGCATTTTTAACTTTTTAAAATAAAAGCAAAGGAAAAGAAGGGCTAGATTCATGAAAGAGGAGGAGGAGAAGTGGGTGGTGGTGCCATCCCTCCCCCCTTACATACAATAGTCTGGGCACTCACCTGGGATGTGGGAAACAAAGCCCAAATCTCCAGTCTGGAGCATAGATTTGAACCCAAGTCTGCTCCTGCCTAGCTGAGTGCTCTAATATCAGGCTATGGGCTATTTTTGAGGTGGGCTATTCTCAATCTCTCCTGCTGAAGCTGTTCCACATTGTATAAAGAATTATTCATAATTCCAGCAGAGACTGGAACCCAGGTAGGTCCCCACCTCCCAGATGAGTGCCTGAACCACGAGACTAGAGAGTCATTCAGTTTCTCTCTTTGGCCCAGTGGCTAATGAAGTATATTGTACAAAGCGGAACAGGTTCAACAGGCATGAGAGCCACTGCGGAATATCATATAGGCTGGTGGTCAGGGCAGTACCACTTCTTTCACCTCTGTTTTTTTGAATGGTGCTCAAATCCCCCTGGTGACTCTAGCCCCCTGAAAAGTCTGAAATTATTCAACAAATTTTTGGCAAAGTTGCATATAGTTTGATCAACTCAAAACTGCATTTTTTGGAGAACGAACTATCCATTCACAATTTTTTGTTCAGCTCTACTGAACAATAACGTGGTACTCTCCTAAAACTCAACATTTATACATGGGATGAATAAGACTTCATCCAAAGTAAACCAACATTTAAATGAGGTTTGGGACACACTTTAATTTTACATCCCTCTTCAGTTCCTGACCACAGGCAGAAGCCAATGGAGCTGCAGATCATGAGAGCGGCTATTCTGCTCTATTCCTAACCTAGCCAGATCCAAAACACAATGGAAATCTTACAAAGAAAGCCTGTTCTAAGAAGGTTTCCACCCTTACCTGTATAGTAGGAACAGAGAGGTTTAAACTGCACAATCTTTTGAGCTCTTCCCATCATTCATACTTATTTACAAAAGATTTATCATGGACTAGCCCTGCAGGATTAGTGCCTTGTACTTATATAGCCCTTTACATCCTCAAAGCACTGAACAGACTAATACATCCCCCCACTCCCATCTGTTAGGGTAAGCATTACTATAGCCTTTCAGACAGGTGGGGAAATTGAGGCACAGTGGTCAATAGCCTCCTTTTCTAAGGTCCTGAGCACCTGTAGGTACTGCTGAAACTAATGAGGGCAAGCAAGCACTCAGCCAGAACCTTTGAAAATAGATCAGGCCCTAGTTTAGTGCAGAAACCTGGGTTCCCAGTCTCAAGGTTCCAGTCACTGCATAGCACTGCTTCTCTTGGTGAAGAGACCAAGAAAGGCAGGGATGGGTGAAGATGTCTCTGGAAAGCAAGAATGTCCGTATTGTACTAAAATGGCTCCATAGTACCAAAGTCACCTTTTTCCAGGGATGGATAAATCTGCAGTGCAAACAAAGAGTGACAGGCTCATCTGCCTTCACGTCACTCCAGCCTCCCAGCACATTTGTGCTGCTGAGTGTACAGGGACTTTTCCACTCGACTGCTGGCAATGAGGAATGTTCCACTGTAAAGTGCCACGGTTCACCAATTAACACAGGAGGTGACTAGTGACACAATTTATATGCACAGCAGCTTTGAAAATTAGAATTGAAATCCCAGCTGAGAAGCAGAAGCCCTGAAAATTGAGTGGCCAGTCTCATCATTGTATTTGATTTTAACCACAGCTGAACCAAGGGCAGGGAGGAAAAGAAAGCAAGGAATTATTTTGGCATGTACTAGAGACACCCAGGGCCCTGTTCTACCCCCCAGGAGGAGCACAGAGGGCAACAGGTTAGGAAAGTCAGGGTAGAGTTTGACACATGTAGCAAGGGAGAGGCAGGAACTGAGTAAGGACAGGGAAACTGACTTGAGCCACCTACACTCAGTCTTCACCCAAACTGAACTTTACATAGATTAACTAAACTTGCAATCTATTCCTTTGGCTTTCTCATTTCTAATGCTGCCTTTAGCTCTTACCAGTGACAAATGGGATCAGAAGCCAGAGAAGGAAACTTTTATCCCTATATTTCTAGCACAGCAGGAAGCTGTTTTATAGCACCTACTGGAAGGGCAGCCACTTTGCAGACCTATGTTAAGAAAGGGTAGTTTACAGAGAGTTTACGGAGAAACACAAAGATACAGGCAGAGGATATCACACACACATGAATGCTGTGGAAATCTTCTGAGAATGTCTGTTCTCTTGAGATTTCCAGACAAGTCATATAGCTTTCAGAAGTCTGGGCAGTTCAAATAGGTATATTAACATCCAGAGGCTTCTTCAGAATGATCATCTGAAGTCTGCAAGAGCAGCTCATCATTTCTGCCAGTTCCATCACATAGAAGTCAGGATCATTTTTTTAAAATAAGGATGCTTTAAAATACATTTTTCACACAGACTGGCCATTTTAGAGATGGGATCACACAATAAATTTCTGGCCCACATTAGGAAAACTTCAAAATTCAGGGGCTGGAGATGTTCTGATCCTGATTTTTTGAGTGAGCTCATTATAAAGGTAAGAACCACCTGCAAAGGTTAAATGTGGATTCTCAGTACCCCCAGATTGCAAGGATGTTCCAATCTGGAATTTTGGTTCATATCTTTAGACTGAAACAAATAACTGAAGAACTTCATATCCAGAGGAGATTTTGCATTGACATTGTTATGATCCTGATGCTGTATGTGCACAGCCCTCTACAGTATGAAAACAGAACTGATTCACAGTGTGTCATAGTCCCTATGCTGCTGTCCTCTATCTGCAGTGACTTCTGAGCTGCGGATTGGACTTTCAGCTATCAGCTGTCTGATTACATTCATCTGCCAGCCTACCCTACCTTTCCTTGGGAGGAGAGTGAGGAGCCGGGCTGGTTAACTCTAGGTGTGCTGCTCAGCTCTAGACCTTTGCTTCAGCTATCATGTAAATCCTTTGTTCACGGCTCAGGCTGAGGAACACAGACAAACCAAAGTGGAGGAAACTCAAAAATGAGCAGAGATGGTTTTGTTCTCAACCCCCAAGTATAATTAATATTTTCTGTGAGCTCAGCTAAATTATTCTGAATTTCTGCGGCATGTGTTGTAACTCACAATAATTCACAATGCTTTGCACTCCTTTGTGCCTCTCATCTGAGTACCTTAGAGTATTTCACAAGCATTACTTGATTAATCCTCACAACATCTTGACCCTGCCACACCCCAGGTTACAGATGGGGAAACTGAGGCACAGAGCAGTGAAGCAACTTTCCCAAGGTGACAGTGCACAGTATCAAAGCAGTGGCATGAATGGGCTCTCACCACAGAGATCCTGTGTTTACATTCAGAATTTGTAAAGAACTCACAGTGATGAGGACAGTATAGATGCTTAGTGAGCATCATGAATAGAAGCCCAGCTGCCTGACCCTCAGTCCCTTGTCCTAGTCATTAGGCAGCATTCTTGCTAAAGCCAGTTTGCTGTGGGACAGAGGGATGTTTTTAAGTCCAAAATGGGGGACCACTGGGAGGTGTGAATGATTTTAGGTCCTCCCTTGTCCTACAATGAGCTGCGCACGGGCAGATTCCTGTGTCCCCATTGACTTCAGTGGGTTGCATGCAGAACAGGGTAAAGGTCTCATCAGTAATTCTTCTATGGAATGGTTGAATTCATCATTGCTAACCTTTGCTGGCAGCAAGCAGTTCAGAGAGATGTTCATGTGCTCAAATCCTAGCTTCGAAATCTGAACCAAACCATCCATCGAATGCAAAGTTGGCTCAAAATATTTTCACTGTTCAACCTCCTGATAATTTTTAAAAGCAAAATCCATTTAGCGTGTTGGACATACATATTAAATGACTTCCTTGGACCACAATCACTTGTTCCAATGCCTTCAATATATCTCCAGTCTGCCTTTGCCTAGGAGGTGAAGCAAACTCATTTTTAATCTCTACTCTGGAAGTTGATTTGAAGAGCTTTTTCCATAACCCTAGGGGTAAACATGCTATTTGCAAAGATGCATTGGGGGCAGGGGGAGAGAGATGGAGGTGGAGTATTTTTTAAAAGGCCCTTTTTGTTTGCTGGAGCACTTGAGCTCATCTCCAGACAGCAGAATGGTTCAGTATTACAGTGCTCTTCATCTTTTCAAAGGGCAAAACCAGTCACAGGCCACATTTCACAGTGGGCATTGAAACTGTGTCTGTCATCCTGTTGTCTCACCACTTTAAGGCATGGAAAAAAAGTTTGAATTCTCATTACTACAGGATGCAAGCAATAGTTGCAGAGGTCTGATAGGTTTTCTCACCTCACTCTTCTAATTAATTGACCCCTATCATCCACTTGTGTACAGTAATGTGATCAAGGAGAATGACTCCACCCCCAAAGTATGCAAAAAGAAGCCAGTCTGGCTCTGCCTTTGCAGACATGGAACATGTCTGAGGCCACAGAGCCACAGCAATTACAGGGCAGGCTAGATTGTTGCTTTAAAGCGTTTGTAAGCAATTCAGTAAGTTATCACCATTCCCTGACCCTTCCAGTGTGTTTTGTTTCATGCTTGTCTACACAGGAAAGTTTTATCTGTTATAATTAAGGCTATGGCTGTGTCATGGAGGCAGGACCGGCGCTAGGGTTTTGAGCGCCCTAGGCGGCCGGCAATTTCGCCGCCCTGCGCACTAGTCCTGTGGCTCCGGTAGAGCTGCCGCAATGGTGCCTGCGGGCGGTCCACTGGAGCCGCGCGAGCAGCCGACCGTCCGCAGGCACGACTGTGGCAGCTCCATGGGAGCTGCCTGCCGCCCCCTCCGGACACCCTGGGCTGCCGGCTGCCGCCGTGGCAGCCGGCACCCCGAGGCTTCCCTGGGCCAGGGGACCCCTGCCCCTGGGCTGCCAGCTGCCAGGGCGGCGCCCTGACCAAGGGGACACCCTGGGCTGCCGGCTGCCGCGGCGGCGCCCTGACCCAGGGGACACCATGGGCTGCCGGCTGCCGCCGGCAGCTCAGACTCTCTCTCTGTCCCAGTAGCAGCGGCTGCTCAACCATTTAAAAAAAAATTGGGAGGCGCTTTTTGGCGCCCTCAAATCTCAGCGCCCTAGGCAACCGCCTAGTCCGCCTAAATGGTTGCACCGGCCCTGCATGGAGGTCGCAGAAGTCATAGAATCCATGACTTCAAAAGACCTCTGTGACTTCAGCCCTGGCAGCTGGGACCTGCAGGGTCCTGCAGCGGCAGGGAGCAGTAAGGTCTCCCCGCCGCCAGAAGTAGTGGGCCCCCAAGCTCTCAGCTGCCATGGGCAGCAGAGGTACCCCACAGTTCCCAGCTGCTGCAGGCAGGGTGGGGGGATACCCTGCAGCTCCCCACCAGTCACGGCATCAGGGGGACCCCAGCCACTCCCCACTGCTGCCATGGGGGGCAAGGGGACCCCAGATGCTCCCCATCATGGCAGTGGAATTCCCAAAGCACTCCCCACCACAGGGGAGTGCAGGGGGACCCTGCAGCTCTCCTCTGCTTCTGGTGGCAGGGGGACCCTGGAACTCTGAGTCCTGATGGGTGGTGGGGGCCCCAGAGCTCCCAACCACCCCGCAACTGCCACATCCCTTTCCTTTTGTCATGAATATTTTTCGTAAAAGTCACGGACAGGTCACAGACAATAAAGAAAAATTCACAGAAGTCTATGACCTTTCCCTGACTTTTAATACAAATATCCATGACAAAATCTTAGCCTTAGTTATTATATTGGTATAACACCCACCACGTACACACACTTATTCTGGTGTAAGAGTCGCTTTTTTAGTTTACCTTAAAGCTATTCCCAAGCAACATAAGCTAAACCAAAAAGGGACCTCTTATACCCGAATAAGTGTGTCCACATAAGGGCTTATACCAGCGTAACTACAGTGGTAAAATGTCACACCTTAGCTTATACAAGTATAAATGTTCTGTGTAGACAATCCCTTAATCTTTGTCTTTTAGGCACCAGTTCTGCAATAATTTCCACGTGAGCAAATCCCTGAAGCCATATGCACAGCTCATTGCAGGATCAGAGCCAAAGATTGTAAACACGTTGGGCTAAATCATATTTAATGGGACATTGACTATGCATAATGGATAAATAAAAATGAAAATTAATAATTAGCTCCAATGATTTCATGTAGCTCACTCTCCTTTTGGGGAGAGGAGGAAGACAGGTATTTCCTGGTGTCATAAACAGATAGCTAAGGGTTAATGTCTCTTTCACCTGAAGCACCTGACCAGAGGACCAATCAGAAAACCGGATTTTTTCAACTCTGGGTGGAGGGAAGTTTGTGTCTGAGTCTTTTGCCTGTCTGCCTGCTTTCTCTGAGCTTTGGAGAAGTAGTTCTACTTTCTAATCTTCTGTTTCTAAGTGTAAGGACAAAGAGATCATATAGTAAGTTATATGGTTTCTTTTCTTTGGTATTTGCATGAATATAAGTGCTGGAGTGCTTTGATTTGTATTCTTTTTGAATAAGGCTGTTTATTCAATATTCTTTTAAGCAATTGACCCTGTATTGTATCATCTTAATACAGAGAGCCCATTTGTATGTATTTTTCTTTCTTTTTATATAAAGCTTTCTTTTAAGACCGGTTGGAGTTTTTCTTTACTTCAGGGAAATTAAGTCTGTACTCACCAGGGAATTGGTGGGAGGAAGAAATCGGGGAGATCTGTGTGTTGGATTGCTAGCATGATTTTGCATTCCCTCTGGGGGAATAGGAAAGTACTTTTGTTTCCAGGACTGGGAACAGAGAGGGGGGAAGGGAAAAAGGATTATTTCCCTTTGTTGTGAGACTCAAGGGATTTGGGTCTTGGGGTCCCCAGGGAAGGTTTTTCAAGGGGACCAGAGTGCCCCAAAACACTCTAATTTTTTGGGTGGTGGCAGCAGGTACCAGGTCCAAGCTGGTAACTAAGCTTGGAGGTTTTCATGCTAACCCCCATATTTTGGACGCTAAGGTCCAAATCTGGGACTAAGGTTATGATACCTGGCCTTTTACGCACAGCTGTACATTGTACATCAAACAGGAAGACCAGGTGCAAAGATTTGAGACCTTAATACTGGTGTGAGGCTGCTCCATGAAAAGGCAACGTTGCAGACCATTGTGGGTGCACAGAGATTTCGTCTTTTGCATCAACTTCTAGCCCACATGCCTGCTCAGAGGAAATAGTCCAACCTCTGCCTTTTCCTATTCCCGGTCTGCTTTATGCAATTTGCTGTAATGTAGGACACATCCAAAGCAGCGGGAGGCATCAGTACAGTTCTCATCTGCTGAAGCAGCCCGAAGCAAAGTAAAGATCTATAATATGCTTTTCAGAGCTCCACTGCAATTAAATACAGTCCCATGAAGCTTTGCCTTTTGTTCCAACAAAGCTATTAGCAGCTAGACTCAAGGTGTGACACTGGTTACACTACAGAGCCTTTCCTCTTCTAGATCAATTCAAACCCACTGAGATCAGTAGCAGTTAATAATATCACTTTCCTTCCAAAGGTGTGAATGTTATCCCCATTTTACAAATGTGGAAATGGGAGCACTGACAGGTAAGATGAGTGGTTTGAGCATTGGCCTGCTAAACCCAGAGTTGAGAGTTCAACCCTTGAGGGGGCCATTATAGGGATTTGGGGCAAAAATCTATCTGGGGATTGGTCCTGCTTTGAGCAGGGGGTTGGACTAGATGACCTCCTGAGGTCCCTTCCAACCCTGATATTCTATGACTCAGGGTACGTCTACACTATAGGATTATTCTGATTTTACATAACCGGTTTTGTAAAACAGATTGTATAAAGTCGAGTGCACGCGGCCACACAAAGCACAATAATTCGGTGGTGTGCATCCATGTACTGAGGCTAGCATCGATTTCTGGAGTGTTGCACTGTGGGTAGCTCTCCCGTAGCTATCCCACAGTTCCCGCAGTTGCCTCCGCCCATTGGCATTCTGGGTTGAGATCCCAATGCATGATGGTGCAAAAACAATGTTGCCGGTGATTCTGGGTAAATGTCGTCACTCATTCCTTCCTCCGTGAAAGCAACGGCAGACAATCATTTCGCGCCCTTTTCCCCTGGATTGCCCTGGCAGACGCCATAGCATGGCAACCATGGAGCCCATTTTGCCTTTTGTCACTGTCACCGTATGTGTACTGGATGCCGCTGACAGAGGCAGTACTGCAGCGCTACACAGCAGCATTCATTTGTCTTTGCAAGGTAGCAGAGATGGTTACCAGTTGTTCTGTACTGTCTGTTGTGCCATTGTAAATTGGCGATGAGATTATGGTTATCAGTTGTTCTGTACCATCTGCTGCTGTCATGGGTGCTCCCAGCTGACCTTCACTGAGGTTGGCCAGGGACACAAAGACAAAAATGACATGGGGGGGTCATTCCCTCCTTTATATTGTATCTAAAAATAGAGTCAGTCCTGCCTAGAATATGGGGCAAGTGTACTAGCGAATCAGTGTATCAGAGAACCAGAGAGCACAGCTGCTCCGTGTCAGATCCCGCAGAAATAATGAGCTGCATGCCATTCTAGGGGGTGTCCCTGCAACAATCCCACCCATTGCTTCCCTCCTCCCCCAAACCTTCTGGGCTACCTTTGCAGGGTCCCCCCATTTGTGTGATGAAGTAATAAAGAATGCAGGAATAAGAAACACTGACTTTTAATGAGATAAAATGAGGGGGAGGCAGCCTCCAGCTGCTATGATAGTACAGGCAGGACATTAAACAGTGGAGGGGAGAGGACCACAGCATCCCGCTGCTATGATAGTCCAGGCAGTACAGAATCTTTTCTTTAGACATGAAAGGGGGTGGGGGCTGAGGAGTTCAGCCCCCAGTTGATATGATGAGGACCATTACCAGCCATTCTGTACCATCTGCCAGGAATAACCAGGAGTCATTCCTATTTTTACCCAGGCACCCCTGGCCGACCTCACCTGAGGCCAGTCAGGAGCATTCACGGGCTGCTGCTGCTGCTGATGATGATGATGGATAGCAGTTATACTGTACCATCTGCCACCGGGGAGGGGAGGGGAGGGGAGAGGATGCTGCTGTTCATTGCCCCAGCACCGTGTCTACCAGCAGCATGCAGTAAACATATGGTGACATTGAAAAAAGGCAAGAAACAATTTTTTTCCCTTTTCTTTCACGGGGGGGAGGGGAAGTAAATTGACGAGATATACCCTGAACCACCCCAGACAATGTGTTTGACCCTACGGGCATTGGGAGCTCAGCCAAGAATGCAAATGCTATTCAGAGACTGCAGGGACTGTGGGATAGGTGGAGTCCTCAGTCCCCCCTCCCTTCCTCCATGAGCGTCCATTTGATTCTTTGGCTTTCAGTTACACTTGTCATACAGCACTGTGCTGTGGACTCTGTATCATAGCCTGGAGATTTTTTTCAAATGCTTTGGCATTTCGTCTTCTGTAACAGAGCTCTGATAGAACAGGTTTGTCTCCCCATACAGCGATCAGATCAGTATCTCCCGTACGATCCATGCTGGAGCTCTTTTTGGATTTGGGACTGCATCTCCACCCGTGCTGATCAGAGCTCCACGCTGGGCAAACAGGAAATGCAATTCAAAAGTTCGCGGGGCTTTTTCTGTCTACTTGGCCAGTGCATCCGAGTTCAGATTGCTTTCCAGAGCGATCACAGTGGTGCACTGTGGGATACAGCCCGGAGGCCAATACCGTCGATTTGCGGCCACACTAACCCTAATCCGATATGGTAATACCGATTTCAGCACTACTCCTCTCGTCGGGGAGGAGTACAGAAACTGGTTTAAAGAGCCCTTTATATCGATATAAAGGGCCTCGTTGTGTGTACAGGTGTAAAATTGGTATAAACACGTAGTGTAGACCAGGCCTCAGACCAAGATAATTAAGCAAGTCAGTGGCAGCAGCGGGACTTCCTACTCTCCTGAGTGCTAGTCCCTATCTACTGGATCACAATGGGGATTGGTCAGATCAATTCACAGTGGACAACTGTCGCAAACCTACAGCCGCATTCATCCCCCTTGTTGGCAGTCTGAGCTGAGGCCCAGGACTCAATAGGCTATGGAGAGCGGACTCTCCTCTCTACAGAAAAGCTGCACTACACTGATGGAGCAGCATGGGAGGAGGGATGCTTGTAGTGCTAGTCAGTTCCAGGGTAAACAGGAACTTAGTCCCATGGGCTGTCACTCTGGCACTGTTCATCACTACAGTATCAAGTTAAATAAACTGTATCACAACAGAGTCCATGGAGCTTGTCCTTTCCTTACACAAGTCAGAGCTTCAGCTGAGTTGCTTTCCTTCTTCAGACGGATTTTATATTAACTTTCCTTCTGGAGAAGAAAACAAAAAACCTCAATATAATAATAGCTTGTTCTGTGTGTTTGACAAGAACATCCTCAGCATGAGGGGGTGAGATGAAGGATAAAAGATAAATATAGAGAAAACTTTATTTTTAAAAAGGAGATGGAGAGCTCAAGCTCAAATTACATTTATATTATCAGCAGCGCAAAGGTGCTGCAATGCACATCAGGCAGGCTGGAACCATCAGGGGTACTAAGACTGCTAGATTGCACTGAGACACATTAGCCGTAGGAAAGGAGGATGTTCTAATCACTGGTGAGCACTTGAAAGTGCCTTCTCTAACTGGAAGCAAGCTCTGCAGTCTGGGCCCAATCTCTCCCCCTACCCAGGGTGTGGCTTCAGTAACAATAATTCAACAAAAACTTCATTGAAAACTTTCTCCATAGCCTTGGTTGTTCCTATGGAGACTAGACATACTATGGGCCAGCTTAGGCTCTTATGCTGTAGCCCATGCTGTAGGGGATGTAGGGAGAAATGACCTGCCCTGGGAAACCTAGGAAGAATTCTGTCTGAGTAAGCTAGATCTCCTTTTGACACTCCAGAGCACCCAGGCTTGGGTGCCAGCTCCGCCACCCTTTGGGAAGGTGCAGTATGTGCTCCCCTGACTTCTTCTCTGCCTCCTTAGTGCCAGCTCTTCTAGCAAATGTGGAGTGTGTCTGGGGAGGAAAGGGTGGTGATACTAATCACAGGAGGTTGGGGGGGTAACAGTTTTAGCTTAAAGCAGTGCCTTTTCTAGCCAGCATGATTGTGCTTCTTCCACCAGCTTTCCTTCACTGTGCATCATCCAGTTGCCTGGCTATCATATCACGTCTCCATCCCAATGGCTATGGTGTCTTCTGGTGCTCGATTGATGCCATTATCTATGTGTCTGGAGTTAGGGGGTCTTCCTAGCCCTGTTCTGTTTCTCGAGGCAGTGATACTTCTAGGTCAGCGTGGCCAAGAAGATTAGATCTGACCCCACTGCAGGCAGGTTGTTGTGGGTTTGTTCTGAACACTGGGAATTTGAGTTCCTCTCTAGTGTTAAGTTCTGCAGTGCAGAACTTAGTACAGAGAAGAGTGATGTCCCTTCAGAGGAGTTGTTAAGCATCAGGGCATTTCACTCCTTAAGCATTCTGGACTGGACAGTTCCCTGGATTAATTAACAGGGAGCCTTTAGGGCAATATCTTAAGTGTTTGCCCATCACTAGTCTTTGAAGAGGCTTCTCTACATTTCCACACTCCATTCAGTTCTGAGAGCCAGTCCAACGCTCCAGGGAAATAGCAGCATCATTTGCAGCAGTAAATCACTGTTTGGCAACAAAGTCAGATGCTGTAAACACTGCATCACAAAGATCTCCAGCCACCCAGGCTGCAGTCAAACAAGGGTCAGGGAGGAGGGTAAAAACTTAATGCCCCTTTATATTTGGAAAAAATACAAAGCTAATGCCCACAAATATCCTGGGCTAACAGGCACAATTCTCAACATGGAGCAGCCAGGGATGCTGGCCATGTGAGGGAGCTCCTAGTCATTAATGTCTCTAGAACCTAATCAAAGCAGATATTGAATGGGATACTAGATGGCTCTTAGAAAGACCTCTTGATCGCTCCCAACCATCAGAGTCCTGTAGCAGGTCACCTAATCAGCTCTGCTGACCTCTATTACCTCAATGTATTTGTATGCTTTAATTACCACTACATTGTCAAGACAGACATGAGGCATTTAAGCTCCTATGAACAACAAAAGACCTCTTAACTCTGTTGACGTAGGGTTAAAAACCATTGCTTTCAAAGACACTAATGTCCTTCCTCCAGCAGCTGTTTCAGCTTTATTTCTGCCCCTATTTACATTGCACATTTCCCTCTGGAGCTGATGTCCATTGTGTAGCCTAGAAGAGTCAACAGTTCAATGCAAGATTTCCTAGTTTAGACCATGACTTTGGGAGCCCCTAGAAGGAGACGTTAGGCAAAAGAGGCTGTCTTTGTCAGATCAGGAGCTACAGAGCCAGAGAAAACCACAGGGTCTCTCCATGTCCAGCAGTCTCAGTAAAGAATCCCCTTTACCTTCATTACATCCAAGCCCTGACTTTTCTCTATCCTAAGAGACGTCATATGTAGCATGATCCTGGCCACTCCTATGGACTTTTCCAGATCTTTGCAATGAGGCACCCAAGGCTGCATTTATCAATGACTTCCATGGTATTTGAGCAAGGATGAATTAACCTGCAGTGAATATACTGTGCAATATTTGGTCCCTTGCATGAAATGTCTCTTCTTTACTCCTTCTGGTAGTGCAAGCTATTTTTATATATTAACTCATAAGTTAAACTGATTCCACAAAAGTTCCATTGTAGAATTCACCGAAGTTCTACATCTTATATTTGGTTTAGCGGAATCCTGTATAAACCAAAACTGGAAGGAGAATTTTAGAGGGATAACACCTCTGTTACTGAGATAAACACCACAGGACTGTGCATAACCACAAGTGGTCAGGACTAGAAATGGGCCTTCATTTCCATTCCAAGCAAAGTCTCCACCCAAACTTTCTCAACTGACTTCCCCTCAAGACATGTTGAGAATCTCCTCTTGGTCATTCCTTGGAATAGCAGTCTGTGCGTGAGCCCACTCCACTTCAGTCAAAATGAGTGGTGGCTTTGGCCAGAATCTTTCATCTCCAAGTTCCATTTTATATGAAACCCAGATTTCAGGGATGGGATTTGGATAAATCATATGTTCTCAACTGGGGGGGAAAGTGTATCAAACTTTCAAGTGGGGCCCAGCTGCCCCTCTGACTTGACACAGGGGTGGCCAGGTCAAATTTGAGTGGTGTTGCAAATCCATGCTCAAGGCCACCGACTCACATGGTCACAATGCCACATACTAACATGTGGATTAGTGCCCATGGACCTCCTCAAAGAAGTGGGTCTCCAGGAAGAGTTTTGTTAAGGGCAGGGTAAGTATCCTTCTTGCTACTGTGAGTGGGGAGGAGCTCCATCTCAAAACAATGCTAATAGAGACATGATTCAAAATAGGTTGAGAATCCTGGAGGTAAGTAGCTCTGGCTGTGGCCAATCCTTCATCAAGATGTTGGTTTTACAGCTTACCAGGGAGACAGACAGCTTCCATTTTACAGCAGTCCTTGTTGCTTGCATAGTAACCCATACATGCACAGTCTGACTCTGTGTTGTCTCCTAGTGGCTGGACAACATAGCGGTTTAGAAGTATTTTACAATCTTTGAGCTAACAGTTCCAGGGTCTTTTAAATCCGACAATAGAAGCTCATAATTTTGGATCCAGAAATCATCAGTTCCATCATCACTGCTGACCTGAGAGCACCACATTACACTTGCATCACACAGAATATGTTTGTAGAGGGAGAATCCAACAAAGCAAAGACCAAGGCTTAAAAACAGAGCCTGTGGTAGGGCAAGAGCTATTTTTCCTTCCCACTGCAGCCTGTTACATGTGCAAAAGGTGCTTAGCTGCTTCAGAGACTTTCATGGGCCTTCCCATCCTAAGTAGCATCTCACATACCAACATGTCCTTGGGATCCACTAAGTCTTTAACTGGATGATTTGCTTCTGAAAGGAATCACAGCCCAGGAGCTGTGATAACCAGTAAAGTCTATAGGGGAAGGTTGGACGGGACACCACACACCTGACCCTCAATAATTTAATCATAACTGCTTCTCCCATCAGCATCTGAAACAATGTTGCCATGGTAACTATGACAACTTTAATTCAGCTGATGGGATGGCATAAAGTGCAGGATTCGTCTCTAGTGTGTTAGCTGGATAATTGGTCCTGCTGTGCAGGTTCAGACATAAGGAAAATAACAGCAGGTGTCTGTCTGGTTAGACATGGGGACCATGTTTATGCTTGGAATGGAGCTTCTGGATTTATTAAGAACAAGAGGTTAGTTAGCTGGGGAAACCTGATTCACCATCATTATCATCTGCTCGCTAGAAACGTCCTCCTACTTTTCATTCCTAGAAGGATGTTGCATCAACTTGTCGTTACTCTTTGTGGTTTTCTCTCATGTTTCTGATGCTGCAATTTTCATACAGCTGGGGCTTTCCAATCACATAACTGATGACAGAGGATTGTTGTAAAGTGGCTAGAGCAAATGCAAGTGGGGGCTAGGATTCCTGGGTTCTATTCCTAGCTCTGGGATAGAGTGTTATTTGGTGGTCAGACCAGAGGACTGCGAACAGGTCTTCTGCTCTCTATTCCTAGCTCCTATGTGCAAAATCCAGCTCTATCCAGAGGGACATCTCAGTGCCAATGGATGATGTGAGCACTCAAAGTATAACTTATGGAATGTGCAGGATTTGTGCTGGCCCTCTGGATAAAGATTCATTGTACCCACTGTGCTTACTTGCAAGTTTTTTCACCTCTGTGCCTCTGTTTACATCTATAAAATTGATCTAAAATGTCTGTTTCATGGGATTGCATATTTATTTAATGTTTGCAAATTGCTCACCAGTGCAGAGGCAAATAAAAAAACAGACGGACCAATCCTGCTCTTAATTGATATCAGCTGTACAGCTCCAATTAAATTCAGTTAATTCAACTTATAAACATAGTTTCAATACAACCTGATTTTTAGTTATTTGTGCATGTATTTAGCACTGTGTGTTGTATTTAACAGGGAAATACTGGCCCTTCTGATGTCACAGAAAATTTTGCAATTGTCTCCAGTGGGGTCATGCTTTCACCTTAAGAATTTGTCATTTGTCTGAACAAAATAAAAATGTATAAATTTAAAAATGGAGATGGGATTGAACTGAAAAACTTCAAGCAGACAGGGATCTGAATTCACTGCTTTAGCTTTAATGGCCCAATACATAAACCTTACCCAGATATTCCCAAACTTAAAGAAAGTTTAGATGTAATTTTTTATTTAAAGAATGTAGATCAATCTCTATTTCAAACATTTGGAGTGTGGAAGGAATCAGGAATTATTTTGCTAAACTGAATTAGCTCTGCGTAAGTGTGTTTGTCTGTCTGTTGGCTAGAAGCAGATCTGCTCAACTATGTTTTATAGGACAATATACATATATCAGCTAAAGGAGATTCTTTAGAATTCTTCTAAATCAGGCAGCCTTCAATTCTTTCCTTGTTATTGTGATGCTAATATCAGTGTGTGGCACAGTGAGACATATAATAGCATAGGTATTCACAGATTTGTTATATTATACTATAAGCAATACAATTTTTAATAAATAAAAGTCTTAGTAGAAATCATTACATTCAGTATTTCCTAAGCTTTAAAATTATTCCCCCCATTTGCTAATGGTTACCTGTGCATGTGGATGGGAAAGGGAGGGCCTCTCTGATGGCTCAAGACTTGATTCTGCTCATCTTGTCTTTTGGCATCTTACACAGTTTTTCTCCTGATGCTTAATAAAATCTAAACAAATATTTTGCTGTCAGCTTTCCCCACATAATTTATTTTTCTAAAGCAGAGGAGTCACAAATGTCAGTTTCATAAAATTGTATTACATGAAGGGTGGGAGAGGAGAGGGAGAAATCTGATATTGTGAATGACCTCAATAAAATATACATGGCTGAGAGTAATAGCATGTTTCACTGAGAACAGAAGCTTCTCGCAGCAAATTCCTCTTCAGGAAGATTTTGTCCTCACAGGCTAAAAGGTAGGGGGCAAACCCTGAAGTTCTCTCCCAAGCTGTGATCTCTCTAACAATTATGCAGGAGCTTAAATGTACGCACTGTGAGTAGTCCCATTGAAGTTAATGATTGATTTCTATGGGCTACTTATAAGAGGAGATGATCGGAACTTTTTCCCCAGGAAAATGTTGTCATTTTAATAAAAATAACCTTTGATGTTTGGTTTTCAGATGAAAACTTTTAATTTTCACCTTTTAGATGAAAAGAAGAAAAAGTTTCACAGAAAGCAGATAAGAAAATATCCTACAGCCCCCACCAAATTTTGATGGAAAATTTCCAACCAGTCCTAACTGTAAGGTCTCTTTCTGCCCCAGGACAAGAACTGATTTCTATAGGACCAGACTCAAACCCAAGGTTAAACATATGAATAAATCTTTGCAGGATTGGGCCCTCACAAAAGTAAATGGGCATTTTGCCCAGTTAAAGAGTTTGCCCAGCTTCAGTGCCTGACTCTGATCTCTCTTGAATTCATTTACAGTGCTCGGTATTGGAGATGGTACCAAATGGCCTCATGGTTAAGGCACTGGACTGACTATAGGAGATCTGAGCTCTTTTCCTTTGTCCCAGACATCCTCACTGGCCATGGCTAAATAACTTAATTTCTGTGTGTGATGCTTTCCCATCCGTAAAACTGATTGATAATGCTGCCCATGACTGACTCATCTATTTAGATTTTAAACTCTTTGAATCCAGGATTGTCTCTTGTTATGGGCATGTGCAGCTCCTTGCGCAGTAGAGTTTTGATCTCAGTTGGGGATTTTAAGAGCTGCAGTAATGCAAATAGTAATGGACCAGATCCTACCAGCTGGTGTACATCAGTGTAACTCCATCAGCTACACTGATTTACACTAGTTGAGAATCTGAACCAGCATGGAATCAGACTGTGATAAGGACTTCTCAATTTAGCCCCACTTTATATCAATGACTTTAAACTCATTTTCTATTATAAATGGTCTTTATTGTAGCAGGCTTAATTTAGTCCAGATTACATTTGAATCATTTTTATGTGCACAAAAATTGCAACTAATTTGCTGCCAATTTGGGGTAGTGAACAGAGACTTGTTATGAAAGATCTTCACACGCACAGAAGATCAGTAATAGAATTTCGGGATCACTTCTGTATGGCGCTGAGTGCCTGCAGGTCCCATTGGACTTCAATGGCAATTGAGAGCTCTCAGCATCCCACAGCATCATGCCCATTGTGACAGCCTCCTATAGGCTGCTAAATGAAATCCAGCACAAGTCAGTGACTGATTAATATCTGATGGCTGTGCTCTAGCTGATGTGCATTTATTGGTGAGTCCTGGCCCAGCTGTCAGTGGACAAGTTTCTTATTACACCACATTCACTACCACAATAGTCACTTGTTGGCAATCTCAGCAGATAAACCATCACAAGAATTGAGAGAATAATATTTGGGGGGGGGGGAGGAGGTGCACTTACATGCACACATACTTGTGCAACCTACAGTAGTAGAGTGTTCTTTGTCCCCCTCTAATGGCTAGACTATGTCTAGAACTTGATAAGTGTTACTGGCTCTACTCTAAAGGAGCTGTTCCTTTAGCTCACACACTGGTGAATGCTGCTTTTGGATCCAGAAGTTCTAGGTTCAATCCCAACTGACCCACCTCCGCCATCTTATTTCTGTGACACTTGTCCTTCAATTCCCCAGGATTTCCATGCCCTTTGTTACCTCCCGCCCAGTATTATGTATTTATGTAGTGGTAGCACCTTGAGGTGCCAGTCCCAGAGCAAGTCCCCACTGTGCTGAGTGCTTGTATGTAGATGTATGATAAAAGGCACTCCTTGCTCCAGTGAGCTTTTTGGCACTCAGCACAATGAGTCCTCTGTTTTAACCTCAGGACAGGTACAGCCTGGGGTCTCTCAGGTAAGGTTCATCCTACCCCCACAGTGGCACCATGTATTATATTTCTCTGGACCTAATCAGTTTGTTACTAATCCAGGCAGCCCAATATCTTTCAAACTATATGACTGCTCACAATCCATAAAGACATCCTGGATTTAATGGTGATTAACACCTAAGGCCCAAATTCTGCAGGCCTTATTAGAACAATAGTCTCACTGGCTTCAAAGGGACCTTTTTTCTGTATAATGACTGCAGGATTCAGCACTAAGAATATATATTCGTTATTATTTCATTAACCCTGCTGTACTTTTTACCCATTTGCATATGGAATTAATAACTTCCCATATTAAAAATTAATAGTTTAGGATAGATAGATAGTCTTGGAGATTATGTATGCATATGTGATAAATGACAGAACAATTGAAAAATTACATTTGTACAACATATAATGAAGCTGGCGTCTGTCTGGACAGCTGGTAGAGCAGCACTGTCAAAGCTCTACAGGGGGCACTGAACTTTATAGTAGGTGGCCCCTCATAGACCACTGAATACATTGAGGTTACACAAAGAATCACTCTTAGGAAAATCTGTATCAACAAAAAGATCAAATCAGGGATAAATTTCATGCCAGAGGGAAAGTTTAGCGAGAGCAAAAAGGGAAAATATTGCAGACGTCAGAGCCATTTTTTTAAGAAGCTGTTTTTAGAGCCAAGCAGTGTTTGAGAGAGTAGATCAGCTGGCTTGCGTATGCCACAGCAGACAGTATCAAACAGGGATAGTAAAATTCTACACTTCAGCTCCTTCCTGACTGCACAGCTTCCTTTCCTATAGCTCACTGAGCTGAAATGTTGCTAAAAAGACTGCTGCAGCAGTTCAGACTGCATTAGATAGAAGCAGCTAGAAGCTAGGAGACATCACATTAGGTTTTGCAAGACTGGAGAGAGAGGTTTTTCCACTGTGCTTCTTGGATTGTGCAGCCCAAGCTGTTTTGTTTCTTCTCTTTATTTAAGGTCTGTGGCTGTCAACATTCTGTACCAGTCTGGGCTCACTAACAATTCTGATGTAATACTTACCTCCTGAAAATTACCTTTGGCCTCAGACTGCAGAAGCTGTAGCCTTGCCCACCTTTCCCTTATCTCCTTGCTTCTGGCAATGATAGTCAAAGGAAGAAGGTGAAGATGACCTTGAGCTACAGTCTGTTTTCACTGGATGAATGGGAGTGAACCTGGAGTGTCTCCATTAACTTCATTGGTATACACCAGTGTCAATAACTGCAAAATCTGGCCCCTTGTGTGTTATTTGTTAGGTTCTACCTTTCAGTTTTAAAGGGATAGGTGAACTTTCTTGGCCTGCTTCTGATTGCACCTTGGTTTTTCAGTGGTAGAACTCCATTAATGTAACTTAGGGCCTCAGTTTAAGAGAGCACTGAAACATGTGCTTTACCTTTTAAATCAATGGGACTTAAGTACACACCTCAAGTTAATCATGTGGCTCAGTGATTTCCTGAATATGGATGGATTTAAGAGCTGGATCAGACCCTAAATTTACAAATTGGTGAGTGAGATCTGAATGAGGCTCTCTACTTATCTATACATTTCAAATCTCACCTCTCAGAAAACAGGACTGGTAGGAAAAAGCTTATATGCAGCTGAATTCTGCTCTCAGTCACACTCGTACAATCCTACTGACTTTAGCAGTCATGGTCCTATTTCTGTTTGGAATTACACCAGTGTAAATCACCAGTACCACCACTGACTTCAGATGAGTTATTCAGTATTTACACCCGCGTAGTTGATAGAAGAAATGTACCCCCTGTACCTAACTAAGAGCAAAATTTCACCAACAATATTATCTTGGCCAATAATCACAGGTCAGTGACAGAAGTGATTTTCAATTCTTTGACCCATTGCCCCTGTCACCGTAATTGGATGGAAACAACAGAGCAAGTGTTTAACCTTGAAACACTGACTGTGTTCGGAGCCCTTCTGCTGGTACAGCCCGTGCTCTGCACATCCAGTTACAGTAGCTTGAACTTGGAGAAGGCTGAGAGGTTCCTGTGGCGGTCAGACTGGAACAATGACAACAAAAGAGGTAACAGTCAACTCAAGGCTCTGCCTGCAATGCAGAATGGCAGCATATTTCTGCTAAAAAAAATAAAATTTAATTAAAAAAACAATAACCACACCACACAGCAGTGAAGTAGCTAACTAGGTTGACAATGGTAAAGAAAAAGAGTATAAAGATCTCTTTGGGGCAGGACCATCCTTGCTTTTCTGTATTTGTACAATGCCTAGTGCAGTGGGACCCTGAACCATGATCAGGGGCCCTAATCCTTGCCATAATATCAATGATTTTATTCCATAATAAATAATAATAATAATAACAACAACAACAGATTGGACAGCAGGCAAGACAAGATGGTCACAATTGTCTACATTCCCCACATTATCCTAACACATTTGGATACCAGCACTGTCCCCTGTGATGGTTTTAAATTTCACTTTTCTGTCAGGAGCTTTCCCCATCGTCCCTTCATCTCAGATATAATTTTATCAATAAAGATATGTTTGGTGCCTTCTTGCTTTCTGCTAATGGAATACTAGGGAAGTGAACCACAGATGAAATCAGGTAAAAAGACAGTGCCAGAGAGCTTAGAGGCTACTAGCTGCAAACACCTGATATCATTTGCATATTTACAATCAGGACATAAAATGAGCAGGGCTTTATGACTGTAACTGTCACTTGCATACATTAGTGACACTGCCTGCTTTCTTGGAGAGCAGAGCTGCTTTCAGCCAGGATGGCAGTGGGAAAGGTATGTGGGGAAAGTTTTCAATCTCAGCATGGCATTGTGTGTGACTGACAGAATGGGGACATATTCGCATACAGTAAATGTGTTGTGATAGGGTTGGTAGTGGTGGGGGGAAGGAAGAGCTGGGTAGCAGAGGAAATTATCTTAATAAAAGGGTACTGATATTTCTGCAGATGTCACATGTCATCTGCAGAGCTTATCCTAGCATCTATGAAACCTGCAGACTGAAGGCATCCTCTTTTAACTTCTCTGGGTTTCTGGTATAAATTATATCTCAATTTTCAGCTGAGTTGTAAGGATGAAATAATAAAAAATAATAAGAAGAATTAATACTGGGCTGTGCTATAAATACCTGCGTATTTTCACTTTAGCATGCATATTGACTATAATGAGTGTGCTTTTTTAACTTTAACTTTTTCTGTTTTACAAGCTTTCACTTCAGCATAATGTGCTCATAAAACACAACAGCAGTACAATGTGGAGAGGGATAAATTAAAAATTAATGGGCCCTGCCAGAGCTTGTATTTCTCTGAGCCAGTAGATGATGGAAGAAAAGAGTGTTCTCCCTCCATCCGAGAGCATGGGCTACATGAAACCAGCAAATAGTCGTGGGAATGCATCATTCTACAGGTACAGCAAACACTCAGTGGGCCTAATTCTCTGTCACCCTGAAACTTGTGTGGTTATTTCAACAGAGCAAAGTTTGGTAGCATTTCACACCCACATCAGCTAAGCAAAACCAAGCGCCATCATTACTCAGAAAGAAATTCTCCATGAGCTATGCAGGGTGGGACGAGAAGTGTTTTAGTAGGTGGCATTCATCCCATACATGGATGATGCGGTAGTACTGTCCACTGGATCAATAAACCTTATTTCTTGTGGCTTAATCCTGCAAAGTGCCAGGCACCCTCAGCTGCCACTACTTTTCAGCACTTTACATGACTGAGCCTTCGGTCTTTAAAAATGCCATGTATATGCCAAAGTGAAGAGTTAACCCTGTTATCTTATCTGACCCTTAATGGAAAGTTTCCCACAGAGTTTAGTGGGGATGAAACCACTACTGATCTACAGGAATTAAATAGGATACTATAGAAATTACTGTAAAAAACTATTTGAACATGATCTTTTCATGGAATTTTAAAACTAAACTATAGGATGTAATAGAGAATTATATCCCTGCTATAGAATCCTATAAGTTTCTTTAAAAAGTCAACACAGAGTTATTTCATCTTCATTCAACTGTATAAGGCTTTTTCATAAGGGCCATCACAATTTGGTTAAATATATTCTGCCTTCCTAAAATTCTCAGTCTGGGACCAGATCTTCAGATGATGTAATTCAGCATAGCTCCACTGAATGGAGCTACTCCAATCTACACCATCAGAGAATCCTGCTCATTGCATCCATTTGGCAAGATAGTCTACATTTCCTATTATAAACTACTGTGTATTGTTAAACTGTGTAGTTCT
This sequence comes from Gopherus flavomarginatus, assembly GCF_025201925.1. Lineage (NCBI taxonomy): Eukaryota > Metazoa > Chordata > Testudines > Testudinidae > Gopherus > Gopherus flavomarginatus. The sequence goes on along the minus strand of NC_066629.1, from coordinate 19,668,243 downwards.
GCTGTAGATTGGGGTGAAATATGGAAGCTGTTTAACAGAGTTGGTGGCATTTCAGTGGTGCATAAAGAGTTTCCAGCATGCAATGTTTATGAAATGCTTTGAGATGGGTAGAGCTATTGAAATGTATAGTATTGGCATTTTAATCTTTGTCACTAGGTTCATCTTGCGTCAGCAAACCCTAGGCCTGTGTTCATTCATAGACCAAGCATTGGAAATATTCCTGCCTGGCCTTACAGTTAGGTACGACACAGAGTGGGATCCTCTGGGGATCTTTTGAAAATGTGGAGCACTACTCTGATCACATACTGCCTTCAGGCACTTTACCAGATAAAAGATACATGCTTTTGAGAGTCACTATACACTTCTTTACTTATCTGGACAAGTGCTGCCATCATCGTCGTTCATCACATGACAGGACATACTGCATTCTATCCCTCTGATTGCTGTTTCTCCTCTGTGTCTAGCTCTTAGATCTCTTAGAATGCTCAATAATCTCTCAAGGACAGTGAGAGGAGCCAAGTCCCTTGGAGATATTTTAGATTAGACAGGATAAAACACTGGGTTAGGACAGTGTATTTTGATGGGAAACCTTTAAAGACAACCTGGGTGCTGGTGATTCAACAGCTGGCATTCCTTTTTCTGAGTCAGAAACTAATAACCTAGTATGGAGTTAGTGAATGTTGTGGTGCAGAAGTGTAGTCTTTTTCAGTTGAGTCCTAAAATCAAGGTGGTCCTGAAAATCTGTAGCCATTAAGACCCTAGGTGTCCTGGCCTGCTTCAGAGTTGGACCGCTACATTCTTGCTCTAAATCCCCCTGTAATTATAATTGAAAAAAGTGTTTTTCAACTTTCTGACATAAAGCTCTGATATAGTGTTGCCTTGAACTGTCAAACGGCTTCCATCTTTCATCTCAGTAGTGGCTGCCTTTCAGCAGTGGTCCCTGTGTATATATGGAGTAAGGGCAAATCATACAGGCCATGCCCAAGTAAAAATTCCCATTGACTTTGAGCAAGATTTAGCCTCAGATTTATAAGTTTCTTCAGAACCCTTCTCCATTTCTCTGTACCTTTTGAAACCATTTGCACCCATGCACAATAGGTATAAAATGCTGCCACATCAGAATTCTCCACATGCTTACACTGATGGTAGCATTATACATGCACTGCACCCGCATCTTGCGCAGGTGAAAATGACAACACAAGGCACAAGACAGTGGGGAATCTAGCCTTATGAGTCTCCTGTATGTTGAAGTTTATAAGTACATTGAAGTATCTTGTTAAGGCAGCTGAATGCCATATTTGGAAAGATTTTTGCCTTAAAAATTACCCTACTTTCAAGACTAATGTCTAATTGCCCCATTAACCCACACAGTTCAAAGTAGCTTCAAAGGAACACACAGCCCAAGGAAAACTGTTAAAACAAGATTAAAAACACATCGTATCTTGAATTTTAAAAAAAAATGGAGCTTTATCCCCTGTCACTGAAACAATAAGCCCATGCTGGGGGGTTTTGTGAACATATCTGACCACTGCAACACAGCTAGATTAATCAGCTGGTACAATAGAATTTGGTTGTGTTTTGCTGGTCCTCCTAAGATTGGCACTACTGGCTAAAGTCAAGCTGCCATCATGTCTACTAAAATTAAACATTATTATGATGGTGTAGCCTTTTACAGGAATAGATAGAACTAAGAAAATACTGGACAATTGTATAAAGAAGTATTCACACCAAGAAGACCCACAACTATCTCAATGGTATTCTTATCCTTTTTTTATTAATTTTCTATGCAGCTTTCATGCAAGTGATTTCTTTTTGCTGACAATGTTCAGAGAGTGAAATCAGACCTCCCTGACCCTGAATATCAGCACAAGGCCAGTGCACTGCTTCAGAGGCTCAGTGACTGAGCAGGGCAAAGACGTAGTGCTGATCCTCTGCACCGCTAGGAATTGAACCAGGCAAGATTAAAAAAAAGTGTATTATCTGTTTGCATGAGTTGCATGGAGGTGTGCACAACACTAGAGCTGGTAAAAAGAATTGAGAATGATTTGGTGAAAAAACTCAAAGTTGTTTCCATTTCATATGGATCTATTTTCTGCAACATTCAATGATTTTAAAAAAATATATATTTAGCTGCATTTTAATTGATTGCATTTTACCAACGTTTTACTGAGAGTATTTTTGTAATTATTGACATTTTTCATTTACCAACCCCTGTCCACGCTTTTTCTTACTGAAAACTGAGGTTTTGGTAAATGAAGAACTTCCCTGATAATTTTGATACTTGTTTCAATAGTAATTTCAATTAAATTTGGATACAAATACTAAAAATATTGCTTAAAATTTCACATCAAATGGCAAAATTTCACATAACTACAATTTTCATTTTATAAAAAAGGACTTTTTCAACAACTTTGTGTGGTGAAAATTTCAATCAGCCCATCTTATCATCATCTTGAAATCTCTGTCATGCCTCTGCTTGTGTTTTTTAGAATCTCTATTCACCCAATCAAAGAACACCACATGAGAGCAGTGACCAATCACACACCATGAATAACAAACAAACAGCAACAAGCTAAA